>NC_064599.1:13870625-14191250 GCF_943734845.2 Anopheles funestus | reverse complement strand
AAACCGGATGGAACTGTTTTGACACATGCACGATGGGCGGCAGCCAGAAGATTCAACAACAGTTCGCTTGGGGGAGGGAAGCGCGCGCGTTTTGGTCGCGAATTAGTGGGATTGAACCACGCTTCGGGTCGTGGTTGACCAAACACTTTTACCGCTTCAGTCACACGGTTCGTTTCGAGGTGCAGGAGATACATTTTGCAGCATTGTTTCGGTCGCCCAACACCTTCCGGAAGTGGTCTTGCTCTTTAGCGTTCGGTTGCGTGTGCCTGTTGTGCGTGTGTGTGTGTGAGGTTTAATTGATTGAAAAATTGAAACAAGGGGTTACCCTGTTCCGGGGGTGCCGGGGTGGCGCTACCCTGTTTTTGTTGTGACTTATGGGTGATTTTCGATGGTTTGGCGGAAGGCAAATGTGCAATCGACCAATTCATAATACCACTCAAACGATTCAAAAGGGGGATAGGGGCTTAAGAAAGAACGAGCAGCAAAGTGAGGAATCGCTACCGAATTATCGCTTAATGGTTTCCAATCAGCTTATATTATTATAAGAGATAGCAAAAGCGTCCACACGAAAGATACGTGCGTGAAGCGTAATTAGAGAAAGGGTGGTTTATTTGCATTAAAAGCAAATTGGATTTGGAACGAGATAGAGATTAAGGTAGGAAAATAAAATAGGGTATGATGAAGAAAATCACGTGGCCGAAAAATAAAAAATCTTCCCCTAAAAGTACTAATGCACCAAAGTCACCAAATTTGAATTTTAGACCTCGCGACAAGTTGGCGGCAAAGGAATTGTTCTATTCTTTGCATTTGTTTTCGTTTTGGTAAATCCCTTTCTGTCGATTTTCCGCTCGTAATAATAATATTTAATGATTTTGTTTATAGTTAAATTATGGACAAAGTTTTCACTACGCAAAACTTTAATGGTATTACAATTTACGTAACCGAAATGGAAAGAAACAATAAAACCAAGTGAAAAATTGCAAACGTAAAGGATGGACCTCGTACGGAATTTTCATTCTACTGCTCAAAACTACATAAATAATAGTGCTAGATTAAGCTATCGCTTAGCCAAACGTTCATTTTCGCAATCGAAACCTTTCTTTTCGTTTCGACAATGGCAGCCGAAATATGTAAAATCAAACGAGTAAGATATGATCAGCGAACTGAAACTTACCGTCTATCAAGACAAGCAATGGACTTATTTCAATCGCTTTCCAAACCGTTCCAAAACCGTTTTTGGGCTACTTCCGAACATATTTGCATAATATTCAATCATTACATGCTGGTGAACGTTCTACATTATTACGATGGTTAGAACCATTCGTCATCTTTTAGCCACGGAATAGGTTGCACCAAGCGTTACCCAAGGTACCGATGCAAATGTATTGCACTAGGCGTAAATACAACCTAAAACTCTGCCGGAGCTTTATAAGGTTCTTGCAAAGCATTTCCGTACAGTGGCAAACGGTGTAAGAAAAAAAGGCAGCAAATTATGTGGCTAGCAAATGATGATGTAAACGTTTCCCGTGGTACACCAAAACCGACAATCAAACCGATGGGTCTAGTGTATTGGGAAATTTGTTGTATCCCTTTTTTTGTTTGTGGCTTCCCTTTACCCTTCCGGTTCCGGATGGATTGTGGTTGATGATGGCGTTTCTGCCAAATAACTCAATTCAAGGAGATTTGCTAAGAATAGTGGCATAATTCGGTTGCATTAAGATTGTACCGAATGTTTTCACGATAAGCAAAACGAGAAGCTTTCCACCAGTGCATATCAGAGAGATGAGTTATGGCAGAGAATTTTTTGGTACTTTACGGTTACAGGAAGAGGAAGAACGTGTTTTCTGTAATGATGAATATTACGAGTTTTTTTTGTAGTTGAATTTATGGATTGTTTCAAGATTGGAGTTAAATTTGTACATGCTGTTGTTAGGTAGATTGTGAAAATCAATCGTTCACACTTTATACAAAGTGATGCGTAAGTAAGCTTGAAGTGATAACACCATTCAGCAGGTGGTACAAATATTTAAATCAATGTTTTACTGAATTATTAACCTTCTCACAAAGCCCATCATCTTGGCTAATTTTTGCTGTGGTAAGTGTCCCCAGCCAAGAAGGCTAGAAAGGAGGGCAAGAATCATAAACAAACCCAACCCAACGGAAGAGTCTGGTCTGGGGGAGTGAGTCAGTACAGAAGTTGATTCTACTGTTTTGCCAGTTTTGCACTCCCGTTAGACCCATCTTCAGGTGCTCTTTGTCTTTTCCTCACTGCAAGCTGCAAAAGAAGAAGTTTGGTATGGAAATTAAGTTATAACTGTGTTTCCTTCGCCATTGTTTAAAGAGGATGTTACCGGTGTCTTTACCATTGTGAAAGGCATGAAGTGTAGCAAGTAGTTGAGAAAACACTTTCCAGCACAACAATACAAACAGTTGCCCACCCCCCCTGAACAATGTGTCTGAACACCGGTTCACCGCTACACCTGCATTGCCGTCAGCTCTGGGCTAAGATCCTTTCCTTTTCCTAGCGTAGTGTAGGAGTTCCAAAATGGGGCCCGGCATGAAGAGAGGAATTTTCGATCCGACTCAGTAGAGAATATAATATTGCACCAACGATTTCGTACGACTCCGTTCGATTCCGTGTCAATGAAACCCTCAATTAAGTGCTACCAATTGCGTTACGATTGGACGAACGAAGTACCGAGAGTTTTTTTTTGTAGTTGCACCACCTCGATACCGGCTAAAACGAATCTTCCATCCACGGTCGATACCTTGCTCCACAACTGAAGGGTTGGTAGTTGCGATGAAACACTCGCGATGAAGTCGTTTTGCTAAACGGTACCGGCTCCACTTGTACGGTTGTGTCTTGTGAGACGAGCGTCCAATTTATGCAAGGGGAAGCAAACCACACATACACACATTTCGATCAATACAACTATTAAATCAATGTCTTAAAAGTCATGTAGAAATCATCATTCGACGATGACGAAGCAACAGCACGGGAAGGGAAGTGATGTTGATGTGAGCATAGGTTTAATTACCATCCGCATACGGCTCGTGCGCCCGTGTAGCTCTCCCAGCTTCGAATATCTTGAAGCCATTACGCGTCTCTGTTCCAGCTACAGCTAAACGGTGTACACATAAAAACCCAAGACAAGAAGGTATCCCCTCCGGTGAACACTTAAGCCTCCACGGCTCCATACCACTGCACCAGTATGCTAATGAAATTTAGACTGGAATAAACTAACATCATAATTTCCATATTGAATGCTCAAAATCCACAACTCCACCTCCACAAACATGTGTGGAATGTGAGGTACTATAAAAACGAAAGACACAACAATTGCACTCAAGCGATCCAATTCTCGCCAAGTGCTAGATTTACCCTCCCCAAAAACCGGTGGCTTGTTCGAGGTGCTCTAATTTTAACAATTATATTATTCGCTCGAAAGAAATTCCCCACGCACCAATATTGGCTCCGTATGGCTGCAAACGCAATCGAACTTAATAAATTGGTAACAAAAAAAACGGAGTGCATATTTTCCATTTTTTTTGTTTCGTTTTGTGTAGCTTATCTAATGTATCGAACACCGATAGTGATGTTATTTTACTGTGTTCTTTTGTTTCTCTTTTATTATCAAAAAAATATACATGCACACACAAGCGCGTTTTAATCGATACGTAACGTAACGGAAAAAGCTTTGCTATCACATGTATGTGGGTAACAAAACGA
This sequence comes from Anopheles funestus, assembly GCF_943734845.2. Taxonomy (NCBI): domain Eukaryota; kingdom Metazoa; phylum Arthropoda; class Insecta; order Diptera; family Culicidae; genus Anopheles; species Anopheles funestus. Next base: position 14,187,520 of record NC_064599.1, on the reverse strand, counting down.
AAGAAAAAAATCTACTCACGATGCGTGTATTTAAAATTAATCATATCAATTATAAAACAATTAAACAAATTATCAGACCAAATAAAATCCCTCTTTAATTGTTCGGTGCTTGGGCAAGGGCTGCAAAAGGGACGCGCCCTGATGGAGGCGTACTCGTTTCGGACGTTCGGCTTTTTTTATTTCATTGCAAACTCAATAAGCTTTCGAGGTGCTGGAAAAACTGAATAAAAATGAAGAGAGAAACAGAGAGATGCATAGGCAAAAAATGCTTCATGAGCATACGCGATGTTTTTTGTCTTCTTCATTCATTGTTTCCCTTCTACAATCATATCCCTTTCGCAATTCGAGCAGGTTCGTTTTTCAGCGCGCGAGTATCGAGTTGCAGTTTCGCATTGGTGCGCAGGCAGGCAGGCAGGCAAGAAGGCAGGCACGCACGTACGCATGTACATTGGTAGTGCAATTTTCGAATGCAATTGCACACATTTGTATGGGCGCCGGGCTGGGATGGAAAAGAAAGCAACGTGTGCGTCACAATGTTTGTAAGAAGCTGTGGAATTGATCTGTTTGCATCCGAAGCGCAATACTCATTGTATCTTATCTAAGCAGCGTGTGTTTCGGAATACCAAAAATTAGCTTTTGATAAGAGCTTTCAATGTATGTTAGACATTATTAGATTAGTGTTAAGAAGGTAGAAGTTCTACTGATTGCTGGTAAGCCCTGTTTACGTTATACGGTATGCCTTTATAATCTAATCAAGAGCCTTGCTGTCTTTCATTTGTCAGTTTGACAATAAGGTTTGCTATAAAAACATCGTCTATGATCATTGCTTCCAGCTAGTTAGATTCATTAGCTGGAAGACAGTTATTTTCCGGTCAGCGAACACGAAAGACGATGTTCAGGTGGAATATTTGGTTCATTGTCAGTACGGTGTGTATGGTGACATTAGAAATCAAAGCACAAGATTCACCCGATACCGAATGGTGGAAGACGGCCGTTCTATATCAAATTTATCCACGATCGTTTTACGACACCGATGGCAATGGAGTGGGAGACATCCGTGGAGTGACGGCTAAACTGCAATATCTGAAGCGCACCGGTATCGATGCAACATGGCTAAGTCCTATCTTCAAATCGCCGCAACGAGACTTTGGGTACGATGTGAGTGATTTCCTTGAGGTTGATCCATTATTTGGCACGAACCACGATCTGGAGGAACTGTTCGCCGAAGCACGAAAGCTCGGATTGAAGATCGTGCTAGATTTCGTTCCTAATCACTCGAGCAATGAGCACTGGTGGTTTAAACAGTCGGAGCTTGGTGTTGAACCGTACCGAGACTACTATGTGTGGCATCCCGGTAAACCGGTGCCAGAACAGGCAAGACCTGCAGTGCCAAACAATTGGGTAAGTGTTTTGATATATTGAGGTATGCTCCTGTACAATAATTGGAAACGCTCTCCAATGTTTAGAACTCAGTATTTTACGGTTCTGCCTGGGAGTGGAGTGAGGTGCGTCAAGAGTACTACCTTCATCAGTTCGAGGTTGGACAACCGGACTTAAACTATCGCAATCCGAAAGTGATTGAAGAGTTTGATAACATTCTACGATTCTGGATGGAGCGTGGTGCGTCCGGCTTTCGGGTTGATGCAATAAATCATATGTTCGAAGATGATCAATTCCGCGATGAACCTATCAACGATCCATCGGATCCATTAAGCTATGGCTACACGAATCACATCTATACAAACAATCTCGTAAGTAGTTTCGAGGAGATACAAGACGCTGGAGAATATAGAATGAAAACGTAATACGTGTTGGTATTTCTGTAGCTGGAAACTTATGACGTAATTGGACACTGGCGAACGGTGATAGACGAATTCGTGGAGCAAACTGGTTCGGACACTATGTACGGTTTGAGAAGTGAGTAAGTTGATCCTGTCGCGATTGTAATGCCTTTGGTCCCATTTTCAGTATCATGCTCACGGAAGCATACACCAGCATGGATATGGTACTTCGCTTCTACCAATCGGACGACGGTTCCGAGCAAAGGGCACACTTCCCGTTTAACTTTGTTCTACTGGGTGAACTGAACGGGAATTCCAATGCACGTGACTTCAAGTATGTCATTGATCGGTGGCTAGAAAATCTACCTCGTGGTAAGGTTACCAACTGGGTGTTGGGAAACCATGATCAGCCCAGAGTTGGCAGTCGCTACGGAGAGGAGCGTATCGATGCGATGAACATCCTGCTGATGACCTTACCGGGTGTGGCCGTCACATACAATGGAGAAGAGATCGGTATGGTTGACTATCGCGATATGTCCTGGGAGGATAGCTTAGACCCGCAGGGCTGTAATGTTGGACCCGAGGAGTATAAGTGGAAATCTCGCGATCCTCAACGTACACCGTTCCAGTGGGACGACACGTATAATGCAGGATTTTCAGTGTCCAACAAAACCTGGCTACCGGTGTATCCCTACTATCGTCAAAATAATCTTCGCAAGCAGCTCGAAAGCGACTGGAGTCACTATCACGTGTATACGGAAGCTATCAAACTACGGCGACATCGAGTGTTTCGTGAAGGTTCCTTTCGCTCGAAAGCGTTAAACGAGCATGTGTTTGGGTTCGTGCGATATCTCAGAGACGAACCTACTGATAGTTCGTACTTTGTCGTTATCATTAATTTGAGTGATGAGATGAGTGAGATTGATCTGCACGATTTATACGAAACGGTGGATGCGCGTGTGTATTTGGTTGGGACAGAGTCTCGCTACAAGATCAACCAAAGTGTAAACTCTTCCCGGCTGCTTATTGGACCGTACGAGTCGATCATCTTAGGCAATGATGTTAGTTCGTCTAAAGGAACTGTAATGGGCTCTTTGAAGCTTATTGTTGCATCTCTCCTTCTGGGTGGTATAGTCATAAAGAACATATACCTTTAGACTGGTAAAGGAATAGCATTTTGCTCAGTAATAAATTGTTAAAGAATTTGCTTCGTTGTTTGCATTATTTAAATCACACACATATTGGAACTACTAACGTACAAAAGCATTATTATTATTAAAGCATAATGAACCATTATCAAATGCTTCAACCAAGCTACGTGAGTGACAGGCAAAAGCATAATGTATAGCGTTAGCTCGTTTCTATATAATAATGATCCCTTGTCTATTATACTTACCTTCCTCGGGCAGAGTTTGCCACGCCGTTTTGAACAGCAGGGACAACTCGTAGCGTTAAAAATGTATGTCCATCGAACTGCAATCTACAAATTACAGAACTTACTGTCAACTGGCGGGAGTGCGAGTTTTCGTTTTCTTTTCTGATCCACCCGAGGATGTCATTTTAAAATCGCGGTAAATTGAAAGGACCAGAACGTTGTTAAATTATTCAGCCAATAAAGTCATTGCAAGCCACGGTGTAGGATTGCTTCGCAGGATTGTTTCAAAGGAATGACTTATTATTATTTTGATGCAGTTTAAAATCATGCAGTTTCTGGGTGCGCGAGACTCCTAGTCGGAATGCGATGGTAACTTGTAACCATGAAAATCGTCCGTTATGCACTTATTATACTTCTACTTGCCTGTGGATGGTACACATGAGCCTTGGAAGTGTGTAATAATTCACTGTAAATGTTCGTTAAAAATTTGATCGGCAAGTACCGGGTTTGACGTTCGTGAACAGAATTGCTCAGGTTTGGATGTTTTATTCAGAATGCGAACCAAACCCTAACGTTGCTCGAATCGATCGAATGAATGAAACAAGCATTTATCCGTAGGCTCACGGATGGACGTAATTGATTAACGGTGCAGTTAAGCTCCATTGGGGGATTTGTGCTACTATGATGGACTGTTGAATTTTTAATGTATTTATGGTTTAGAAAACTGCATGTAAAAATGTAAGCTTTAAGCTTCCTTTTATTTGGGTGAAGGTGAATAGCACCTTACACCTCGTACAGTCCTTTACCTTATCCATCACGTCTAAAGCAATTCCCGTAAAGAACAACAGCGTCCCGAAAGTGGAAGGAAATGCGAGGTAAATTGAAATTGCAAGGGTTAATTGTGGGAAAATATTTACACAGCTGATTATGTCCCAACGTGAAACAGTGAGGCGGTGGACGTGTCAGTAAAGCGTTCCACAAACGATCGGCGATGATTGTTTCGCATTGTTTCCATTTTTTGTTTTTGTTCAAATGTCCAGAAGAAGATTAAGCGCTGGAATTGCAGAAGACCGGTTAGCTAACTGAACTAACGTTCGTTCTGGCAGAAAAAAACGGTGAAAAGAAATAGCTTCAACGTCAAATCCCAACTACTGCCAGATCATTCTGACCGGACCAGAGCAATGGGCAGCCTTCGTGGTGAAGCACTGAAAGCATCAACCGAGCAGTGAAATAAGTCGTTTCCCTATGGCATGGATATTCAGCGGTTATCTACCGCGGAAAGTTTTCATCGGTGCGGAAGGTGAAAAGGACCGTACTAGCTATATGTGGGTGTGTCTGTGTCTTGTCATTTGGTGCGATATAAATGTGCGCCGTAGTTTGTTTATAAATATTAAATCCTTGTTTTATCTCCTTTCCCTTTAGCTTCTTCTTTGTTTCATTCCGTGACTCCTATTCCTTCATCTACAACGAAGTTTTCCGATGACCAATACTGGTTAGAAAAGGAGGGTTGAATCGTTCGTGTTCTTTTTTTCTGTAAAACTTGCGTCTGCTCCATATTCATCGTCATCTAATATTTATGATTTTATTTTTGTTCTTACACTCTGTTACTTCACCAATAATATGTTTCATTTGCCATCAGCGTGAGTTGGCAGAAAAGTTATGCTAAAATTTTTTTCAACAATGTTTAGAAATACATAAAATTAATTAAAAATAAAATACAAAAAAGGAGAAAAGCGTGTTTCCAATGTCCTATTGAGGTTTGAATCCAACAATCAATAATAGATATTGAAGAAACGCAATCTACTTACGTAAGCATAAGACTGAAAAGATCTTAAATTTTTTTTTTCGTAAAATATATTAAAATAATGGTTTAGTTAAAATTTGTGTGACTTTTAGATACCCCCAAAGAAACGTTCTACAGTAAGTATGACTTGTAAGGAAAAACGATTCCTCACAGCTCACTTTCCATGGAGCAGCTAAAAAAACACGGGTGTGGACCGTATAACCAACGAGAAAAGTGTCGGCTGGCAGAAATGGCTGCATGAATGATTTATTTTTCCTACATTGTTTATGGTCACAACATGCTCCCTTCCCCGCATGGTTTTTCCTTCTTCGTCGCCATGTTTTTTGATGGCTTCTGTGAGGATTTTAATATTTTTCTCTTCACTTTTCACCATCGCTTTGCAATCCTTCCGTTCCGCACGTTTAGGGGTTTCTAATGCCACTCTGGCCAAAGCAGCAATTACGCGTGTGTTGCTTTCCAACGGGCAAACTGAACGGTAGCGCGTGTGCAATGAAATGCTAGTGGATATATGTAATCAGCAATGAAATCGTCATGCAAGTAAAATAAAACTTTGTTTTTATTTGCTTCGCGTTGCTTCCTCGAAGTAACTATTTGTTCGGCCAATGGCACAAAAGTTGTAATAGATCGATCTATTTTGTTGTACTTTTATATTCTTTTTATCGATCAATTAAAGAGTCGAGTAGCTATATTTAATGGCTATTAAATAATGATAGTTATAGATTATTTAAGCTTTTGCTCATTAGAGCATAACCTATTCTCGATTGTTAATAAATGGCCCATCATCTGAATTTCATTAGGCTACTTTTTTCATTAGGGAAGAAAAAAATATTTGAGAAATTGTTAACAAAACGGATGCCATCCAAGTGCAACAAACCAAATTTTATTCGCCTGTACGCTTCCAGTCTTAGGATTATTTCCTTCAAAACGAAAAATCCATTAGATATTTAATGGAAAAAGGACGTTTAGATATCTTTAAACGTTTAGAAAACGTTTTACAGGAAGTTAAATCGATAGTACAGTGTGTAAGTGATATTTTTCATATGTTGGAAAGTAAATGTTACAGCCGATCTTACCCACAAAGAACGAACTATGCTATATTTTTGCCATACCAACATTCTAAAAATACATTCTTACAAATGAAAACAAAGTTAAATGCAAACAGTACGTCGACGAATCATTGCAAAATAAATTATTGTACAAAAAGATTTCGTTTCACCTACGAAAAAGTGCACGTCAATATACGCTCAATCGAGTTAAATGCACAAAACTAATCACTGGAGCCGTCAATTGGCGCAAATCATATCAGCGTCATCGCCAACATCCCACATGCACAGGAGCAAATAGCAACAGTAGACAAGGTTTAATAGAATTACAACATATATTCGTCACCCAAGTTCTACAGGTACGTTTACCACCCGATCGGTTAGAAATGGCAGATGGAACGACCGTGGAACGGGTTTTTCCCACCAGTCGGCAAAATGTCGTACACTTTTCGATGGCTTTTCGCACCCCGGAAACTGAACCGCAACCCGCAACCGGCTTTGCACACGATGGTCCAATCCAAACCAATAAGTTGTGCTTTTCCGCATGTTGCTGATTGATGCCTTTACTGACTGGGGGAACAGCCAGTATATTTATATTAGAGGCAATATCCTCTCTTGTATGTGACGGAACACCCTTCTCCCTTCCCTTGTGCTTCTGCAAACCCAATCAATGAGTAAAATATTAGAAGTGCAAATTGCCAATCAGTAATTCCCGTACCGGCATTGGCCCGACCGTTTGTGTTTTTGTGACGAAAATCGGATATTTACTACGGGAGGTGTTTGGAAAGCTCACCGGGAAAGTTGGCGAATGTGCACAGGATACACACACACACACATGTTGGGTTTTGGTTACTCGGATTTGGGGTGACATTGGTGGTAATGGGTTACAAAGTTGCATTTTAGGTAGCGACCTGACAAAATCCTTCGACACAATTTCCTTTGCCATTTTCCGGACTGAGCGTGCTTCAGAGTGTTAATTGTAGAAAGCATACAATATAAGAGAGGATAGAGAGAAAATATGGAGGGGGAATAGAATTGTTCCACATCAGGTAATTTACCATCCAAAAACTGCACATTTGCCTATGCTCCTTGTATGATGATAAGGAAAACCATTTTCCGAATGCTATTTCCATTTTTTTTATTGCTCGACATCGTCATACATCATATGGTGTACATTAACCAAAAGTATGACTTGAATTATTTCCAAGCACAACCAGTGGCTGTGGCATTGTGTCCCAACCCTTTTTTTTTTGCTTTTTGCATCCGATCCGGTCCGGTTCGTGCGTTGGTCCGTTCGGACTCTGTATACATCCGAGCCCAGCTACTCCTCCCATTCGCTGTTCGACTGTGTTTGCGCAATTGGATCAATTTCTTATGTAAATCGATGCATTATCGAGCGTATGTTTTCACACGGCGGCTGCTGCTGGTGGTGGCAAAAAAAAACACAAACAGAAGGAAAAAGATATAAAGTGCAAAATGCAACAGCAAACAAACAAAAAATGATAAAAATGCACACTAACATGCATACGTATCGAATGTATTTCATTATTTATGTAGACTGTGTACTGTTGTCTTTTTCTGGCAATAAAAATGTGCAGTTTTGAGACCCTTTTCTAGGTGAATTAAAATGTGGGTTTTTTTCTTCTTTTTTGTATACAAGATAGAGGTATCGAAACATGGTGCGTGAGATTCGCTCGATTGCACCGTTGATGAAAACTCCGTTACAAGGTGTAGAAAGGTAACATGCGTTACATGAGCTTTACAACAACGTGTTTTTTGCGTTTTTGATATGCTATATGTGTAGTTTTTTTTTTAATTTTCTTAATTTCAACTCAAAAATGGGTGATGGATTTAAAAGATTTTCGAATGTGCGATTTTACCTTATAGCAATTTAGATAGAAAACAAAGAATGGATTTTGTGAAATTTTCGAAAAACAAAATGATAAACATTATAAATAAAATAAACAAATATAAAAAGCACAAATTATCTCCAACGCCAAGGGATGCTCTTGTGCCATTTCTGTATCGTGCCCAAGTGCCATAATTGGCCCAATGGTGACCAATTATTGAGGTGCGGTAACGAGCGCCGTTTGCCCATTTCGAATGTCTCCAGCTGCACGCGGTGATGTATTGACATCCATTAATCCTACGCACTTTGCATGCGCATCGCACACACACACACACACACACACACACACACACACACACACACACACGCCAACGTGCATTGGGTGACAGTGGAGCTTAAAGCCACCGACGCCACTATCCGACCCCCGAAAAGTGTGGCACACTCGAAAGATTCGCGAATGTGTCCATTTATTCGATTACGGCACTGCACTAGTTAGTGTGTAGGGTCGTTAGGGCGTCCTCCCTCCACCCCCCAAAATGGCTAGCGTCGTGGGGTCTCTCACCATTGCCACCATCTTTACCGTCACCGGTGCGTCGTTTTGCCGTTTTAGTCATATTATCGAAATGAAGAGATTGTGAGATGATGATTTATTAAGCGATCAGCCCGCCAGACATTCGGTGGCCAAACAAACCTCGGTCGTCGGAGGTTTTGTATCTCGGACGGGTTTTCAAATTTCCCATTCCATTTGGTTGGGTGTCCCGCGACCCCCAACAACTCCCTTCCACCACCGGCTATTGCTTGCGCTCACTTGCCTAATGTGTACTAATTTGTGTACACCCACACCATCAAGAAACGGACAAGAATCAAAGTGAAGTGGCGCATTCTCCCGATGATGCATTCCGCAGCTGCACGGGGGAAAGTGAAGCCCATCCAACCTTTCGAGCTGTTGTAGTCTCTGTGTTTCCGTGCGCTAATTTAACCGTCATTTAAATTATAATTTCCTACATATTCAATTAGACGATTCCATCGCTGATTTGAAACGTACGTTTTTGGGGGTGGGAGACGATGCAATATTCCGGTACGATCGTTCGGGTTGAGGAAAATCTGGTGATGGAATGTCTTTATCTAAAAATAAATGGCATAATATTAAAACAAAAAAGTTTAATATTCAATCAACAATTTTCCTAACATGGCTGCTACTAAAGCAGAATGTAAGATTTAGTATAAATTCTTTCGCCATCATTTTACAGCTAAAATGCCTTCCATACCCTTTGGAACGTGGTAGAATCTATGATTGTATAATATAAAAACCGTTCCATTACGCGTCGGAAAGAATAGAGCGGGAGCAGACGATAAGTCTCGGAGGAGTTTCGCAACTCGCGATCCACTTCACTTGCCTTATCAGACCGACAGTATCGCACATGCTACAAACAAAACGGAAACCAGCAAAGAGGAAGGAGACACTCGTACCTTCTCTAACAACTGGCGCATATGTGTGTATGAGCCTGTATGTGGAAATTACTTATCTATTCCGATGCTTTGCACATAAATCATAATGAATAAACATAAACTAACCGTTGGGCGTAGTATGTAGACACACACCAATCTGGGCCTTACTGGTGTAAGAAGTAAGCATATCGGCGGTAACAGTGCATAAATTGGAACAACTACGGGTATGAAAGAAAACCACAGCAAGCAACGAAAGTGACATTAGGGGTTTACGTACCGAACGTGTTCCTTGAGGGAGAGCTGTGTGAGGTGTCAAGGGACATCGTTGAGACAAAAAGAAGTAAAAAAAAACACCCAAGCTGTGGGAGTCTGTCAGCGGTGAAAGAAAACGCTAGACATCGTCATACATCATACGGCACATAACAACAAACGAAATCCATATTGTGTGTCCGGGAGTAAATCAGGCTGAAAAGCCCAACATCAAAATATTCCACTCCAGACAGTGCCGTGTCGGGCGAAAGATTTGCATCTCGACTGATGAGGCATTTGCAAACGTACGGGCGATAGGCGATTTATAGGCAATGTATGCAGCGAGCATATGTAATGAAACAAACTGCACCGAGCTGGGGCTTTGGTGGATCTATTCAGACCTATTCCCGTAAAGGGGAGCGCGATTCTTCTTGGGTTGTATTTCGTCGTCGATTGTCACGGGCGATACGGTTTCAGTTTGCTGTTACATTTGACACATTAGGCAAAATGTTACATTCTGATTTTATTTATCCGTGTGTGTGTGTTTATGTGCATATTTGTAACTCGCTACACTTTACACCTGTACAGTGTTGTGCTATTCGCGTAAGAATTTCCCTCTTGACATATGTATGAATATTTTGTTTGTTTCGTGCCCGAATGCATTAACCGTAGGGTTACGTTCATGTTTTTGAAATTATGCATCCATTAAGATTGCCAAGGGTGGGTGAGTAAAGTTCTCCCATTTTAAGGTTAGAACAATAATCAAAGCGACTACCTGCGACCCGCGTAAGGTGCCTGGGTGTGCATCCACGATTGATAATGTGTGTTTAAACTTTCCGGGCGTATGTTGCGGGACCATAAGCATACGGCATAATTGTATAAAATTAATTTGAAGAACACTTTCCAATTCCAAAGTCGACGCGAGTGATGTGCGAGTATGTGTTTTGGGCGGGCAGGGTGTTTTTGTTATTTTCTTGAAGTCGAAAAGCGGACGCTCTAATAGGCGTCTGCAGTTTTGTAATTCGTGCATGCCGACCGAAAGACAAGCAGGAAGTGCATGCAGAAACATCACACGAGAACAAATGGAAGGAAAAACACAAATTGCTCACCAAATTACTTGCCCAAAAACTATTCCCAGCAAAACACCCGTCCGGGGGATGCGGGTGTACCGGTAGGATGAAAAAGTAAGTTTAAAATTACTTTTTCAAACTTTATTACTCCTTTTGGGCTAAGGGATGCAAGGCAGGCTGGCGTCGTTTTTGTCTAGTGCATTATGCTATGTGTGCCACGAATGAAGAAAGTAATGTACGATTGTCAGAGAAATGCTGTAATAATAATTGAATGAAACCGGATAACTACGAAGATAGAGGTAAAATTAAATTAAATACTATATCAAAAGGTATTACAAATAAAATGGTACATTTGACGGGAAATCTATCAAACTTGCATTACTATACGAAAGGATATTTCGTAACACATATATGAGCGTTTTGCTGTAAACTAATATCAGTATTACTAGCAATGATTGATTTTTTTAATAACTTCAGAGTGATTTTGTCCTTGCAAAAGATGAACGGTATTAGAAAATCTTAGTATATCCAAACAATTTTGAAAAAGGTAATTAAACAATGGGAAAAGTGTATAACCAGAAATATTCCAAAATCAATTATCAAATTTTTAAATAATTTTCTTTAGATATTATTAAAACACAATTATAACTTTCCCAGATATTGACATTATAGCATCTAATCTTTTTTTCTAAACCCTTCAATAAACTCATCTCCATCTTTCCCTTTCATAGAATTTATCCAGGAACTTATCCGTATGGCAAAACTCTCCCCGTCCTACGCGTGTTAATTGTCTTCCATTCATTGAGCAAACTCGTCCAGAAGCAAAACGATGTGTGTGATTGTTTTTGCTACTCTTGCTAATCGGTTCCATCGAATGTTAACAATCCAACCTCGTACCAAAGAAAACACAATCTTCCCGTACAATCACGAGCACGAGCAAAAGATGACCCGTTTACAGCGGGACGGCTGGGCAGTTGCGAGTGTAGAAATTTCGCCACGCTATCAACAAACCCGATCTACCACACACACACCCCGACATTGCGTTCTGCATCCCTTTTTGCAAAAGAAAACATGACCCTTCCCCGAGCATTAACCTCGCACACCGGTGTGGGGGGAAAAGCTGGCCGGATTAACTCGGCATAACGCCTTCCCATTTATAAAGCTTCCAAAGTTGTGTCTTGACTGGTTTTTGCGAGTGCTTCAACCAAGCACGATTAGACTGCCGATGACGACGACGACGACGACGATGACGATGCTTAGCTTAGATCCTGTAGCTCGTGCTCGATGCCAGAAAGCGACATCCGGCAGTGCGCTACACGACACGACACAAAGGAGAAAGGAAAAGTTTTTCTTTCACACCGTCACCGCTTCACACCTACTGGCTGCTGCCGGGCGGCAGTTCGTTTTCCCGGATGATACAGAGATACCTGTTCACCACTCATCAGTGGCGTTGAGAAGTATCCTTTTCAAGGGCAATAAGACCACATGCTGCTGCTTGGTGCAAAATCCTTCCCAAACCAACGGATGACGAGCAGCAGGACGACACCAAAAAGGGCAAGTGGAAAAACCACAGAAATTTAACCGACCACTTGCACAGCGTCCCAAAACACCATCCCGACACTCGGCGAGACATGGGGCGCTAACAAGAGACGGAAGGATCCTACCAGCGCTTGGGGTGGGTTAGGAAAGCGTTGGTATTAAATTTTCCCAAACCTCATCGCATGCCCCCTTTGTTGCCGTTTTGCAGTAGGAAGCGAGATTTAGGGAGCAAATGTTCGGTGCGAATTTTCCGACGCTAGAGATTTGTGGAAAAATTGCTCACCCTCTTCAAGACTGTGGGGTTTTGGATCTGGGCGACGTACTTCGACTGTATGAGACGCTGTGGATGCTGACATACACCCGGATGGTTTCGGTGTTTGGCATGAAGCTGGTGTGAAAATATTTTCCTCCCGCTATGTTTTTTTATTCCTTGCCAGCGGACGTCAAGTGTTTCCGGAGCTTAGGTTCGAAGAAAAACCCCATTCATGACCGAAGTCATGACCAGTGTCGAAGGAAGAAACATGGATTTAAACACATTGCCCACATGTTGCACGTCGGTTCGCACCCCCTTCTGGAGGACAGTTCTGGGAGTTGGAGTAGGTTTTTGGGAATGATGGAATGAACACGTGGTAGGACTCTTTAACCCAACGTGGTACTGTTTTGGTGAATGGTTCAATTGAAAGTTGTTGCACTGGGATGGCAAATGGATCGAGAAATCATTTCCTTCTATTCAGCCACATTTGGTAACATTTGGTGTCCCAAGACTATGTTTTAGAGCATTAGTTCCAATTTTTGTACGCTCTCGGAAATAGTTTTTGATCGTTTATTTCTGTTATGTGCGGGAATTAACCTGATGATTGGAGGATTAAAAATGTTGCTCCCGAAAGATAGAGTTCTTATAGAGATTAGAGGAATATTTTTCTATTGTACATTGAAAAAAAAAAAGGTGGCTAAAGCTATGCGAATTCTTGACTTTATTGGAAAGAATTCTTTGATTATATATGTTCCTTTTTTCATTTCAAGTCCCATTTGGGCACCGTTGAATCCTACACGCCTTTGTGAGTTCCTCGATAATATGCTCGTCCCAAATGTTTCTCGCATGTGAACTAACCATTTAGAAATTGCCTTTCTGCCATTTTTCTTCCAAACGTAACCAAGTGCATCCGAATGCATATGCAATCGGCTAGTTGGCCCATATTGTTGTGGAGGTTTTTCTAGGGTTCTACCAATAACGATGCGTCTATCTGTCGACGAACGATACAAACCACCCACCCAGCTGTGGTACGACGGTGAGGGCAATGAGAACGGAAGAAATATAAGGATAATGTTACGGTTTCGGTAAGAACCGATTACAACCCATCAAAGCTTCAAAGCCTTCCTCGGCTCGGAAAAGCTTCCTACGCCCCATTCCCATTCTCGGCACCACCTGACCACCGAACGGCAGGCGAAAGTTCGCCCATGGATATAACCATAAATTGGGAAAGATATTATTAGATAGCCATGGCTAACCGCCCCACCGCCGGTACTCACCGGGCTCTGGTGCGTTAAGGCCCGGTTACTATTGGGAGTCGTCCACCGTGCCCTATCGATGGGCGAGAAGCGTAAAACTTCATTTATTATCCGATAGCCGACAGACCAATTTGTAAAACACAAATAAAAACCACGGATGCACCGAACGCGGGCGCACACCGAGCGCATACATACCTGCTTCGCCCATGCCGGGGCAACGCAAAACAACCAGCCAAACCTAACGAAATAACGATACACGTTAACTTTGGCCAATCAGCCTCAGTTTAGACGCGCGAATGCCGGCTCGTTGGGGCCGGTGAAATAAAATATGTTTGATTAGCACGCAACTTCTGGTCGCTCTGGGGATACAATTTCTTTGCTTTTGGTACCTCTTCTCCATCCGAGCGTTAGGGGCGAGGGTGCGGGGGGTGGTATTGGGCATGCAAGGAAGTGGGCTTTTACTGTTGTTGTGTTTGCCTTTCGATGCAATTCGATTAGGTTCTGTGCTGGGTGGCAGTACTGTAGTACAGCCTAACTGCTAGCCCTGCAAGCGTCATTACGCATCGGTTTGGAAGGAAACGAAACGGGCTCTTTCGCCTCAAACTCCTCAACTGCTGTGTGTAAGGAACAGTGTAATGTTGTTCCCAATATCCTCTACTACTGTTGCCGTACAGGATGCAGGAACCGTTTCGTACCAAAAAAAAAAATCCAAACTCACTCCCTCGTTTGAGATTCCCCACTCACGGTCGTAATGCATTTGCATTGCGTAATAACAATGTTGCATCGCGAACACAGGATACTAACAGGCCCAAACAGGCATTGCGAATCCTTGGTTTGCCGATGCCCAACTGCGTGCTGCGTAGACCGTACAAGACCATCTCGTATCGTACAATCGGAAAACTATTCCCATCGTCCCACCCCACCGCAGAAGCGATCGGTTGGAAGCAAATAAATGTTTATTTTATTACCCTCTTTTTGCTTTCGATTGAAATTTTCGAACATCGATAGGCTCACGAAACCGTGGAGTAGTGGATTGGGTTTTGTGCTGGCCTGGATAAGGTAACACAGGAGCTAAATAGTCCCGCGTGCGAAACTCGTCTATAGGCGGACGTTTGTTTTTTTTTCTCTCGTAGCCCGAACGCTTTTCCGGATGATTTCCACACTCATCGATTGGTTGGGCAGAGAAATGAGAAAAGTTTGTAATTCTAAGTAAATGCAGGTCGCTGTATAATTTACCAGTTTTTTGGGCTTCTGAGTTTCGTTGCAAAGTTGGGCTACTTGCTTCAATGGCACGCAACGTGTACGCTTCACAACACGTTGGGCACGTTGTTTGGTTGTTTCGTGTTTTGCATTATTACGATGATTATAATCGAAGCAAAAGTTGATGTAATATTGCAACCTGGTCCGGGTAGCACATATGTGTGGAAGGAATAATTGAGGCAAGTTAGGCAAATCAATCGAAGGTTAGCAAACTATTTCGTGTTGGTTCTCAATAAACCTTAGACGAAGAGCGGTCAATAAATGCGAAATCTTTGTTCTTAATTTGCTTTCAATATTTGTGTAAACGTATTCTGTAAATAATATTTACTAGATATTGTACAGAAAAAAATTACACACCATGTAACTATGGCATAAAAATGCAAAACCTTGGGCGACCAATGGAAATAGAGGAAATTAAAAATTTCATTTATTTCCTAGCCTCGTGCCCGTGGACGATGGTCCAACAGTACGGCAACAGTTTTTCTTTTCCTCCCGTAACGAACGCAAGAGTATGTAATTTAATTATATTTTTATGAGTATAAATTAATTTAAGCATGAAACATGGCGGAAAAGATGCAAACGACAACGATAGAAAGGCAACAGCAAAAAAAAAAACAACATCAACATAGCGTCATTGAGTGAACGTTTCCGATGTACTAATTTTTCTTTCTCTCTCTCCGCCGTTGTGATGTTCATGTTTCTGTTTCGTCGTCTAAGCCAATGGCGTTAGAATACGACCATGAAGTCGCATCATCATCACCATCATCATTTGCGACGATGGACATAATTTTCCATTTCGGTTCACTTGTCCACCAGCTGACCGTAGTCTTTTATGATTGTATTTTTTGTTTGTTTTTGCCTTGTATAGTTTTACCACGCTTAAAGTTTGGTTCAAGTAGTATTCAAGTGAGGAAAATTCTACAACCAAGTCAACAGTATTTAGTTGCGTTACAATGTAATTTTCAATAAATTTATCTAAAAACACTTTTCTTCCATTTCTCGACTTTTTTCGGAAATCGATAATAATCGATACTAGCTTTACTATCTTTTTCCTTCTTTTTTAATCGTTCCTTACTTCCGGTAGTGAAATTAGTCGTTCGTATCGAAGTTCCAACCATTATTGGGTAAGGTGAAAAACACTTCGGACACTGCGAGCGCTGCTTCTTTAGCGCTAGTCCCGGGTCCAAATGATAGGGCTACTATCATCATTAGTAATAGCTGTACCATTTCTCTGCACGCTTTCCCATCCCATGGAAAATGGTTTGCATGTGTGTGGTGTCTTTCTCGTTGCCGGAAGAGTAACTGTTTGAAGTGGTTCAAGTACAACATAAGCGCAAAGATCCGAAGAACGCGTAAGTGGGACGTATTTAATGTATGTATGGCGTATTGGCACAAACGGGACAAGACTTTCCGATGATCGATAAAATTCGAATCATACGGCAACGGGGCAAGAAAAGGGTGCAAGGCAGACAGTGTGCTCGCTGTACATTCGCCCGTTGCCCGGGAGTGAGACCGGCGGGCCGCACCCTTCGTTCATATTTTATGATTATGAATACTTGCCTCTATCCCGTGCGGGATTATTTATTATTCATATAATAATACAATAAAATATATTTGTAATAATATACACCGTGTGCCGTGCCGCTGCCACTAAATTACAGCCTCGCGCTGGTTGGCAAGGTTCGGAGGAAGAAAAAAAAGGGGGGTGACGGAACAGCGAAGGCGACGGAAGACAGAACCCCGTCTTCGCCCGTGCCGTACTTCCTGACCGACCTCTCTCCGGTTGCCATTAGTCCGGTGTGGATGGATAGCGGCAAATGCCAAGGCCGCGCCGTAAGGCAAACCCTATCGCCTTAACCCGCGTCGCGTTATGTCGCGCACGCGGTAAAAGCCACATGCAAGGGCAAATTCACCACTACACAAACACACACGCTGGACGGAACCGGTGCGCGGTACAGAATTCCAGGCATTTCGATAAAATAAATTAAATATTAAAACCCAGTAATTATTGATGTTTCTACCCTTTCCTCTCCGCGTTCGCTGTCTGCTCGCACCGTCCCCCTTTCCGGTTCACCGAATGTCTCTTGTTTTGTTGCCCTTACGTTGGCGTGCGGACGATGTGTAGTAGTACACAGTGCAATCGTTTCGGTTTGCGCGTTCGTCCGTGGTGTTTCTTTCCGTTTTGGGGTAAAGTGACCGTCTGAAGTCAAAGTGTCCCCCGAATTGAGGGGGACGTTGTTGTTCCGTTCAATGATGCCACCACCCCCTCGACACTCGGCAACGGTTGGACATATGGGTGAAAAAGGGGTTTAACGTGTGTGTGTGTTTAAACAAGCGAGTAAGAAAGAAACCCATGATTTATGTCTTCTTCAACAAGTTTAGCAAACGCGAACGTCCTGCAACGGTGTTGATAATTCTTTTTCGGAATGGGAGGACAGCCGAACCGAATGATTTGTAGGTTGCTGTTATTATCCGGTTGACGTATGGTAATGTGGTAGCAAATGTAGTGTATTATATCGTACCATCATAGTGATAACCCGTAGACGAGCATTTACAATTTATGACTATTTTAAAACAATGGCATTTGATGCATTCGGATAATCGTGAAACAAAGATGCAATCTATTTGTTTTTTTCATGTCATGTTTGTGGATTAATGTTGTCGCCTAAGAGTAAAATATTTGAAAGATAATTAAAGGAAAATTCTTATATTACTTGCTTAACTTTGAATATAGATTTATTGAAAATTTGACACTGAAATTTTTAAGACAAAGATTATTTTTAAATTTTTTTTATGTTTTCAAAGACTTACTTCCGAAATAACAGGTTTAAACTCATAAAAAAAATCAATGTGCTGTTAAATTTGTATAGTTTAAAAAATGTTTAAAATATTCAGTAGCTTATCAAAAATTATTTCAAAATGGCCTTTTGTGAAAGATTTATAAAGCATCTATTTCCTCCTTAGAAAAATCCTAAGTTTGTTGGAAATTGATTTTTATCATTTAAATAATGTTCCCAAATTTCCATATTATATAACGCAAATGTTTAAATCTCACGATTATCAATAATTATGTACCTTTACGTGATGAATTTGAATAAAAAAAATTCTATGTTTTTCAATACTGATCACCTCTTATAATTGTACTCGTACACATTTTTTTACCAATTGGCTTAAACAAAAAAAAACAGACCGATCTCTCACTAGTATCCCTTTCGTCGGCCGGATCCGGTGTGCAACAAAGTCAATTAAACGAGACCACCTTCAACATACGCGAATGACAACATGCGCGTGGAAATTCTATAACTGGACACAAACATATCCCCGTAGCGTTGTTCAAACACTTTCCTTTTTGCAACGTACCTCAACGTAACGAATAAAGTCCCCGAGGCTAGCACACATATCCATCGCCAATCCTTCACGACAACTCATCGATCCATCGGTGTTCTGTTTGGGACCGATCCGTACAACCAAACTCGGTGGAGTAAAAATATATTCATTTTCTACTTACACAAAAAAATGGTACGAATGCGAGTTGGGGGGAGAAAAAAACAACCAACTATTCCGTCTGCATCCGAAAGGGAAATTGCTCAGATCATATGCTTTCCCGCTGCGACGATGGCGATGCATTCCGACGAGCCAATTCGAGATCGTCTCCTTCTCGAACTGTCACAAACTGTGGGCCTGATGGAGCGGAAGTTTCCGTGTCTACCGCCTATTCGCGCTCGGTTTGCAGTTTTCCTTCGGACGCCAGGTGCAACGGTGCATCATCTGGCGTTCGCTGCACGGACGCGTCCCATGGCCCATCCCCAATCCCAATCATATTGGCTCGATGGGTATGGAACGCAGACGTCCGGCGTAACGCGATACTGAGCTGAGCCAGTTCTCAGAAGGTGCAAGGAGACGAGGTGATGGGGAATGGTATAAATTTCCTTCCTTCAGCAGTGTCGTCATCATCGTTCCGGTGGGCCCTACGGGCTGCTTTATCCATCACGCAAAATATGACGATAGGTATTGGGCTGGCCCTTCAATACATGCGGCAGAACGTCACCCGATGACAGGGCTCTTACCTGCTTTGCACCGGCTGTGGGGTTTGGCACGAAATTGCACTTGCAACTTGCCAAATGCACCCATCTTCTGGACGACACCTTCATTCGGACCCGGTTCGCTAACTGGACTTTGCATCATCGCACTGGCTTGTCGTCTGGTTACCGCTGGGTAGAGGGTAAACACACTCCACCTGCCGAGTGCACTAGAAAGGTGCAATGGATAGGTGTAATTGTGCAATGCAAGAAAAATAGGCTCCCGGTTCCGACGGAGGATGTACAAAGAGTGGAAAAAGAATTCAGTAAATTGCTACAACACGTCTCCGCGCTGTGCTGAACTAGCTCATCCTAGAGTTCGAACCCCCCCAAGCCTACCTTCGAAGGCCTTTTGCGATGGATGTACGCATCCATATCGCACCCGCACAAACATGGTCGAATGAAGGGAATGAAGAGGTAAAAAGATGCTTCCATCCTGTATGCCCGCAAATGCATGTGCCGGCCGACAGTCGGACAGACAGAACGATCATCGGTCCAACATTCGAAATGATGATGCATCGAGTGAAATGCAGAAACTGACGAATTGTATGCATCCATCAACGGATGCGCTGACGTGACATAGGATTCGGGACTTGGAAAGCAATTCGTGAAAAACGAACGAACACCACCACGTACGGCAATCTTTCGGCACCGTTTCGTTTCACCGTTTGGCAGGGCTTGGGATGAAGTTATACTAGCCGTCCGGACTCCAAGGAGGTGCACTGACAACATGTGCGAACGGGTTGGGCATGAATTTTGATGAAACTTGTCAACCACCATCCCAACACCATCCGTCTCCTTTCCTTCTTTTGGAGCGGTTGTTTTTCCTTTCGAACATTCGATGCCTACGATTCGGGCATGGAACCACCGTACCACAAGCAGACAGTGGGTAAACGCATCGTCCCGGGGCTGGCAAGAACTGCAAGCGAGCCTTTTAAAATTGAATTATATTTTATATATTTTATTTCCACAACCACGTATCTGTGCTATCCGGAAGGTTTCCCAATTTTGCGTACGACCATCACCATCTGACCGTGGGTCGATACTGGACTAGTGTCTCATATTCGGTAGGGTAACTCCATCGTACCATCATCGGTGGGGAAGAAGCACCTCAGGTCAGTAGACTGTCTGCTGTTGGAGATTTATCCAGCACACGATGGTTTTGTATTTGCTCTTCGACGAGACTGCACTAGACCACGGTTCCCAACAGAAGGTGCAGCAGACACGGAACAGTTGCAGCAGAAGCAGTGTGCATTCGTCATTCGTTACGTCTCGGTGTTGCTTGATGCACCGAATACACATGAAGTATTCTTTTGCTCCGGGTAGAGCCCGACCAACGACTTGTTTTGCACGGTCACTCACAATCAGTCACCCGAGAGGAAACTTTCCCGGTACGGTGGCCAGAAGCATCCTCGGACCCTCTTGGAACGGGAGGTTTTGTAAGGGTGAAAAAGTACGCTGGACAGTGCAAACACTTCGGGTGTGTTTGTGTGCGTTTGAGAAGGCCACTACCGTACAAGTGGTGTCAATTTTGACAAACGACCGACCCATCCGGGCCTTTGGAGGATTGGTGGGCGCCGGTTTGAAGGGGGTGGATGAAACTTTGTGGTTGGTTTTCGGATGCTAGTGAGTTTTTGGGTACTCACGCTCCTACGAAAGGGACTGATAATTGCCATTGATTGTTGCAGACCTAGCATTTGCGATGCCATTGTTACGTTTGTGACGATGTACGATAATATCGATGAATTTAATTATAGGTTATAGGTTTCTAGATAGTTTTTCCCCATTATAAATGGAATACCATTTATGGTGCTACTCACAGAGCTGGGTTGATGTGTTCGTTGGTTGATTCAAGCTCAACATGGCAGTGTATAAGATGAAATATTGTTTGTACATTTTACCAAATATAAGCGAGGTTTTTAGACATGATGATATTTATGATATTCACTCACCTGAAATGATAAAAAAGAGAGAAATATGTTATTAGCAGGATGACATTTTTCAAATAAGTGTTTTGTTTCATATATTGTGGAGTTAGTATCATTTTATAGATGTTTGCAAATTATTTTCGAAATTCCAAAAATAATTATTATTAACTTAATTGAATATCAATCAAAATGGCCGTTCCGTCAGTTCTAGTATAATTCAATTTAAATTCAAATAATAATTGTATAAAATTATACCGTCTATCAGTCTTAAGTCTTGAATGATATGGCATTCATAATGTAGGACTTTTCTTGCGAAACTGATTTTTTATACAAGTAAAAAAATTGCAATAAACCTTAATTATTCCTACATTAGATTAAATAGGTAAAGGAAAAAATTCTGTATAAAATTAATCTAATGTCGCATAAGCGAAGAATATTCTATACTATTCTACTAAAGCTGAACAAACAACATGTCCCATTAGGACCATTTTTTCACCCTTCCTAATCAATGTTTTGAGTCTGTCACCATTACATTTTGTTATTCTTTTCATCCATGCTTATTACAGCATCAAACTCTTTCACCACACAAAAGCATGAATATGTTCTGGCTTCAGCAGCCACATTTTTATTCAATTTCATATGCGTAACTACCACTGCTCCTTTCGTCCTTTTTTACCGCCTTCCACACACCGTCCACGGTAAAGATGGAACCAGAATGGTGCTTATTGCACGAAATAATAACAAAACCTTCGTCGTCTGCTCATCTGCCACCCGATGCGAAGCTCATTGCCCAGTACCGCTACCATACCGTACATAAATGCATATGTATGTTTAGCAAGCAACACACATTAACCATCCAACCAACCGTTCGTATCCGCGTAGTGGGAGAAATTCGTAAAAATTAAAAACGCGATTTTCCACTTTCCACTCAATTTTGTTTGCGTCTCCCGCTTTCCGTTGCGTTATATGTGTGTGTGGTTCCATTTTGTCCGCTACGTGGTAACACCTTCCCTTTTCCGTAAAGGGGGGGGGGGGGGGCGACGGTCGAGGGTTCCATATGTGAGGGCCAGAGGCACAGGATTCCGCGCGTATTGAGTGTTGCGTTTTTGCTTGTTTTGTTTAACGTTTTGCTTGCTATTTCCGGGCGACTTTTCTTTCAACGCAGACCACCAATGCCTTTCGGCGGACAAACGTTGTACGGTGTCCTATCGTAGAGCGACACATAAGTATAGGGGGGAAGGGTTAGCAGCAGGGTTAGGAAGGAGGAGTAGAAAAAACAATGCATTTATAAAAAAGCACCTGAGCTTGTAAATGCTTTCGGCCAACATTTTAGATGAGTTCTGCTAGATCTTGGTACCAAGCAGTAGGGTTACATTGTAGTGGTACGACCATACGACCGGACGAGATGTATGACAGGACGATACGAATTGTACGATGTATGACAAAAAAACAACAACATCAAATGCACCCTTACTTGAGTTTCGTGTCCTCATCGTACAGCGTCAACAGCTTTTCCTCTTTACCCGGAATACACGGAAAAATAAAAATCCCAATTTCCAATGGAGGCGCCCGGTACGGGACTGTGTGACTTTCATTATTTTTTTGTTTTTGGTCCACACTGTTGTGTTATGTTATTTTATTTTATTCGGTCAGTAACAGATCCACCGGCTTTGGACCACTGCAGTCAGTCGCTCGGTTCGTCGTTCGGAAACGGGGTAAAAATTAAGATGCGCTTCAGGGAAGCGGGATTGTGGGAAGATTGTGGGACGATCCTTCGCCCGAAGTTACAAAGCGAACGACAGGAAATAAAATCAAACAAAAGTTTGGTAGCCGTGTTGCTACTAAAAAAAGAAAACAACCTAACGCCGTTATGGCACTGCATGATGCTGATTCGGCATACGAAATGCCACGGTTTCTTTCGCCAAGAGCCATTGCCTCGTACGCATATTTTTGTTATTTTTTTTTCACTTCTTTCATGATAGAATGGGTAGATTTGAAGGTTCAGTGGTTCCCTTGCCAACGTTACAACGGTACATGTTACATGCGCCTCATCCCGAGTTCGCATCCCCAACGCTTCGTATGTATTGGGAGCACGGTTAGCAAAAAAAGCGACATAGCACACAGATGAGTTCTGCCGAAAACTGTCCGTACCGTATGAGAAGACCACCGTCTATGTTGTGCGGGGGAGGGAAAAATCATTGTGCAGCATAAGGGCGTGTGACACGGTAAAAGGTGGATAGAAATTAAAAAGTGTTATGTGGGTGACAGGAATCTCTTCTTTTGCTTTCCCGCTCGCTCGGCTAAAGTGTTCAATAAAAGAAAAACAAAACACTCAAACCCACCCACCACCGCAATCCAGTATGCACATGTCGTACGGGTATTCGTTAGCCAGTGCCAAACTATTGCGTGGTTTTGGTAGAAGACACCTTTCAGCATAGTTTTTTTTAGTTTTACATGTCCGAGGGTAAGGAGAAAAATCGAACCAACTACAATGGCGCTGTGAACGGTAAAGGTTCCGATGCCAGGTAGTGAATGGTCCTGAGGTGCCTTCAGACATGTTGGCCGTTCGATAGAAATTCTATTGTATAGTGTTGTATTGCTTGAGTATGTTGTCGTTTTCTCTATATTAAAACAACAATGTAACAGGCATTAAAAGAAAAATCGAAGGAATTTCTTAATCATAATCTCTCCTTAAAGATGGATTTATTTTAAGTATCGGTTTGGGTTTAGTAAAAATATGATGAATCGAAAAAAACATCAAAAGTTAGATTTATGTAATCCAAATGTAAAACTTCAAAGCACTAAAATCGTACAATCCTCTTCCAAAAACATGTTTTGTGCTTTATAGAGCTGATAGGTAACATAAAATATCAAAAATATGAACGCGACAATGAGCAACAAAACATTGCAATCGCAATCCATCAGCATTAGTCTGCTGTTCGGTTTAAACATTCACACGTTTAAAAAAAATCGGCCTTCCATCCTTACAAGGTGAGCTTGGGGGGAAAGTTACTCTACCCCACCAAATTGAAATGTTTCAATTGGGTTTGAGGTGGAGAATTCGGGCACAGAAAAGCGGGATGGTAGGCACCGTTCGGCTGTGTGTCCCTTTATGCCTCCTTTATTTTCGTGTGTGTGTTTTTTAAACCCCCCATCTACCACATTAGAAACTTTTCTGCAGCAACTGCCTGGAGCACCTAGTGCCCCGTCCGTACCCACTAGCACTTACGGTTCCATCCCACCGGCAAGAACAATTATCGGAGGATGAATTTCTGTTTCTGTCGCGTGTATTTGGCGTATTGGTCGGATGGAGGCGAGATAGTCGCGATACATCCCAATTTCGTTTGACTAGTCTGTACCATACCGACTCTTCTCCCACCTCTTCCGACCCCTCTACTCTACAAAAAAGGTACAACAAATGCAATCGTTTCGATATACTTTTTTTGGGTGCAATCGTTTTTTTTCCTTTTTTCAGAAGCCAACCGTCTCCGACTCCACTGTCGGATTCGCTTTATCTCCCATTGTACGCGAGTGTACGCGAGTGTGGAAGATCCCGCGAATCCTCTGAATGATATTTAATATAATATAACGGCTACCGGTGCACGGTTTCATAACGGTAAGCTCGTCGCCGAGGCTTCGGAATATTCGGAAAGGAGGGGTTCTCGATTTTTTGGTTTGCTCTGTTTTTAGGCAACTCACCCTCCAACTCACATTTACTCCCCCGAAAAAAGCAAGAGGACTCTCTTTGTGTGTCTCCCTGCCCAAATACGACACTGTGTGGATCTTTTCGTCGTACAGTGCATTTGCTTACATCCTCGTGTGCCCCGATTGGCCGGGAGTGACGATGACGGGCGTGCAAACTCCAACCGAAGCCCCCCGTTTTGGAATGGGTTTTGCGATTTTGTTGTGTATTTTTTGGGAATTTGTGTGTGTGTGTGTGTGTTTCGTTGGCATTATTTCACCATTTCGCTTTGCGCAAGAGGAGATTCATTTTTTAGACCCCATTTCATCCGGTATCTATCTTCTGCTTCACTGCTGGTTGCGATTTTTCTGCACACAAATTTGCGTTCCCTTGCCTGTGTCTTTACCAGGGTGAGGAATCCGTTTGGCGTTTTCCATACCATGGGATATGGGTGCAGGATATAGTTTTTTTCTGCACTCCTTTCACCGGTCCGGATAGATGAGCTAGCCTTTGCATGGAAGGAATCACTCGGCCCCAGTACTAACGAGTGCTATCGAACCTGAAGGGACGTCGTGCACACTAAGAGAGCGAAACACAGTTTATGTGGGTGGGTGTGTGCGTGTGCAGGGGAGTTTGTAGCCACGTCTAGCCAGTACCATTCGTTTGTGTTTTCCTCTTTCTGGAGAATTGATGAGTAACTATAGATAGATGGATAGGCATTTTCTCCACGGGCTTTACCGAACGCGGCTTTGCAGTAATGTCCGCCGAGGTAAATGCGTCGTCGTACGGTGGACGTTTTTATTTGAAAAAAAAAACAAAACAAAACTACAAAATCCAACCGTACGGAGCGTTTTGTGGCAGACATTTGGAAATGAAATGAAACAGCCGACCGTAAGTGAGTAGTTGTTTTTTGGATATACAAAACGCACGCTATTTCGCTGTTAGATGTTGAAATTTGAAGAAGGATGAATGCGTTTATACGGGTTTATTGGGGGAGGGTGAAAAATGAGAAAATAAGATTTTAAGCAAGGATTGAGTTGGGTTTTTTTTCAAATGTATTTTTAGTTGATCGTTAGAAAACAGAAAATCCAGAAAATTAGCAAAATTTTATGGAAACGAATTATTTTCACTGATCCTTTTCGCTATACGGCAGGAAAAAAAGCTACTCAGGCAAACCAGGTTAAACTCAACTAATTTAGACATATTTAACCGTTATTTTGGGTCGGCCCGGTGCTTTATGTGCTACACCACAGGAAAGGGTATAAAATCCCATCCGGACCGTCACCTCGTAGCAAGGACTGACTATCCGGCTGCTTGGCAAAATAAGTGTAGTAAACCAGAAATGACCGGCACGATCTTAGAGAGGTCGTTAAACCTAGAAGAGAGTTCCCAAGAAGAGACTGATCTTTTACCGTTCCATTTATCCTTAACATGAATTATGGTGTAAATGAACACTCTTCTATTAATTTAAAAGAGTTTTTAGAAAGGTGAAACATATAATACCAACACACGTCACAAAGGCTTGTAACTGCACGCAAGATGTAAGATCCGCAGAAAGAAAACGCACAATGAGAAGTGGAAATAATTTCTTGGTGCATACATACATGCCTCATCAGCATCTTTTACACAACCTTTATGTGTCCAGCGTACGAAGGGAAAGGGCACCCGTTTGAGCATGGAATTGGCACGGAACTGCACGTTTTGTTTGTCAAACAACGCTCGACGGTGAACGTTCCTTTTGCCATCGGAAAAGTTGATATTTACGTAACGTACGTATGCCGGGAGACGAAACTTTGATGGGTACCTTTGCCAGACATTCACATGCTCTATCGAATTACATTTCTTGTGCGATGATTTCCGACAAACGCGTTACCTTTTGCGAGTGCTGATAAATGCTTATGCTTATAGACAGGTAGACGGAAAGATAACACATAAATTGTGCGTGACATGCCGCTGGGAGTATTCAGCCAAAAACGACGGCTAATCCTTGCGCTCGTCAAATTCACACGGTTCTGGCCGGGCCGGGAAAGGCACCACAATTAGAAAAGGCGATCGATCGGCTTGACAGAAGCCGGCAAATAAAGCAAAAGTGAACGAATTTAAATTCAAACGAACCACAACGCATCCAAATCATAACCAATCATACCCATCATCAATGTGCGGCCGAGCCGTGGGTTTTGCGCATTTCGGTAGCACGAAGCAAATTAATAAAAATGATAACCTACGGGGAGGGTTTTTTTCCCTTCACTGGTTTCGTTGGAAAAGCCATCCTCTCTGGTGTGTTTGAGGCTGTGGAGCAACCATATTTGTGTGTGTGTGTGTTGAAGTTTTTGGGGGAATAAAAATAATGATACCCGAATGGTTTGAAAACAAAGCAACAAAAAAAGAAGGAAAACGGGTCAGCGCGGTGAGAGGTATGTGACGAAAAATACTATCTGACTGTATTATAATGATCAAGCAGGCTGGCGTTTGATCGTACATTGGGGAAGGATGCAAAACCACCGTTCGATAATTTGCATACGAACTGGCGAAGAAACAAAACGGAACGATCGTTCGTCCATGCAGTCCCATGCTTAATCAATCTCAAGGTCAGCGATCCTGTGCACATTTTGGAGCGCTTTCAGTTCTAGGGCACAGCAGAAATTCGGCATCAACACACACCAAACAGCGAGAAAAAAATTGAAGATCTTCAACAGTATCAGACAGGTCCTCTGGCGGCGTATCAGCCGTCGAAAACCGATCGATAGGAAAATTATGTTTAAGCACATAAACACTACC
Organism: Anopheles funestus; assembly: GCF_943734845.2. NCBI lineage: Eukaryota > Metazoa > Arthropoda > Insecta > Diptera > Culicidae > Anopheles > Anopheles funestus. The sequence goes on along the minus strand of NC_064599.1, from coordinate 14,160,125 downwards.
TTTCTGAACTTCTGAGCTGCTACCCTGCGCACCCGTTGGAGCAAAACCGCATAGGTAAGCATCTTAGAAGCGGTAAGGCGGTTTTTGTTTGATTGCATAAAACTTTGCAAAGAAAATAATATCTTCTTACCATGGTACAAAAAAACCCCTCAAACGATGATCATCAGTGTGGAGCAAAAAGAAAAAAAAAGTTGGTAGCATTTGGTTTTTTTGTTTGTTGGCAAACATTACTCTCCATGATCATGGTGTGGAGCAATAATATAATGTTTAAGAAGACGATCGATTCGATGCTGCAACAGAAGCGATATTCTTTAAGCTGCATCTTACCACCGGAAAATAAATGAAACGATCGGTGTGGATAATTTGCGATAATGTTACTTATGCTGATGATGAGCGCGTAACAAATGATGCTGCATGAGTGTTCGAACGGGGGCGATACATAGTAACAGCAACAGTACGGTGCGGATACAGCCACATTCGTGGGTTGCGGGTGGATCACTAGACAGCATAAAATCGCTACCACACTACGTGACGTAAACGTGTCGTTTTGGTATTTCATTCTTCGCGTGTAAAGTGTGGCTTCACTTTAATGTTGCCTCCCGAAATGGTCGATTATGTTTTTGCCGGTCGGAAGACGTGCACCGAGTACGATGCCACTACTTGATGCTGTTACATCGAAGCGTAAAAGTAACGTCATCTTGGCACCGTACAATACTATTTATGCTCGTCGGTGAACCATAAATCTTCATCCATCCTGATCCATTCACTCGGTCCGATCGGTTGCACCGAGGCAGAGAGGCAGAGAGATTTATCAGCGACCCATCTTTTTCGATCGTTTCTCGCTTTATTCACTTGTCGTGATGGGATAGTGAAAAACGAAAACTAAAACGGCATTTAGTCACAACTTTGGAGAACGCACAATGATGCATTAGAAATAGATACATCATAACAGGTAGCTTGAACTTTTAGAAAGGAATTTTATGCTTTTAGAATTGTATTACTCAGGAAAAGGGAAAACGTAAAGACAACATATTGAAAACATGAAAAACAGCTAATAGGGAATACTTCAAAGCAAAATTTACTGAACGTTTTCTGCTAGCATTGGATGAGTTTCTGTTGCAAAATCTTTCTCTCGTCTCAGTCTCAGCTCACGGTTGGTTGGTTGTGATTTATTTCTTTATTATTGTTTATGATCTTTGCGTACCGTTGGCCGGTTCTGATGCGAAGTGACTATTCATCTGCGATGTTGTAACTTTCCACTCGAATGGATTGTTTTCTTCCCTTTTTAACCATGAATTGTGACAAACAAATTTTTGCTTGTGAACAACAAGAGTTCCTGAGGTTAGCATGAATAAATCATGAAAACTGTTTTGTATTGAATTATTTAAAATATTTATTTTCTTCCACACGTCACATCACATTAAAGCTCTGAGAAAATGAACCTTTGAAACTGCTAATTTCGAAAGGCACGGATAATCCAACTCCAGATTAAAAGGCATCCGGATAAATGGCGTTCTATTGTAGAGATTCTCTGAAAAAATTCTCACTCTTTACAAAGAGTTGAAACAGTTGAGTTGAGATTTGACTGAAAGAATGGTTATAAGTATTCGAATCTTTTACTCACTCTTTTTAGAGTGATAGAAGCATTGCTCTAACCTAATCCTTTAATTACTGCTTGTCACTTATTAGTCGGTACAGAAAGTGAGTGAGTCATTAGTTGGAACAGAGAGTGAGTGAGTGAAAAACGTAAAGGAGCGAGTAAAAGAGTCATAAAAAACTCCATTGCAGGATCAAACTCACTCGCTCGCTCTTACTCGGTGTGCACATCTCTCTTCTACAGTATATTTGTTTCGAACATGAAAGCGATATAAAAGTCCTAGCGTACACGTACATTCAATTGAAACAATGTACAATTTGTAGTTGATTATTTCCTACACCGTATGGTATCATGTTTACTGACATAATAACGATGATACAGACATTTTGCCATTTTTACGCATTTACTACATGTGTACTAACAGCAACATGGGCACTTTATGCCCCGAAACCGATGCAGCAACCTTATGCTGGAGGTCAATTGTTCTTGCAATTTTTCTTCCAGCTCGTACATTACTTACCAACAGTCATTCAAACGCAAGCGTATCGTACCGGCGACTGGTAACGTATTCGCATGTGTTGCATACGACCTAAACTGCGTCCTTCTTCAGTCCCGCACTGCAACACCATACCCAAAACATATGTTGACCAACTTCCGCAATGTTGTGGACCGTGCGCTATTGTTATCGTTAAACCGAAATCGAAAAAAGCCGAACCCTGTCTTTTGCTATCCGATCCGAACCGTCCGTCTCGGACTGCGGCGTATACTGGCACCATACTGGCAACATATACTGGCAACATATACTGGACACCATACTGGCGGCGTATATGTTTACGTACATTTTCGCATACTTCAATGCGTTTCGCGGGGTGAAAAACGTTTTCCGCGAAACAATAATAATGCCACCCCTCCCCCCTTTCTATGATGATGATGATGATGATGATGATTCTGAAAACATTCCGAATGCAGTTGAAACATGTATTCAAATTTATAATAACAATAAACATTAGCAAATATTTATTTACGATCACTAGGGGGACGGACGGACCCTCTTTTGGCAGCGGGCCCTTCGGCAGCAAAGGGAAAAGAAAACACAACCCATACAAAAGCAGAACCCTTATGCACTGTTTGGTTTTAGATTTTGTGCAACATATTTTCTTTGCCCCTCCGTTCCGACCGGGCCATTCCGGTGCTAATAGTGCTGGGCACGCTATTTATCGACCGCGCTATAAACCGATAGGCCCCTTCACGATCCTAGCGAAATGGCGGCAGTCGTTTTGGAGGCAGTTTGGGACGTTGCCGTTCTTCGCATTCGCGGAAGAAATCTTAAGTCACGGACACCAACCATTCAAGAGGCCCACTTTGGTCACCATTCGCGAATTTCTACGGCGTTGTTCGAAATGGGGGTTGTATGGTTTTAAAACCGATTGAATCCCACTCACTCCGCTTAGGGCTGGAATGTGCCGCATAAAATTCGCAACATTAACTGCCGCAACATATGTGTGTGTTGCGTGGCGCGCGTGGTTTTGCGGCATGTGTTTTGACTGGGTGCGTCAATCATATCCAGGGCAATTCGGGGCATCCCGTCTCGGGAAGGTTTTGTTTGGATTTAATTTTTGTACGATTCGCTCGCATCGTTGACGGTACTCAGTATTCGGGCGTAAGGACTTTCGCTTCCTCGCTGCTGGTGGGCACATTATCGTTGTTAACCCAGTTCAGTACGGGTACGGGTTTTATTCCAAACGGCAAAATAACAAATATTAAATTACATTTACATTGAATTGCTCTAACCGATTGGCTCAAGTAGGGAGGTGCACCAAACGTTGTGCCTACATCATCATCGGAGCACGGTCGATCTAGAAGGGAATCAACAAACGATACAATTCGTGCCAAAACCACACACCCCCATTTTCCGGTGTAATGTACAGCAGAAGGGGAGAAGAGAAAATATTTGCTATAAAATATGATTGATGTAATAAATGTACCAAATGCGTTCCTTTCGAAAGCAAAACAAAAGTAACTATTGTTTTGTTATTATACGTAAAAAGACAATTACATGTGGAAAATACTTGGTAAACAAATCAATATATTTCAAAAAGCTTAAACTCTTTTTCTTTCTCTCTCTCTCTCTCTCTCTCTCTCTCTCTCTCTTAAAAACACAAAAAAGAGTAAATCTTCCTTCATTTAACACTGTTTGATTCGAAAACAATGCATCCAACGCAGCCAGGACATAATTTGTATGCACCATTTCTTCCTCCCAAAAATTGCATTCCCTGCTGTTCCAGCTTCCATCTTCTTTTACAAATATACAAAAAAAAATTCACATCATTCACAAAAAAACAAAATCTCGATAAAATATTTAACAACATCTACGAGTACAAACAAGTATCCTAATTCGTACGCCTTTCCATCCATGCCGTGCCTGCGTGCGTGTTTGTGTGCGATTTCGAAGGCTTTACGGCTTTTTCCGGTTGCGTACGTACGTATGGTGCATCAATTATGCAAAATGCAATTTCAAAAACGTAATGATAAAACTTCTACGCCCGGAGATGCTACCGGTGTTTCGTGTGCGACTGTTGCCCAAGTCAAGTGAGTCTTTCCCACACCCCTCCCCGGGTTCCCGTGCCGTGTTCCCAAGAGGTGTGCATGTAGAGGCGTTTTGCAGTGCAGTTTTTGGTTGACTGCGGTGTTGCACTAGGTAAAAAAGGAAGACGCTGCAAATGGGAGAAGGGGGGGGAGAAAGAAGGGGGTAGAGTGCATCCCAAAGCCGACGGCGACGACTTTGGTTGCAACTTTGGTTGAAAAAGTGTTACAACCGGACGTGTGTACAGAAAGATATGTCACGGGGGTTTGGCTGGGTCACAACTGGTGGGTGTGCATTTGGATGGAAAATCTAATTTCGATCGTCGTTCGTCTGGCAAAGAATAAACCAGGGCGATATGTTCGGTACACGGCACGACTTTCCGTGTGTATGTGTGTTTCTGTGTTTTAGCATAATTTTTGACCATTTGTGTGTAACAACATAAAGCACCTGGATGTAACTCCCGGTACCGTGCAAAAGTATCGACCAGGGATTTGAAGTTTGGCCTGTTGTACGTACGGAATTTCTTTACGCATTTTGAGATCGTTCACTGATCTCCGGCACATATCCGACCCGTAAGAGAGACACTTTTTTAGGGGAAAGAAAACAGTTGGGAAGCAATTTTATGCATTATTTGCTTCATCACGGTTCCGGCCCGCGCGGATCGCTACGTCGAAAATTGAAGTATGTGGAGCAGGTCGGACACGAGTTGTCAGCGTAGTTTTGCACCTTCCAAACTGCCGTTTGTTCAACGGCACGCGTGGGAGTTGACGTGTAATTTGGCACAAAATTCAACCATTTCGTGCGTGTGTGTGCGTGTTTGTCTCGTTGTGTTGAGGTACGAATCATGCGTAACAGGTGATGTATGTTGGAGTATGTTGGATGGGTGGTCTGGGCAAAAGCGATTGAAAGACACAATTTATTTATTTTACGAAAATTTAAAAGCATGCGAGAAAAATATGCAAATAAATAAATCGAAAAAAAAACAAACAAAAAATAATTCTAATTTTCCCATTTCCCAGTGCTAAATATGCACCCAAAAAACGACAAAGTAAATGAGGTGAAAATTAATGTTTATGCTTTCCCTTCCTGCGTACCACGAGTGTCACTACGGGTGGCCACTTTAGACAGGAATGCCTCGCTCCCTCCCCTTCAACCTACCTTCATTTCCCTCTATTTTAGTTTCACGCCTCCCACATACGGTTCCTCACGATCGACATTCAAGAGATATGCACATTTTAGTAGGTATTGCAGTTTTGCAGCACAAGCTAGAGTAACAGCCAAACGATACTACTGATCCAACAGGCCTAGTGTTATAGCACACTGTACCAACGACGGAAAGAACCCTGCGCCACGCGCTCTACAGACGGTTGATGCAAAAGGTACGCTCGGTGCATCACTTTGATGATGCACCTTTTTGCATCCGTTGAGAGGAACCAGAAACGTATCAACACCGGTGCTGCATGCGTGCAATACGTTGCAATGCACAACCACCCAGCCCCCCCCCCCCCCCAAAATGAATGCTGGTGCGACGTTCTGCACACAACAGAAAGCACAAATTTAGATGCGGCGAAAAAGTGTGGCCCCTTAGCCAGGGGCACAAAAAGAGACATAAATCTAAATGAAGTTCCGTCCGTTCATCTGATGTTCTAATAAATAAGAAATCAACTTCCCTACAAGGGACGGCCGAATATGTTGCTGACGCGTTTGGACATTTTTATCCCGCATCCCGCAACATCCAAATGCATTCCACCAGGCACACGGCAGAAGAATGGAGGATTTCCACTTCAGAAAAAGGCCTACCGAAGCGTGGCGCCTTTTTGGGAAGACTGAGAAGCAACAACAACAACAAAAAAAGGAAGCATCACATTTCTCTCAAGCACACCCGCATGCATTGACGCAACTCGATGCGTTGACGAACTCGTCCGGTGCAGTCCGTATCGTGAGTGCATTCTCATTAGGAGTGCATTTTCCGTACGCGAATAGCCGATCTTTCGTTTTCGGTCGAACGGTGAGCTGATGATAAATTCGAGGACCCCAAAACTGTACGACTGGATATGCGAATTTCCCGGTACATTACCGATCCCCCCACCCCCAAAAACCCCGTCCGGATCACCGTTTTGGGTCACGTCATTGTTGTGCCTGCGAAGTACCGTAACCACACGTGGACGAAATTTTAATCAAACTATTCTAATTATCTATTTATCGATGCACCGATGCATCCGAGCACGGGGACGAGTATGGTTCCCGCTGGTTGGCTGTGCCGGGTGGTGAACTCACACACCGGCACACGAGCTGCTTCACATCATTTTCTTCGTGTAGCGTGTTTATTGGATCGCTCCCTGAGGAGTGCAGTTTCAGGTGCTGGAGCATTTCGTCGACGGCTTGACTGGAGGGAAAGAATGAAGATATAAATTTTCAATAAACAGCACCCGGTGTATCCCGGGATGGGATGGACCTGAGTGACCTGAGTGCAGCAGCAGAAGGTGTCCGAAATGTGACAATGAAGCGATCACTAATAAACTTTGGCCTTTGACGTACCAACGCTGGACTACCAAAAGGGAGAAAACCCATTCCCGCCTGCTAGAGGAGATGTCCCGGCCTTTGGCTCAACAAAACTTTTGTTGTGAAATGTTTTTCATTTTTATGTTCTTTATGTTTTGATGTATTAAAAAAAAGCAAGAAACCTAACCATTACCCCTTTTAAGCACGAAACGATTCATTCCGGGATCATTAACCCGACCCTTCTTTCTCGAAGTGAGACACAATTGGGAAATGGTGGGGAATGATATACAACGATCCATTTTCCATCACTTTGTTTTACTGGCTGTTTTTTGTTGTTGTTGTTGTACCCCATTCCTAAACCCGTCACAACACTGCCAAGAACGGTTGCACAACCGTTCCATCTTTCGTCGCAACCGGTCTTTTTTATTATGAGAATCTCTTTACCGGTGTTAGGGAGGAGAGAGAGGTTGTTACGAACATTTCAATCGCACAGCTCCCCAGTAGCTTATTGCTTATAGTTTTTCCTTTTGCTCGAGTGTTTCCCGCTTGCTTTTAGGTTCTGCATCCCCCCTTTCAACCCCACCCCTCCCCTTTCCTTTCCCTTCTCCAAACACACTGCCGTACGATTCGGTGTCCATTCATGCTGCGATCACCGAGCGAACCCGGCGCGGTCGACGATGATTGTGATAAATTAATTCCGGATGATATAAATTAAACAAATAATTAATTTCTGTCTTGAGCTGCTCCAATACCACCCTCTCCCACCATGTTCTCCACTTACCCCCACAATAATCCCCATTTTCGTACGATCGGCTTATCCGAGGGGTTTGTGTCGCAGCTGGTCGTTTCATTGGAGGGTATGTTTTATCTGTGAGTGTGTGCGTGTGTGTGTGGGTTTGTTTGTGTGTCAAAGTGCCCTTTTGTGTCTTTAAACTATCACACGCTAATGGGTGACTTTTGGTGGTGGTTGGAAGAGAGGGGACACGTTGCGCCGGCTGCAGTTTGATGGATGAATGATCGAGGAAGAATATTTATGTCCAGCATGGAAAGAAATTAGCATGAAGCATGGTGGGTGACGTTATTCTAAGCAGTGACGAGGAATGCGGACCGGAGAGAGACGATACAAATAGATGAAGAAACATTCTTCATTTTTTTTCTTCCAATTTAGCCAAGGCGAATGAAATGCATGCACCCAACGGCTACCGGTTGACCTTATGACGAATCGGTGATAGAGCATGTGTAGATTCGTCCATCCTATCTATTGCGCGTGTGACAAATGCATAGGAAAATGGATAAATGCCCGTATGGCCTATCGGTGTGCAACTAGCTAGCTCTAAGGCTTAATAATCATCACAACAAATAGAGAAGAAAAAAAAATGCTCACCCAGAGCAGCGACGTGTTACGAAACGTACAGCAAATGGCATCTGCATCTACCTTTTATAGCCTAGTCTCGCGCACCATTACAACCTTCATTCGAAGCTGCAAGCATGCAACACGGAACACTAACGGCCGCCATACAAAGCCTCGGAATGCAACCCTTCATTCTTTTCCCAGTAGCGAGCGGCTAGTGTAATTGCAGGCTTTTGTTGCTGCGGGAGTGTAATGAGTATAAAAAAGGAAAAAGGAAAAATAATAAACACACACACACACACACAAAACACAGAGAGAGAAAAATAACAACAAAAACAGTGGAATGTAATTTTGTAACGAAGTACAATCGCGCGACGGTTACCTTTTGCTGTGCTGAAGCTTTCTGAGCTGGATCACGTTATTAGTGCATTTTACGAAAGGGAAATATAATGACATGCTCGTTCAAAGCAAGTGAATAGTTGTCGATAATCAGTTGTTAGGAAAATAGGGACGGTTTTCATGTGGTTAAGCTTGAAGGTATTGGTATGCAATGAACGCCGTTTGATAATCAATTTTTTCCTCAATGTTGGGAAAAGAATAATTGATTAATTTCGCACATTGCTGGGGAAGGGATTACAGCTTCTCCAAAGGGGGTTTTTAATTTGCAAATAATCTATTCAATCTAAACAATCAATTGCTTCTAAAATAGAACAAAATTAGCGAGTTTATTGAGCGATTATTTTAGTTTTGTTCGTTTATTAGATATTTTATTAGTCTCTCGAAAAAAAAATTCCCACGATTGTCCATGAAAGAGATAAAACATTCTCTCGGTAATGTATTACATTCAGCCATACGATGCACTGCTAATGAATGCCTCTGTCGAAACAACAGCGATTACAGTTCGTATGGTGGATAGACTCTAACGAGGAAAAACTTTTCCTACGTTTAACATCTGCCACATCTGTCCGTTGCATTCCTATCTCCTCAGCCACCTGAAGGAAAACCAGATCACTGTGATGTATTCTTCCACGCTAACCCTTGCTGTAAGAGTGCGTTGGTTCTGCTGTAAAAAGGAGGAAGGTGACCAGAATGGTTTGCTATGTGACGACAACCTCGTCAATGCTGGTACAGCTGATGATGATGCACCATGAGTTCTAGCGTCGCATTTGCTGAGCAACGGCTCCATAATGCTCACCATCCCCAAAAACCTTCCCGAACAAGATAAACCTTCCCAGGTTATTGCCGTATAACACACAAACCAGCCCGAAAGGCTTGAATTCGCTGTGCGGTGTATTGCAAACGACAAGACCCATGCATCCTATGCAACCGTCAGATGCATTTGAAGATGCATATTGAATGAAACACGGGCGTGTTTTATAACTCCTAAATGTGCAAATTTATAATTCCATGTTTATTTAAAACAAAATAAATCCTCCCTGGAGCGAGAGTTCCAGTAGGCTTTCTGGGCTTTTCGGTGCGAAGTCCATGGCGAAGGTTTGGGATCAGTTTTCTCGCTCGGCAATGCTAAGCATGATGCTGGCAAGTTGGAAGAGATTGAGGATGATCCAAGGGGGTTTGGGATATCGGCTACGTACGATAAAGCCTCTCCGTGGCAAAGGTTTTCTGCCAAGCACAAGGTGGTGAATGTGCTCGAACCGTTCGATAAAAGGGCGGGATGGTAGACGGAAAGATCCCCGCCACGATACATTCAGGCCTTTGCCCCGGCATCAAACGGCGCACAATATTCGGTCCAAAAAGGATATTGAATCAAATTCGTCATCAAATAATCATGCGACGAATAGAAATAGAATACATGGGCGCCTATGTTCGTCCGTTTTTTGGGCAGGGGAACCAACATCGTTCCAGAGTTTCTCCCCCATCGCTTACACTTACACAGGCACTGCGTAACGACACGGTGCATCGGTGCATTTCAGTACATTGGCACATTCTGAGTATCCGGCACCATTTTCGACGACGACACCACCCCCCGGGGGGCTTTTGTTGGAAAAGCGTCCAAATTTCTGTACTTTTCCTCCCAGACACGGTGTTTTACGGGTTTTGTTCTTGCCGTTGCACAACCCGGAAGCGATCGGAAATAATGGCCCGGGAGGTTAGATGATGGTCATGCGAACCGTATTCGTTCGCGCAGCGATGATCATGAATAGTTACATTAATCTTTTGTCTCCAGAACGCACAACCCTCATTCGTCTTTACCACGGTGGCGATGCCGTACTTGTGGATGAGAAAGGTGACATGATGTGTTGGTATCCTGCCATCGAAACGATTCGTGGCTGTGTTTTGCTATAATTTTCTCAAATATTTTGTAAGCAATGTCACAAAACGATGGCGATTTGCTTAATGGTTCACGTGTAGAAGCTTACGGAATGGATTTGGTACTTTGCGATGAGAACAAGTGACAATGCAATGTCTCCTGTTTTGGAACATATTTAAGATAATTTATAATTTGGTTCTTATTTTAGTAATATTTTATAGTTATTGTTTATTTTCTTCTTTTCTCAAATTTTCTATATAAATAAATTTTAATTAAAATTATATTTAATTTAATTTTAATGTCACAGAATCAATTCTTAGGTTTTTTTTAGTATTTCGTAAAACATTGATCTTGTCCAAAAATCTTTTTAGAAAATTTTTAGTTACAAAACAAGTTAGAAACAATTTCAACATAAATCTGTCATATAAATTATAATACTAGTCTTTATTCTTAAATCTTTAAATATAACAAAAAAATAAAAAAATATCACTTGTAAAAGAAAAGGATAACCACACTTACTCCAATGCTATTGTAGGTTAGGTTGTCATTGAATTTCAATTTACAGAAACACTCTATTTGTTTTCAATAAAACGAATAAAAAATCAATAAAACGATTTTTTTGTTTGTTTTTTTTTGCTAGTCATCTCTTCGTGAGATCTTCTCCATGGGTAAGTACCACTTGCGTACAGCTGGCAATGAATTTCGCACCAGAACTCTAAATTGGATGACGAAATTCTAAAATTCAATCTCATTAAATTTGCAACAGTCGTACGATTTGTGCGTCGTTGCGAATGCGTTTGTTGCGTTTGCTTTCTTCGCTTGGTGGTTTTGTCGTATGGTGGACAGAAACGGGTGTTAGGGCTGCCAGCAGATGGTCCACTTGGCGATGCATACATCAGCGGACGACGTACGAGGCCAGTTAGCGAAGACCAAAAACCACGCCAACGAGAATGGTGAAGAGATTCGCTACTACGCGAAAACAATCACGCTCGTATTGCGCGAATCTGTACGACCTGGACAACCGAAAGTAGAACGTATTTCAAAAAGGACCGGGAGGCACCCACTATCATCGGTGGTATACGCACAGCGCCCGCAGCGATATACATCATGCGTACGGAGACAGGAAAAAAATGGGCAGATCCTCTAATTTCGTGCTTCGTAGCCTAGCTATTGTATTATAGAGGCTTGTTCAGTAAAGCGAGCGGAATAGAAAAAAATCCTCCCCGAACACGCTACATGAAGAAATTCACACAAACCACAACATATCTGGTCCAGCCGCAAGGTCCGATCGTGACGGTTGGTTCTTTGCTTTTTGAAAACGTCTGCTTGAGGTGGCTAGCGTGGTTTGGAATTATTTGGAGGTTGGATACAAGACACCCGCGAATTGCGCTGAAGATGCGCATCTACCAAAGTCAACTACAGTGACCACTCATGCATTTTTAATAATTCCTTTCTGGCTTGTAGATTTGTGCTAGGTATTTTTCGCCGTTCTCATATGTTGCTGTTAACAGGCTAAAAACGTTTGGAAAAATTTAACAGCACCAGCTTGTCAAATAAATTGCAGCAAATCTATCAAGTTTTTGAGTTTTTAAATAGACTTCATAGAAATCTTCGAAATCTTTCTAGAAAATTGAGTGGAAAGCGACATATTTCTTTTTTAAAACAATAAAATAACTCAAAGTTTTGTAACATAATCTCATTCGAAAGAAGATGTTTATTTTCCTTTTATTAGGATATGTGTTTTGATATTTTCACATAAATATGAATCATCGACCAGCTAGAACTCGCCTGTCGGCGTCATAGCACGATGAAATAACACCGACTCAGATGCAAAATAAGCAAACCGACAGCCATTGATCGAGTTCGGAAAACGACTCACAACAGAAACGCACCAACAGAGAAGATGCACATGTGCATCCGTGTGCAATGTGGCCGCGCAATCCAAGCGCAACGATTCCCATCACTGATGAAAGAGTTTCCAATGTTCCTGGTCGTTGGCGCCATGGAAGGTGTACCCCGGGCACGATTGATTTCCTTCGGCTTGTATATTCTCCGCCTAAGCGGAATGATGAAGTTTTTGGGGAAGGGTACAACAAGCGTCCACACTTGTCAGGGTAATTTCTCCGATACGATGGATGTAAAATTACTCCAAACGTCCCAAAAATACTTATACATCCTCACCCGACACGGTCTCTCGAGGGAAGCCGGGACGATTTTTGTGATGTGGAAAGTTATCTTGCATTTCTTGCTGCGAGTTATTTAGATATTTAATACGAAAGAGAAATAATTTTCTTGGGAATGAGAACTCTTGAGAATGAGAAACTATTAAGGAAAAATCCACCAATTTTTCGAATATTAACAATTTGTAAATCGAATACTTTGTGGAATTGATAACAAAATGCTTTTTGGATAAAAAATTAAAATAAAAGCAACAATTTAAGTTTTAAAGCGTAATCATCGTACTAACATAGCTAATTCAACAAAATCCTTAAACTTTTAATACCCCTCTTAAATGATGCATGCACGCATCTGAAAATCTATACAAGCACTAACCAAACACCACAACAACGCTGGTGCATTTTCATACAACCGTATTGTCTTTGACCGCAAATGGATACCACGTTTCACCGCCATTCATCCAATAGCGATTAGCTTCCCAAAGTTCGCCAAAATTCAAAGAACGACCAATTTTCTACATCCTGGTTACGATGAAGCTGAGAAATATTCCTCTCACGTCCAGATGCACTTCCAATGTGCGGTTGCCTTCCCACTCTCTCTTCCCTTGGGTCAACTCGCTTTCATCTTGCAACACTCGTAATCCAATCCAGTGCCATCGGCAACAATATCGAACACCGACCAGTGTCCAACATGTTCGAAGGGATGGAAAGAAAACTGCATCAGCGTGTAGCAACCCCATTTCGGTACCGGTTGATGCTCTAACATACGACGAAGCCGCGCCGAAAGATCCAACCGACGCCATGTTCCATGCCATGCACCAGTGGTACAAACGCTAGATACTGTTTAGGCGGCTTCACCATTGGCGCCACCGTTCACATCATCACAAAACATCACCGAAAACCGGCCAACAGCAGCAACAGCAGCAGCAGCAACATGACGACACCATCAAACCACCACCAGTCCAGTGAAGCAAGAATTTCGCGGTTTGTGTCCAACGATCCTTTTTCGAGTGTTCGCGATGCTTAGGAGTGGATAAACCTTGGACGAAATTAAAACACTACACCCCGCCCGTTACCCGTCGCGGTACGATACACCAACTGCAGCAGCATCTGCGACCGACGCACCATATTCTACGAAACATGCGTTTTTGTACGATGTTTAGGAGACGGTACGCGAAGAAGCATCTACAGGAACCCGTAATGAAATGTTGCTCGCTATTGTATACTGAAGGAGGAAAAACGAAAACAAAACCATTTGCACCGAAAACACTGGCAAATGGTCTGCAGTGCAACCGGGTTAACATAATTTTTCGCTTAGTTCGCCCACCCGTCGCTGATCCGAAGCTAAGGATTCATGAAGATTATTGAACGGGGTGCAAAGGTAAGGTGACTCGGCACCACCCCCGGGGTAACATTGGGTTGTATTCGGACAAAAACATCCTGCGATATTACGAATTCACAACCACTTCCACCGGGACACAAAGGTACGGGACCGGGTCGGTTTCTCGTCCGATCCGATCACCGGAAAAGAACAGGTCAATCAGAAGACCAACTCCTCAGTGACAGCGCCGGTCTTGATGGGGATCGCGGCGTTGCTGGTGCTACCGTGTCTATCCCTCTCCTCGCAAATGCCACCACCACCAGCATGTCCTGATTTTCCGGAGTTCTTTTAATTTAGACGAAGTTTCCATTTTCTCGTTCAATAGTTTGCAGGATGAAAAAGCTGGGTAGGTAGGATCCGCGTACAAAGGACCTTTTCCACCATCGCCTAGCAACGTTTGAAACGATGAAAAGGATCGATTCTTGCCGATGCGTGTGCGGTTTACCTCTTGCGTTCGTGCGTTCCCCGGGTTTTTCGGCTGCAAAGGCAACGCAGACGCGAACATTCTTCTACGTACGAGTCGTGCACGTCCTCTACACGGACGTGCAAGATGTATTGGATCGCTTCGATTCCTGGCTGTCGGAAGGGAAACGCACCAAGGTGTGGTACGCGGCACGGACGGTTGACGTGCTTCAATCGAACATTCGTCAATATCTTTTCAGAATTTTCGGACGTTCGCTACATGATGGGCTTCCACCGATTGGGACCTTTCTAGGGGGTGGGTGGGTGTGTACCTTAGAACTCCACCCGAAACCCGGTATTGAAATGCATCGATCAGATGCAAACCACACACACACACACCCTCGAAGGGGTGCACACTCGCTCGCAAGGGAAAGAAATCGGACCAAAGGATTCCAGGTAAACGGGTTCCAGCCTACAACTGCATCCCAAAATAAATATCCCCAATTCGTTTGCCGTTCGCTACTTTCCATCCAGCCGTCCATCTCTGAGCCGCATCTTGAAAAGCGGAAGGCAGAGACTATTTCGGTGAAGGATTTGTTTCGTTTCCCATTCGATTCCTTCCGAATGCCAAACAATCCGCAAAACCCCCCATCCGTGCGGGGGGGGGGGGGGGGGGGGGGGGGAGATACGTGAACCGTGCTGCAGGATGCAAACTGCACGTACCCGCCAACACGTTTGGACCTTCCAAGTACAGCTTCGTGAAGGATGCAGCAAATCAAATACGGTCCCTACGCACATCTACCCGTCGTTCGAACACGAATGAATTTTTGTGTTGCAGTGCTTTTGTTTTTAGCTTGAGACTCGATCCCGTGATTGAAATGCGGACGAATGTGTATTTGTGCGTACTGCTGCTATGACCAACGGTCTATGATAATTGCAATACTCTAGTTCTGCGTAAAAATGGTCATAGGTGACAGGGTTTTGCTTTATATGGAGCAGAGAAGCGAGACGCTGTCGATGCCTCGGCGACTCGGTACTCTGCGTAAGGCGAGGTGGGAGGGAGGAGGGGGAGGTGGATTTTTTAATTGAAAGAAAATAGAATTCTTGATTAATTTTTCAATACCCAACCCCCCACACGCACATGCTCGGAACGGAATCAATACCGTCACCAAACGTGCACACTGCCGAAGCGAAAAAGGGATTTTCGAGTGGAGTTTGATTTTAAGAGGATTTCACAGGAAGACACACCGAGCGAACGGACCGTCTAAGCTCCGGTGCTGGTGCTTGTCGCACCGGTTAAAAGAAATGTTGCTCCATCAGTTGGTATTTGCGTTTGCAAATACGGTTCTGACGGGGTTTGATACGACTGAGATGGCTTCCACGTCCAGTGGGATCAAGAATTAGTTCTTCGGTGCCCTTTTTTTTGCTTCTTCCTGCTTTACTAAGGTCCAAACTCATTGTGCATTCGTTCGTAGAGCTAGAAGAACTGCAAACCCCTGAGCTTCTTTTATTCATTTATTTATTTGTATTGCCAAGCCCCAAATACCCCTTTCGATAAGCACATACATGCAGCAACCACACACGCTGGTAGAAAATTGTATGAATAACCTATTATGAATATTTGAGAAAAACATTGTCTTTGGAACATATTGGGACGGTGTGAGTAGAGTTTTTATACCATCAGCAGTTGGGCGATTGCCTAAGCGAAAGATATGTGGCTTTCTTTGGTAATTAAATAATTCACCAGCTTCGTATTCGGACTGAAACTGAAGGAGGAGCGAGGAAGGTTGTTTTCCAATTGTTTAGAGTTTTTCTCATGGGTACAGTAGGAATGATATTTATATTTTTAATCGTAATGTTGCCATGAAAGGGCATGAGATACTGCAACGGTCGTTTCTTATGGATGAAAGAAATTGAGTTTAAAGCCGGCAAGTCTGTGGATATTGGAGCCTAATTCGATTGAGAAACAGACGAACAGTTTGAAAATTAAATTAAAGGACGCTGATGTATAAATAATACCAGTACCTTCGAGTACCGACCCCATTGGCAATTGGTGTTTAATGGGATTTTGAGTATCAGACCAAAAATAACTCAAAAAAGTAGAAACTTTGCTCATAAAAAAACTGTTTCCCGTTTACTATATTCCAAATCCATCATTTCAAGGTTTGCACATACTCAGCATAATGTTATTTTTTGTGTTGCTTCCTAATGCTCAGTGAATCCTAGAATCGATCAGTTTGATTCGCTTCTAATGTTTCAGTACGCTATTGGAGCAACAACGAAAAAAAAATCCGCCCAATTTCCAAACACCTCTTCCAAAGAAGATGATGTGGATATTCGCAAATGCGTACACACATTCTGTTGCGAATAATATCAAATCCCGAAATGAAAGCTTCTACGTTCGCGTCCAACATGCCAGTCCAACATTTCCAATACACTAACGTCTATTTGGATGGAGGATCTAGTGCAAAAGGTTCTGCTTTATTTATTTATTTATAAATGCGTACAGATGCGTTTGCCGGACCTCCGTTTTATCTAGAACCGACTAGATATGCAGCCACCCGGTGGGGTTGTATCGTGCTGGGCACCGAAAAAGGGTGCCACCGAAAGAAAGGAGAACCTTAGGTTTTTCCACACCATCCTCCAAACTCCCATCCTCCAGTCTATCCCCACAGTGATGGCTTTCCCGGACAGAAATGAAACCATTGCACCGGTGGATTTAGGTTTACTGCCCAACAGGCACCTCCAATTCCACTGTCGGTGTTGTTGCGGTTTATATCAACCGTCTTCTCGTACGCCCAAACGAGCGTTCGGGATTCGCCAGGATTTCTGGACAAACCTCCCGGTTTCCCAATTATCGGCACACACGCTGTATGACAGGATGGTCCGCGACGGAGTGAAGGCGTTGAGCGGAAGGAGAGGAAAAGTTTCGCATCTCTCACAAATCGAACCAAACCGACGACGGCGATGACGACGGGCCCGAACACAACGGCATTCGCAATAGAGATGTATTGTTTGGTTATCAAAGACAAAACAAAATAAATACCATACCCTCCATAGTTACCGTGGACCGGTTCGTCGGGTTTCTCCTCCTCAAAACCCAGATTCGAAATACACACGCCCAATCCTCGTCCGGAGCCCTCAAACTACTCGATTCCTTTAGCGCAACGAATGCAAAATCGAAATCTCGAATGATAAATTTTATATAAATTCCTGTCCTAAAACCGACCGGCACGAATGGCTGGTAGCGGGTTGCTTGCTGGACCTTCTGATCCTTCGTCTTGTTTTGCCTGCTGACTGCTGGAGAGTCACCCACATGATGCTAGCCCGGAATCACCCGGAATTGGTTGCTTCGTCGTTTGTTTCCTGAAGCATTTCTCCACCACCGTTGCCGTGGTGCGTTTCCAGCAAGCTACCTGCAAATGCTAACGCAAATGTACCAACGGTGCACGGATGCAGAGCTGTATGCGTTTTTCGGCAAACGCACACAGCATGTTCTCGTGCTCGCTCGTGCACCCACAGTCGGAGACACAGATCATTCCATCTGGATCTTTTTGGTGGGGAACCAACTGGTTTGTGTATGAGTCGGCGAATGTGCGCCCCCGTAACCGAGCCGCATGAAGATAAATTGAAAAGAGCGAACGCATCCCAGATTGGGTGGTCAGCCCAGGCCAAAAACGGGGTCCGAAAACGAGCTCAAATCACACAGCCAACGACCTATCATCGTCATCATCGTCGTCGTCGTCGCCGTCGTCGTTGTCGTTGTCGCTGTCGTTCTTTCGGTGCCGGGTGTGTTGGATGTAAAATTTCTTTTGCGGTAAACGGATGGGTACCCGGTAGTCTCGCAAAAAGCCTGCCAAAACCCCTTTCGGTACGGTTTCACCGGGAAAGGATCAACTCCCAATTCTCCTGCCCCCACATACACACACGCACACGCCAGCGACGTCTGTTTAGTGAGGGCGCGAGATGGAGTGGAAAGAAAAATGTCGGTGCAGAATCGTTCAAGTCGGCTTCGGGCAATCGGGAAAAACAAAGACACCCATTCCAGAGTGAAACCGGGCTAGTTCCTAACAAACCGGCATATATGCATTTTTGGTAAGAGATGCACGTAAAATGGGAAATCGGTACGGTGGTACACAAAACCCCGCCCTGATATCATTTCACCCCACAAAAAGCTGAGCCCATTTGCACTCAGGTTCGCTTGCTACCTAGGGTAGAGTAGCTTTCGGCTGCGATTTTCAAATCGCGATGCACCACTAACGGATGCACCGGGGTCGCGAATGCATTCACCCGATTCGGGAACTTCGTTTCGGCGGCAGGGGTTTGCTGTACGTCGAAACAGAGCCTGGAGAAAACAAATATTTTATGCCTTCGTTTGCCGGGATCGCAAATCGAAATTAAGCAGCACCCACCGGGTACCGGTGCTAAGGCACATGGGGGAATGCAAACGGCAAATGCACTCGAAATGCAAAACTGTCGGTCGGTCTGTTGCGATTCGGTGGAAAATCCAACCCAAAAATGAATCTTTCCGTTCCGTTGAAAAAAAAAAATAGTGGAAAACAACTTCGATGTGCAAATGTGGAAAATGGTTCTATGGGAAAACGGTTAACGGGGGTGTCTCGAAGGTCCGTACGGGTGGGTTTTCCGTTCGTACGATACTCGAAAGCATCGAAACTACGTTGGAGGAGGTAAAATAAGTGAGATTTAGAAGGAAAGTAACAATCGACAAATTCATCCATAAAGTACACTAATGCTGTTAAGCCAGGAGTTTGGAATGTTCGTCGAAAACCATTTCTAGACCCATTTTTCCAATAAGCATAAGTCAAATATTTAACATTCAAATTAGTGTAAATATTTCTCTTAAACTCTGACCAAAAATCAACATCAATATTATACAAATATTATTACTCTTATAAACAGAACGATAGTTGGTTCTAATTTAGTAATTTATCATACATCATATTTATCATACATGTACTCACTCGATACTGACATGAAGTTATGTGCACATAATAATGTTTAAAGTAATAAATTCTCTTCCGTTACGTACCTGAAATGAAACAAGAAAGATTGAAATGATATTATATTTTACTTATGTATGCTATTTGATTAGTATTCTGAGTGTAATTAAGCAAATTAGGCTCATAATCACTTAATATCGAACCACTCGCAATGGTGTCTGATGGTGCATTACATGTGTCACGAGACTCTGTCCCGTGATACTGCTCAGTTCATGGTCAATCTATTCCCTTCTGGTGCTTGAAGTTGTAAAATGCATCCTTATTAGATTTGTCGTGCATTATTCTAACCCCAGGCATTCACCTTAATCCACCGCCCGGAAGGTTTCTTCGATTACCCCCACGTAAGACCTTTCGCTAGAATCTCTCTGTTGTGACTTTGCTGGAAAATGGGACAACTTGCATTCAAACTGTTTGTTGTCCCCCCCGGCCTCTTTTCCCTACCATTTCCTCAAGCCCGTTTTACCGTTTAAAGTGCATTCCACTCGCATCAAATCATATCAGATCTAGGACGTAATCCTGCACGTCGCAGCACACAAATTCGCCGGAACATTTCTCATTTATTAAGATAATAGCTAAATGACAAAGTATTTCCTTTACTTATCGGTCGAGCCTAATTAAATAATGAATATACTGAATTAATTAACTTATGTGTAGGTTTGTGCCCTTTCTCTATGCACACTGTCGTACCGTATGTGTGTCCCTCTTTGACATTCTGTTTGTGTGTGTGCGTGCCATGTTTGTGCGTTTGTTGATACTTGAAGCGCACTCCAAACAGTGCTCAGCAGCAACGGCAATAACGCAAGCTCGTTCAAGCATGTCACGAAATATTATCCTTGCCAAACATAAATTCCTCATCCTGAATGCATTTCCTTTGCTTTCGATGTTCCCCGCACACAACCGCACGGACCGTAGCTTCAGCATGCCGCTATTCATCTCTATGTCCCGGGGCCATGTTAGCAGTGCGCGCCCTAGGTTTCTGTTTGATTCGTCCCACAGTTTCTTACGTTGATGAAACTTGATGGGCAAAGTGACATCAGTGCCACCGAGAAAAGATGATTTGGACGTTCATGATGATATCCGGTTCGTTTTATGCTAAAAGCACGCGAATGAAAAGGATCATCCGGTGGAATGTGGTTCACTTCGTTGTGCGCGTTGTGTGGAGTATTTCTGTTGGTACACATTCTTTCACCCGGGAATCAGTAAGTTGGAACGCATGCGGTGATTTTGATTTTCAGAATGCAGTAGATCAAACTTTGGTTTGTTGCATATGATCATCCGGGTTTGTAGAATGAAGATTCCCACAAAAGGCAATTGAGCAGCATGCGACAGTATGAATTATGTTTACATCTATTTTCATCACCCCGGAGTATGGTTGCAGGCGTCGTTTCCTGCTGATATCATTTCCATACGGCTTAGCTTTAAGTAATGTAACCAATTAGAGGTTTGGCACGAGGACGCAGAAACCAGGCTAAAAAGGTTGCTAATAATGTAATATCCGTCTGCTTTTAAATACATCAACCTACGAGCAGTGTTACTTGCCCGGTCAATGTTGCAAAGGGAAAAATCCCTTAGTATAATCTATCGTTTGCATTTGATGCTTTTCTCTGTCGCTTTTGAGGAAGCAGATCTTTACGGTAGCACCTGTAGAATTATTAAAATTTATATTTAATAAGATATATTGATAGGCGAATAGATAAATTCCAATTGAAGAAAATCTGTTAGCTACAATAAACCGTTTGGATTCTTTTTATAGAATTAAAACAAAAATCAAATATTTACTCAATCAAGTGATACGCCCGTCTTATTAACAAGCTTGCAAATAAAAAAAAGGCAAAGCGATTAAATACATTGTAGATTACACTGTCTTCATTGGGCAAGATTCATCACATCAAAACTAATAAAGCAATCAGTAACAATATTAAAACAATTATAAACATGCCATCAACGATGTTCAGCGTACATCTTCCAGAACACGCGAAACATCAATTACACACTGCCGGTGCCGTTGAGAGTTTTCCACTTCAAAACTAACTCATTCGTCACTAACCAGCCCATGTTTCACGCATAACACGCAATAAAAGTCAACCCAGGGAGGGAATACAACGTGGTATGAACGGTTAAAAAAAATGAAACAACAAAAAACAGGAAAACAAACGCAATTGAAGAGTTCTCACACAATCTCTTTTTTTTTGTTGCTTTCCTATCCTCCCGCACGCATTTAACCTTCATTGACATGGAAAATGGCACGATTTGCAGTCGATGCCTAACCGTTTACCTCACCCATCGCCAGCGACAATCCGGCCGTGGTAGCTTATTTGTGGTGAACCATACACTCACCTCTCACCACAGCTGGCAGCTGACGAGGGAAGCGTGCGAGAAGTCGATGATTATGTGCAGTATGCACTTTCGCTCCCCCCCCCCCCCCCCCCACGTTTCCTTGTTGTATGTTCGTATGCATGTCACACCATTGATCACGGTGGTGTTTGTGGCGGTGTGTCGCAGCATCCCACGAGTCTACCAGTGGCACCGTGTTTTGCACCACTTCAGTGCACATATTTACGCGCGAATGATGTTTTCATTCGCGTCCTGACTGACCGCACCGACTGTCGATGGACAGCACAATCAACAAGTGTGTGTCCCATTACTATAGTTCCCCACAGCGAAAAATACATGCACCCGAACGCACATGCAGGTTTGGCGCGTGTCTGCTCTTACCCTCGGACAAACACACACACACACATGATGTCATTCCTGGTTGCAGTTTTCCACCTGATTCGAACCGACCCAATAAAGCGGTACATACTGCATGCATCCGGTCGGGATGTGGCTCCAGATGGAATGATGATGATGATGATGATGATGAAGGATACTGGTGTGGTTGGGATTTTTTTTACCCTCCACTTATGTATCGTTTTTCCGGGTGTCTGTGTAGTTGTACGCTTTTATCGCCCACTGTTAGTGGGGTAATATTGACAAAACAGCTCACTGTCTGGTCAGGTAAAAGTTGGGAAGCTAGATTTTAATGCTTAATTTATCTGAACCTACAACATAGGTAATAAATAAAAATAAAAAATAAATACACGACTTTGTTTATACTACGGAAATTTTGGTTCTCTTCAATCAACATAATGAAAAGCGCAAGGTTCACAAAATATGTTTTTTTAAAATATTTTATCTGCAAATTTTTCAACTCCAGTCATTTAGTAATCCTATGAACGATTTAATCGCGAATTTCCAA
Organism: Anopheles funestus; assembly: GCF_943734845.2. Lineage (NCBI taxonomy): Eukaryota > Metazoa > Arthropoda > Insecta > Diptera > Culicidae > Anopheles > Anopheles funestus. The sequence continues at coordinate 14,137,600 of NC_064599.1, read as the reverse complement.
TCAGACATTGTTTAAAACTGATATAGTTCAAGTACCCATATATGCGAGTTAGCCAAGAACTTTATCCAAAACTGAATAAATCATCATAATCGCATTTAAAAGAAGAAATCTATAAATAAGTTTGAGCTCTGAAAGTGTAGAACTATAATAGAGAAGCCTCTGCAATGAAGGACACAAATCCGTAAAATCTGCGTATGATATATACATAGACATGGACGAAGGCTTAACAATTCCAGATTGCTTTAGAATGATGGCGTTGATGCGTTCAGCAGAAAACCAAGGTAAATGTAGTGATAGACGACGGCAAGTCTAAGGATCTTGATGCTGCTAGACTAGAAGAGGCTGAAGTGCCTGAACCATTAAGGATTTCAAGAATTAAAAATAATTCTTCAGTACAATGTCAAATCTCAAGATAATATATTATATTTTTTTTTCCTATTACTGAATCTCATAGAATTTAAATTTAGTTTCCAACAGATAAAGCATATTTTACTTTCATTTTCATAATATTTTCTTAATTGTACCATAATCAACACTGAATATATTTATTTTAATAAAATATAAAACTTCATCTACCAGGAAACATTATTCAAGACATTGCCGAATATTTTTTCTTCAACTAACTGCTTGAATCGTGCAGACAACCGTGTAAATGCAAAACGAAGAAGCGTGAACAAAAGTGCAAGAAAATCGGAAACCAGCGGCTTTATCCCGATGGCTGGCGGCCTCGGCAAAATCAGACCAAGGACTCACAGCAAACATGAAGGCTTTTCTTGGTTGGCATTTTTTTTTGTTGGTGCGAAACAAAAAATGCAAACCCACCCACATACATACAGACACACTGTATACTTACAAAGTAGCAAAAGGCAGCCTCTCGCTTCTCCACAGCTTCTACCACACCGAGCGCCATCCAGCCGTAACGAGGCCTGGCATGGTATGCACATATAATTTTAGCAAGAGCAACATTTTCATTTAATATTTATACTGCTCTAAATATTAAATATTATTTTAGAAACGAGTGCTCGTTCCACACAGCGGCTGGTGCACACGTACACGCGCACACACTTCCCAGTGTGTGTTCACACCACACCGAATGGAGGCGCGAACACGTTTATGGTGGCAGCGCGAAAGTCCTTTCCACCAAATGGAGAGGAAGAAAAAAAAGGAAGATACCATACCGAGTGGAGTTTACGGGTTTTGTTCGTCTCGCCTTTTTACAGGTTTTCTTTTTTCTGCCTGTGATGTCGCCCGATGTCGCTCCTCCGTTCGCCTAAAGATCGCCACTTGCGGTAGAAGTAGGAGGTTCAGCTGCGCCCATCTCTATATGTATGCATGAAAAGGAGTTTTTTTTCGTAATGTCAATTCACCACCTTCTACAGTGGTGGATGCGAGCCGCGGAAAGCAGAAAGTTTTGCAGGAAACACTTGAAGTTGCTTAGATTTTCCCTGTGTCCCTGTGTTCGCTTGCACGCCCCGAATGATGGTGACTTTGGTCGCATTGAAACGACCAGCTTGAAATGAAGCTTATATTCAGCGAAGGGCATCCTGTCGCTCTCGTCTCTCGTGGTAGAAGAATGCAAGAGCAACATAAATATTACACCACCATCAATGTTTAACGAATCTCACCAGCGCATACTGTCAGTGAAGATGTATTTTCTGGTTGCGAATAAAGGCTAGCAAGGAAGGCACGGGATGAAGAACGATGCCTTTTTTTACACTTCCTGCTTCCCTTGTTCTTCCCTTGAACTCACAGGACCTTCAACCCGATGGATGGAGGCGGATATAGCGAAAAAGGAGGTCAAATTTTATAAAGTAACGCTCAAGGAAGAATACCAAACACACACACACCAAAGAAGAAAAAAAAATACATTGAATCGATTCCACACGGCACGGTTAGAATTAGGTCTGCTCCAAAGGCGCACACTTCCAACGTCCAACACCGGGAGCAAAAGTCTTGCAAATTATTCATTCTCAATGTATGAATTATTTAAAATGGCAAAAGCGACTGAAGGATGAAGTGATGAATTATTGGTTAATTTAACGTCAATCATTTTGCTTCTACAACGCACCAGATCCGTTCGCGTACTGCTGAAACGTGTGCATCGTTGGTTGTGTACCCCAAAATATCCACCAAAATGCACCTATAATAGGTCACGCAAAACGTTATTGGCAATCCGTCCGTACTGGATTAGGCGATCGTTTAGCAGTCAATATTCAAAATGAAACACAAAACTGCAACCACCACCCTGAGCGGAGAAGGGGCCATGGTGCAAACTGCAACTTTTTGCACTTACTACCCTTAACATCCGGACAGCTTACCCTGATTTCGCAGGGTATCTTCCCACCTCCCGCCCGGAGAAAGGCGTAAATAGCTCCGAAACGCTGAAGCTTACATCCGGAGCTTTCTCTATTTCACGCACTCGGTACTCGAGAAATGGTATCAAGAAAGGATAGCCGTTTGGAATGGTTCCAACCACTACCATCAAATCCAACAGCGACCGTACGATACGGTAACGATACCGAAAAGTGAACCCCTCGTCGGGTTTGGGGGCCGGGAGCAAATAGTATGAATATTTTATAGCTCGAACTCTGCCACGACGTGCCGGTTCCGTGTGCCTGGTTACGAACGTGGGCAGATGGGTTTGCCGGGTGCAAAGGCGGGTGCATGCGATTGGTGGTAAAGGATAATATTTTATACATTATGCACAGTATCCAAATAGTAATTTCAATCTAACCTTCTCGCTTCGCATTTTTGCGGTACCCCGGCTTCAGTGCTCGATGAACTCCGGTTTTTGATTTCGATTCGGATACGGATCGCAGGCGGATGGGGAATGTTTTTTTTTTTTTTATTTTGAAACCGTTCTCTTGATGTCTTTTTGACTTCTGTGGTACTATTCAAATTAGATGATTTGAGCGTATCGTTACCACATTTTTATCGACGTTATTGATACATTGCAATGCTCTACCAATGTGTATAAGCTGAATTAGACATTAAAAGATGCTCTCGTTTAAGATATATGTGATGTGTGTAAATTGCAATACATAAAGATGAAATTGCAATGAAATTTACTTCAACTTTGTAAAGGTAAATCCGCAGTATTTCTTCCAACAAGTCAATGTTTTACATTTTTTACACCGCAGCAAACAAACATTTCCTATGTAACGCATCCGTTGCTGCATGTAGGAAAGCCATTGCCTTCATAAACATTTCAGCATGCCTCGTCGAGTGAGTTCTCCCTGTAAAATAGAACCCGCGAATAGTGGACGCAAGGATCTCCGCACACAACCACGTGGTGCTTTCACAACACGGCAGAGCACCCGTACGGAGAAACGCACACCAGGCCACCGCTTCAGGCGCACCGTGTGAATCTTTTATGTACTAATCCTGCACAATTTATGTCGGCCAATGTTGTTCTCACTCAACCATCCACCCATCTACCACCCTCCGGTACGCAAAATCGATGACGGGGCGGGTGATGCAGAAACGGGTCCGTTGTATGGTACCGAATGAGTGAATGAGCCGGTTAGTTTTGGATGGTAAAAGTGGCGGGAAAATTCCAACCCGACCAATCTTTATTATGGTCAGCGTGGGGTGTCCGAAGTCATCGTCATCATCATCGTGTATCGTGTACAGTCGGAAAAGCTCTCACAAACACACACACAGACAAGCGGAAAGTAGCGTTGCTGCTGTGAGGATACCGGTCTCCATCGGTGTTCCAAGAATGGCGGTAAAGAGTTTTCCCGCCAAACCAAAAAAAATACAGACACACATCCCACACAACGTGAGATTTTATAAACGCGAGAGAACAGCGGCAATCGAACGAGAAAACGCTGACGGTACTTATTTAGACATCGTCGATCGGGATGCATCCCCTTTTGCAGTGGATGCTGCATGTGCATCGCTTGAATGTAAAAGGCTGCATGTAAGCTCTGTAACTTTCTCGTCCCAGAAAAAAAACCAAAGGTCTGGACTGGTGGACGGTTCGGTACGGTCTAGTTCCAGGGAAAATCCTTCCTGAATTCTGAAACAAATCTCTACCCGTAACGTCCCATTGAGAAACGTTGTTACGAAAAATGTACAACATTTGCATAATTATTTACCGCTCACTTTAGCACACCGGCTTGCGCCTGGCTGCAGCTTGCACCAGGCACACAGCAACGAAGCCGCTTAACACGGTCGCTGGACGATCGCTGCGTTCCGGGCCGATATTTCTCCTCATTAATTTGTTAGATAAAATTCAATACAAATAAATACTATCGAACAAGCGGATTGTGTAGCGGGTCCGCTACGTCGTCGGCACAGAACGTACCGAAAACTCCCGGCATTTGGTGGTTTGCAAATTGCAGCCCGTGAATGAAAATTCACGACCATCGAACGGACGGTCTGGCATTTCCTACATTCCAGCGACACCTTACCGCGGTAAGCGAGATGGTTGTTCAGTTAATTTTCTCTTCCCTTTTTGGGCTGGGGCCGAGCAGCCCGGCAAGGGTGAAGCGGGGGCATTGTATATAAAGTCAAAGGATTATGAGCAAGATTGGGCACTGAGTTGGTGTGTTGCCGTCTGCACCCTGGAAGAGCGAGTAACACTGAAACACATTGGCGGTTGGAAATATCTCACCCCAGCAGAAAGTAGCATGTTCATGGCTCATTAAAAATCGATTTTCTCCCCATCGGCTTCTCGGTACGTTTGTGGATACAAAAATGGTCTCGTGAATCGTCACGAGCGGCCAGACCTTATGGAAAGCCCAATTTCCCAGCGTTCCATTGACGGAAAAGGTAAACATTATGCGACGGGGCGAATGCATGTTAGGTATGGATTTTAATAAATAAAGCTTATGAAATATTTAGAATTTAAGATAACTATTTTTAGGTATAAATTACTATTTAAAACGATACATTATTTCAAATGCAAAAGAAAGAATTGTGCCTGAAATATTGAATGCAATTGCCATACGAAACTAACTCACCGTGGTACAATATGTACGGACGTGTTTTTTGTTTAAATAATGAAATATTAAACGACCGTATGAAATATAAATCATCTAATTTGATTTGCAAAACAGCCGAGTGTCTCCAAAACCGACCCCTAACCTTTTCTAACCTTCGCTCCACATTAAACCAAACCACGGCCACACATAGCCATGCCTACAATGCCACTGATGCACCGCTGCACCGCACGGTGCAGCAAATGAAAATGAAAATAAAGTTAAAAAAAAAGAAAGAGAGTAAAATACTTGCCTTTGGCACTGGTCATATAATCAGCGTTACGTTACGTAAATGCATTACATTGCTACACAGGCAAATCAATGTCAAGACCGGGCGACGATTTAACGTGACTAAAACGTTCCGAGAAGTGTTTGTCTGCACACCGATGAAAAAGGGAAAAGTACTTTGTACCTGTGGCTAGAAGTTTTGAAAGAAAACTTTCCACATGATACATTTTATTTACTAGAGGCAATGTGTTTCTTTATGCGTGATTACAGCCGCTACTGTAATCGAGAAGCGCACGAGAAGTATGCCACGAGAAATTCGTGACATCGTTCCAATAAGAAGCTGTCGTCTAATGATGACAGTAATGGGACGTGCCATTTTGAAGGTTTCAGCCAGAAGTTGCTGATCGTTGGTCACAAACATGTTAAAACACAATGCATTTCTTTTTTGGGGAAGTTTTCCATCGCATTGCCGGCATGCCCGGTATAGACGGGTTGGAAAAATAGGTTCTTTCTTCCAAGAATTGCTTTGAACAAGCACCACGTGACGACACGTGCTGTATAGTAGAAAATAGTAGGCTTTATTATAATGAATCAAAGCTGGCAAAGCTTGGCTGGCCTCGTGTGTCCCGTGTGTTTGGTCTATGCACGTCCCGGTGGAGTGGTGCCTAGGGGTGGTGCAGATAAACACACACAAATGCAACCAAATGATTGTGCCAACAGCACAACAGTACAAAATACAGAAGAAGGAAAAAAAAGGTAATAAATGAACATTCGATTGCATCTCGGGGGCTGCACAATGCAATTGCACATACACAATGTGTGCAAAGTGCACCCGAACACCCCACCATCCCTTCCTCTTCTATCTCTCTTTCTCTTTTCTTTCTTTTTATCTCTCTCTCTTTCATTCGTTCATTTCCATCACCGTCGCGACGTAATCACCATCGCTCGATCGTATTTATTATTGCGCGATCTGGTTTGCTCACGTAGTCACATACCGCGAGAAGCATGTGTTATTATTAATAATAAAGTATTAATTTTGTTTACAACTAAGCGCTTTATTACGTACACTGGACAGAAATCGCGCGTGCACACAAACGTACCGAGTACCGAGTGGCTCCACCGAGGTTGATGGGGGGGTTGGGGGCACGGGTATTTAGGGGTTGATGCGGTAATTGCAAAAGAACGAACCCCTTGGTTTGGGTGAAGGGAGAAGGTTGAGGGGGAGGCATTAGAAACAAGGAAAGGTACAACGGTGCACAACAATACAAAACGAGCGTACATAAAACATACGTACACACACACGTAAAAAGGAGAGCGAGAAATAGTTAGGAGAAAACTTATCCACCACCGGGCGATGTTGGTCGGTATTTGAATAATGCAGTTATTGTTCTTCTTGCTGCCTTGCACCCAGATTGCACTCGCTCGGTGCAGGTGCATGTGGCTTCGGGCATTCTATTCACAAGCGAGTGTGTGTCTCGATTCCCCCCCAAAAATCTCCATCTCGCTCTGCCACCTTACAACGATTGATTACTGTGGCGAAGTTTGTTACTATCGCCGACCCGTTTGCCGTCGTTTCGCGCGAATTGACTTTGCACCGGCAGCGTGATTATCACTTTTTATTGTACACATTGATGGTTAGCCAATCGATGCGAATGGGTCGGTTTTATTCTTACACTGATAGCGCCTTCCCATGATCTGCCCATCTTCGCAAACACTCTCACCCACGTCGCACTGTGGGCAGCTAGATGCACCTTCTTGCTAGATGCACTCTGTTCCTCTCCCCCCCCAAAAAACGTTGCACCCCGGCGGGAGTGATGTACAATTATTATTTTTCATTTTATTTATGTTGTTTTCTGTTTGCATTGTGAATGTCTGCCCTTTTGTTGATATGAGTTTTGCAGTTAGTGAGTTTTTGTTTTCGCTTTTCAGGCCTTTTCTTTTTTACTAACAACGTCGTAATGTGGCTTGCGCCAATTTGCACGACGACGGAGTATACACTCAAATTGTATATGTATAAAACTAATTATTTTACCACCGCATCTTTACCGCACCGTCACCACGCGTCGCGGGTATAATCATTACGTGCGGTGCAAGTGAACGATTGCAACTGCTCCATGAAACATTTGCCGTAAGTTGCAGTCCCATTCGAAACGATCTTTAAACATGTTTTTTTATTCAAATGTGAGAAAGCCTGCAGTTTCATTGTAAAACGAAAGCATAAAAATGTAGAATATCGAGCAGAACGTTCACAACATTGGGTTTACAAATAAATTTGTAGTGATCTCATAATCGTAGATCTGTTATGCTCTATTTATTGGGAATAACATTTCGTACTAAAAAATACTAATGAAGTCTGTAAAGGAAAGACTTTTTAGACACCTAAGCTAAAAATTCTCTCGCATCAAGTCACGCTCTACATGCGGTGGGATCTGAACGGTGTCGTATATTATGAGCTGCAAAAAATGAGTTTAGACACGAGACAATAGTTTTCCGATCTCATCCGTTTGATAACCCGAATTAGTCGTTGAAAAACACTTTTAAATCGAGAGCCCGATTCCTTCTTGAGCGCTAAAAACAAGAATTTATTTTGGTCCTGAATACGTAATATGCAGGACAGTTGAGATCTTGAAGAAATCTATTGTTTCTGATCACCCAATATTATAAACTTAAACTCATTTTCTGTCAAACTTTCTCAATCCACATTCCTAATAAAAGAGGGAAAAATGCACCACACCATTCGAATGGTGCAAGTAATGCAACGTTTGCAGTGCAACACAAATACAACGAAAGCGCAACAACCGGCCTGTAGTCGTGCGGTAATAATCGTAAGCCTCCAAAACCCATCATTCGCCAAGCAATATCGCCATTGCTCCTTGACCGGGAGCGAACCATGGAGACGGGTCGGAAAAAAAGGTTAGGAAAAAATTAATACAAATGATCATTTTAGTACGCCAATCCGTTTCGCCATTAATGTAAGCAAGGGTTGAACGTGGGGAAAGGGAGTGATCAGTGTAGGGAACTAATTTTGCAACGAGTTTCCTTCAGGTTGTTTAGTTTATTCAGAAATTAATGCTTAGAATGCACCCGAACCCGTGGACGATATTAATGATTCATACAAAACCATTAGTACAAAACCTTCATCGAATCGAACTCACTGGCCCTCATTGGACGGACGCGTTTCCAAATATAGACAATGCGGTCTTGCGGTAATCCATTACACTTCATTCACCGTACGTTTGGTTGGTCAGTAATTACACCGTAACGATTAAGTAAACCCTTAGCTATGGTTTGACGCTTAGTTTGTAGAAAGACAAAAATTAAATCAACTATTCGTACACAGTGTAAGGTTGATTGAAGTGCAACACGCATTCAAACTCCTCCTACGTGTAAAGGTTTATTTAAGTAAAGTTCTACGATTCAAAGTGGCTTTAATCCAGGTTTTCTGAGTTTGTTCACATTCAATTGAAATCAAAGTTGTTGACTAAAGTTTTACTTAGTTTTTACTTATCTGCTCGTCACCCTCTGCTGACTATCAGCATAACTGACCTCTCACAGAACTGACCTCTCTCTTTCACAAAAGTTAATCTACGAGTTTTGGGAGCCGTTTTGATTTTTTTATTATTATTAAAATGAATTAAGCATTGAATAAAAAAGAATGAAGTGAGCGTTGTAAACGAAATTAATTTCGCAATTCACAATCGTCAATGTTTTACTATCGGCCGTCCAAGAGCACTAATTGAACCAAATCGAACGTTTTGTTTGAGTGTGGTACAAAGAAGGTGATAGAACTCCCTGATAGAGAAATAACTCATAACTGATAACATAACATACCACTTATCGTGGTTTTTATACACGAGTACGAATAGCTATTTTTATAGAGCAAGGAAAAAAATCATTTAAATTAACAATGTCATTACACAGCGTTACTGATTTACACGCGTTGAGATAAGAATCACTGGGTAAAGGCAGAGAGACGAGATTATTTAATATGGTAACAGTGACAAAGCAAAATTTCATCAAAGGGTCCAAAAATACATTTTATTCACAAAACGTGTCATCTGAAAAATATTTTTATTTGTAAAAAAAATGCCGTCGGCATATAAGTTTCTGATTAAAAATATTTGATTGCTATGGTATTGACAACAAGGAATGTTCGTTACTATGTTGTAAAAAAAATCTTTAATAGTTATTTTCATTGCAATATGCGTCATTGTAAAGGCAATATGAAATATGCAAATTATTTCATATTTCTATATTTCTTTTACAAGCTTGCATAACATTAAGATAAGTTATACAATTTTATAAAAATAAAACAAAAACCAAAAGAAACAATAACAACTAAATGGTGGTGTTGGCTAAATCTGATTCAGATTCATGAATTTCAATGAATCTTTTGTCTGAATGAATGACTCTGAATCTCTATTCTGAAGATTCATGAATCCTCATTGAATTATGAATGATGGGTCATGAGGGTTGCCCCTACACCCCCGGTCAACACTTTTGAAATAAGTCCACCCCTCTCCCGCTCACCCTACGGACGACCCTTTTTATTTAAGTTTTTTTAAGCAGCGAATATTTAATGGTCAATTAATATTCATTTGAATTTATAACAATTTATTAGTATTTTGTATGTCGGTTCATGATTTGAATGGCTCTACACTGAAAATTCCTATAAATGACTCTTTACAAAAGATTCAATAAGCACAACAAAATACGAATAATTAAAAGAAAAAAAACATAATAAGAATAATTAAAACAATAAAATTAAATATGACAAACATTATCGATTATCAAACAGCAATGCTTATCGTTGCCTTACCAAACAAAAGTGTTCCATGATTTCCCTATCGCTCTTAGGCGAATGATCGATAATTTACCATCTATTGAAACACATTTTACAACCCATTCAATCGATCCTATCATGCGTTCGCCATCATTCACCATCTTAGCCTAAACAAGCGCACTTGCGTAACGCAAAGAAACCTTGCGCACCATCTTCCATGGTAAGTAACGAGAGAGAGAAGAAAAAAAACGTTACTGATTAAAAAGACGTCATTCATTCGGTGCTGGAATCAATTGTAGCTGAAGGTTTGCCGGAAAGTGTACATTTCTACCACCAACTCATCTCGTCCAGAGCCCTGCTCATCTTGTGACAGCGACAAAGCGAGCATACAACAAAATGGATCATAAAAAATAAATTGATTAAAGAATGGAATTTAATTGTCGCTTATCAAATTGTTATACACTTCTACACCGCCAACGAAACTGTACACACGTATACAGCAAACATACGCGACACAGCTGTCTTTGGCAGGGGATGTCGATGATGATATTTTATTTTAGGGGGTCCATTTTTTTCTTTTTTTTTTTCTTTTGATGGTCCACGCTTATTCGCGCATTGGGCGGCCGGTTTGGTTTTGAGAATTGATATAATATATTTATTTCCATTTTAGCATTACAATGTCACCCCACCCAATTGTACCGGGGCAATTATTTTACAACATTTGATAAGGGACTTGGTGGAGTCCAATATTACACCACCAGTACCGCCACGGTATATTCAGCCGTTCTGGACGGTTCTGGCACACTAATAAACCTGTTGCTTGCGACATAAACAACACAAAGCGCGAAACGAAGGCAAACGAGAGAGAAAAAAATAATAATAAAACTTCCCCAAATGGTGTACTCCAAAATTTATTATATACATCGCGGTTAATAAAAATTGAAACCACTTCACAGTGTCTTCGGGGTTTTGGGTTCGGTGCGAATTGGACTGGCGAGTGCGTGTGAGAACCGGTCATCGTCAAAAAGTAAAGTTGTTCAATTATTTTATCTTATCTACGAATTATGTTCAATTACATCGCGCAACCATTCCCACCGGTGAACGCATTGATAAATGCGATGTGTATTTCATTGACCTTCGCCGGTGTTTTTTTTTGTTGTTGAGTGTTTCGGTTGTGTTTCACCATTGCTTGTCATAGCTGTATTGCCGTTTCACCTGTTGCATGCTTCCAAAAGATGTTGAACAAAATAAATGAAGTAAAAAAAAACACACTCAGACGCGCGGAATAAAATATGTTTCGTCTCCCGCCCGATAACATGAAGGTTTTGAATTCTTCAAATCTGAACAAACAATAGCACTCCGTGTGCGTCAATATTTAGGCAGACAGAGAGTACATTTTCATTGGGACACATTTTTTTTGGGTTTTGTTTTAGCGTTGTTTTTCTACGAAAAGCAAATGGGGTTCTAGACGTAAAACCAATACCGCAATATTGTTATTGTAATGTTGGTTGGAATATTTTATTTTTTCGTCTGTTTCACTGTACGGCAGCTGAGCAAACGGAGACTGTCTGGAAAGAAGCCGCTTTACAAGATCGCTATGGAAAGACACATTTTACATCACACGTTTCAAATGATATTTAACACTAGTAAATCTAAAAATTACAATGTTTTAGAAATGCATTTCAAACAAAGCATTTAAAACCAATGATGCATATTTTTTTTCTGCTCCCCAATTGCCACAGTTCGGCACATTAGCGTTAAACGGGGGATGCACAACGTTTTGCGCCTTGTGCTACAAACACACAATGAAGAGACAAATTAAATACTTGCAGCACATCATTCCGCCCGCCCGCAACCCTCCCGGTAGGGGGCGAGCTTTTATATGACTCACTTTTTCTCGCCATCGCGCGCCCTATCGCCTAATGACATCTTGGAAGAGGACATCAAAAAACAAAAAAAAAGGTCACAAAAACAAAGCACATCAAAAAACAAACACGAAACTTAAACAGCGTAAAGTGCTTAAATCGTGAGATACAATTTATATAAAATATAAAATACGATCGTCACGGCGTGCGAACGAAACGATGCGTGCTAATGCTGTTATTTCTGTACCACCCCGCTTCCGCAACATACGTCCCTCCTCCTCCTCCCACACACGGCGGGGGCCACATCCGAAACAGTTGTCGTGGTACTTATGTATGTTGTCATCGTGTGCCGGTATGGTAAAAATTTTTCCTTCCACCCCTAAATGTGTGTGTTTTTTTTTCTACTCCACAATAATTTTCACTTGTCGCATGCCTTCCAGTTTCCCGCAACACCGAGACGACCACCGAGGGAAGAATGTTGACTTGTCGGCATGCGGGGGTGGGTTATGGTGCGAAGGGTGGGCAAATAAAAATAAAGGAAAAACGGTCGCCCCCGTTATGGGTTCGTTTTTCTTTTTGTACACCGTTTCTTTTCAGTTTCGGTTCCGATGGCCCATCGCACTGTGGTGCGTTTTGCCCGCGTTGCGCGCCGTTGCGCTGCTCGGTGCGCGCGGAGGCTCGATACTCATCAGCAGATCTAGATCTTGACACAGAAAGTATGTTACGAAGCATACTTATATATATATGCATATAAATATATACATATATATATACATATTGACAGTCGACTAGCCGGCTGGTGGCAGCGAATGCATTACACGGAGGAGACGGTATAAGCAAAAGGGGTAAACGCAAGAAACGACTTTGTGTGTACTTAACTGTGCGAAGATGACGGTGGCAGCATGTTGGGAAACGGGCAGAGAATCATATAAGTGTAATAAATGAAGTCGAAAAGAAAGGCAAAAGCCTGGAGTGGCAGAAGCTAAACGTGAGGAAAACCCGAAAGAGATAGAGCTGTTGCTATCGAGCGATAGAAATATAAATATATCCCGTGGAAGAACAGTGAAACAGGAAACAAGAAAACAGCATAAGAGCACTTACTTTCGTAGGCATTTTCATTAATAACATCATACATTTTATTACACCCCATCGAACCTACCGTCTTCTCTCCCTCTTTCTCTCTTTCTCTTTCTTTCTCTCTCTCTCTTCTTCGTTCTTTTTCTGGTTTCTTCGCCACAAACTTCCACCCATTACCCACTGTAAGGTTCTGGAGCGCGCCCGATTCCGCGTTTGCCGTGCGCCGCCGCTGCAGAAAAACGGAACGAGCGCCGTTTTTTCTTATTAATAAATTATAATTTATATATTTTTATCGTCGCGCAGCGTAGAACGAGCTCGCTCTCCTTCCCAGGCCCTGCCAGCTGAAAGTTTTGACTCCATTCTCTCCGCCGCCTCCCCGCCACATCGATAGCTACACCATTCTCACCCGCACCCTGCTTTAACGAGCTGCTTCCATCGGTACTCCAGCATCGACCGACCGATCGTTTGCATCTTTTTGGTTTTATGGTTTTTTTTTTGTTTTTTCAAGAGCGACGCGCAAACAAAACCCCAACAACTTCCCGTCCGGATTGCCGCCGCGTTGCCTTCAGCGGGCCCCTTCGACGCACATTCGGCTACGAACGTATTCGAAGGAATTGGGTTCTATTTGGTGGGTTCTTCCCTTGGAGCCCACCGGATACAGGGTGTATCGAAGGGAAAAAATAGTTCATCTTTTTACTTTTAGTAATTCAAGTAGAAATTCATTCAATAGTGGTGCTATAATTTTTGCTATAAGAATATTTTTTCATCCCAAACAATCATAAAAAGCATAAAATAGTTCCATAAATTGCGTAACGTAAATTACGAAGGTCTGCCATAGTTGTTTGAATGGCACCGCTATTATATTATTATTTACTTTTTCAATTCTGATGGCTTTTCGTCGTATTTTAATCCCCATTTCTGACGATGTACGATCAATATTTACAAGGTACTACTTGCGCTATAATAGGTATAGATAAACTTTATCTGTTCGTCTAGTTGCGATAAGAAAACTTTTTTTTCCTCCCGATTTGATCACTTTTGATCATAAATTTACTACTTTGCTGCTGCTGCACCTATTCGCTCCCCGTCGTAGTATTAGTGTTTTAAAAAGTAAACATGTCGACCGACAAAAAAATCCCTAGAAAACAATCCACATCACCCTGTGGCGTGTTGTATTCATTTCGATTGCCAAAGTGTCTCTTGCCATCCGGCGGGCAATCATCTCCCGGGTTCCAATCCGCTGCTTCTCCAGCACGGGCGTGCGACTCGCCCCCGGATCGCGAGCCGTATTTATATTAGTGTTATTATTTTTATGATTTTTTACGAGAACGGAGACCGGCGACGGGGCAAGCATAAAGTAAAAATGTACACATTTTATTTATTTTAATGTGCGTGCGGCACTCCACTCCACAAAACTCGATCGCGCGCCGTTCCGTTTGCTGTGACGCTTCATTTGATGCTTCGGGGTTTTGCGTGAAATGCGGTGGCGGTGACATGATACCGGCGTTGGGCAGAGTGTAAAGGCATGCATAAGACGTTATTGATATTGGTCCACCGAGAGTCATTGTATGTCGTGGGTGTTGCTGTTGTTCGCTTGCCAGTAAGTTCCACTCGAATGCTCTTTGCCGTTGTGCGGGAGTGTTTTTTTTTTTGTTTGGCTTCTTTTCACTTTCACGATTGCTACCGGCGATGGTTAAAGGGGTAAGCAGTTTGAAAGGGTGTGTAGAAAGAAGAAAAAACACACAAACGGAACTAATATAATATATATTTAATTTCCTTCCCCTTTACTGGGAAACATTGCCCAACTGCTCTGCTTTTAACTCCGAACAGAGCGAAAAACCACTTTGCTTTTAGTTTCCCATGTCTTCTTTCAACCCCTTTTTTTTGGAAGAACCCTAATCCCTTTTGAAGAAGGCAACAACAGAACATATGTTTTGGGATGGATAGACGCTCGGTTATGGAAATTTGAAAAATTCCAATTATAAACTATTTTAAACAGCAAGAACCCGTTAAAATTGAAATTGGCGTAATTCTTTGTAAAATCTTTAAACTAACTCAACTTCAATAGTGACATAATCTGGAACCGACTCATCACTCCAGGCAAGCATTAAAGCGATGCACATTTAAACAGCACATTAGGAATTAATCAAATCAATGTCGGTCCATGCAAAACGCATCGATCGGTACTCACTCCACAAACGGTCTTCATTTAACCACGCGTGTATGTGCAGTGTACACAACCCATTCCCAAGTGCATGCGGCCAACTGAACATACCTTCCAGCGCAGAAAGGGAGAAAGACACTTAGCACAGTGGCTGCTATTTTTAAATGAAATATAGCTTCAAGAATAAAGCCAGAAATAGGACCGGATGGTGTAAAAAAGGGGAACCTCCTCACAACATTCTGCACGTGGGAAGGAACGGACCGAAGGTAGTTCTAATGGTAGTTTTCATCGCGGCCACATATTGGCTCGGCGACTATCATAAGTTAAATGTCGGGACAAGGAATGCTTGAGCTAGTTTCCATCCACTCTAAGTGCTTGGTGGAATTTAGTTTTGCGCTCTCTATTGTGGGTAACGGCGAATAAATTCTACTTCACTGGGGCAATATTCGCAAATCGATGGCCAACCTCAATGTTCTAAGTCTGTATTATTCAGGGCAAAGAAATAAGCACTTTTATTACTGTTTTCTTTTCTGCTTATTAAGTTTATGAGAAGAATAATATTGAAGAATTTTAGTAACGTACTTTAACGTACGGTGAAGTTATGATACAATTTAAAAGTTATTATAAATCAAAGTACGTCACCATTAGGTCCACTTACCCTTTCTTCTTCGCGAATCATCTCAGCGATGCCCGGCTTGATCTCCATATCGTCCGGATGGTTGGCAATGGACGATGACAGCGATGACATGGCCATGGCGGCCGAATCGAGCGCCGGTGGCAGCGGAAACGAAGCAAGCGGATTGCTCGTCGCGCCACCACTCGACTGTGCAATGTTGGACGGTGTGGGCGGAATCGGAGACGGTACCTCGAGCTGATCGGGCGTACTGTCCGCCGGACTGCCGATGCTGCTACGCTCACCCGAGGGCCAACGCCGTTTGCGGGCACTCTTCGGTGTGGAGGCTTGAACAGCGGCCGCTGCCGCCGCCTCCAAACCAGCCGCACCGAGCGGCCACTCGCCGGCCGCAAGCCCGGCAGCTGCCGCAGCAGCCGCTGCTGCCGCCGCTACACTGCTAATGTCACGCGACGATATATGCGGGTCACGGGACAGATCACGTGCGAACTCACTCATGCGTGCATCCATCCGATGATCTTTGGTCGGGTCGCGATCACGAGCCGATCGCTGTTTCTTAGCTGCGGCTGCTGCCGCCGCTGCTGCAGCAGCTGCACTACCACTTGTCGCCGTGCTGTTGCCCCCGGAGCTTCCGGAACCATTTCCACCGGCTCCGGATGTATTGCCACCGGGGCCAGATCCACCAGTCCCGGATCCAGTACCTCCTGTGCCAGCCGTTACACTTCCGGCACCGTTGGCCAACAGTGAACTATGTACGATCGCAAGCGGATTTAGTAGTTTGTGATCTTCACGATCCAAATCGTCCGGACCACGACTTTCGGCCCCTTCCCGTTCGGATCGATCCCGACCACCGGACTCACCCGCATCGCCACTCACATCCGCCAGTCCGCGTATCTTCAGCATTTCGGCCACCTTCAGCAGTGGCCCAATCTGATCCTGACTGACGTTGATCTCACCCTTGTACATGAACTCGACGATCGCCTTCAGTTCGGCCCAGCTAACATCGCGCATAATCACGATCGGATGCTGACAAGGGTTGTCGAAGAACAGCGTCTGGAAGTAGGGACTGCACGCGGACAGTACCATCTTGTGGGCTTTCATCGACTGGCCATCGCAGGCGAGCGTAACGTCCACGAACGACTCACTCTGGAGCAGCTGATCGAACACGCTCGTCAGATTCGTTTGGTAGTTGTTCCAGCGCAGACAAAACTGCTGTCCAGTGCCAGCACCGGCAGTTGTGCTCGAACCTGATTGCTGTTGGTTACGGCCACCGGGACTCGAAACCGCCCGGGCAGCTTTGTGTGCCTGCAGATGATGCTCCATCGTTAGGGGTGATGGTGGTGGCGAAGGTTTCGTGGTATGCTCCTCGGGAACTAGCGCACGTTTCAGCGAGAGTGATGACAGCGACGAGGACGTACTGGACGATGACGATGATGAGCTGGACGAGGACGAACTCGACGTACTGTGCGGTGGATGCAGATGGGTCGCCTGTTCGGAGGGTCCCGGCGTACCGGTGGACGAACGGTCCGGCTCCTGCCGGGAAACGTTCGAGTTCGGTTCCCGGTGCGTGGAATCGTTCGGGTCGTGGCTCGAAGCTGGTGACGGATGGGACACCGATGCTGATGGTGGAGGTGTGTCCGATGGCATTGCGGCTGCTAACGATGCTGCTAGTGCTTGCCGCTCCACTATAAAGTTCTTGATAGCGCTTGTCTCTTGAACACCTGTTTTTCCCGATTATAAATACCACTTTCGAGCTGTTAGCTATCACTTTACACTAGCAGTATCACTAGTCTTAAACGTCTGTTACGGTACAGAATTCGGACACATACACTCACTACCTCACTTGCTTTTTACACCAATTTAACGTTTGTATGTAAGACTTAGATTCAAAGTTGCACTACAAAAATGCATTCTTATAATATCTTGCAGATCGCAACACATACTTGCATTGATATTAGATATTCGAACTGTTGCACTACCTTCACTCACGCACGTACGAACATTCACAAGTTCACCGTTTTTAGTTTATATATTTCCCTAAACATTTGCCATGGTTCTTTTGGTACAACAATTTAATAGCAAAGTTTTTCACCATTCACCAGCGGCAATTCGATGGCTGTTGAATAAAATATGTATAACTCTTATTTCTTTACATCAAACAACGATTAATAATGTACGAGGTTTGAAATTTTCTTTCCAAGAATAAAGGCAATTCACAGACACTGCACATGAGGCTGGTTCGTGCAGATGACTGACGTTTGGCACGAGCGCCCAAGACGCCCCAGCATCTTTGCTGAGCAAGATCGGTTAGGCTCCGGCCAGGAGCAACACTCGGTGAGTTCCGTTCGCTACCATATCTCTTGAGATGTGGCAGCATCCTTTTTGTGTCCCTTTCAATGCGGCGACTCTCTACCCGGAGCATAGAAATCTCACCGAAAACCGAAACCCACACAACAACAGCACCACGTGCTTGCGATGTTTCGCCCCATGTTTGTATTGCGTTCCTGCTTATCGGCTGCACTTTGTTTTGACGTTATATAAGATTTACTTTACTTTACTGCTCCAATACCAATTAATGATTGATTAGGTTCAGGCATTACACATTCGGTGAGATGAATTGTCGTGCCAACAGCGTGTCACAAAGTTCGACTCGCGGCACGATTTAATTACACCACAAACGATTCCCATCCGATCGTTGATAGTTTTCGGTTTTCTTAAAGTCTTTTGCGGCTAATTTTTCTTAATCTCATCTCAATAAACGAAATCAAGAAAAGAAAAACCCCAGAATTACTCATATAAAGAGAGAGAGAGAAAAGAAAAAAAGGAAACACACGCATACAAAATTGTCAAAATGTCGTTGGACAGTTAATCGCGTTTTAATGTCTCACTTTTCCGGCCACTGCAGGTACCCAGAAATGGTGGCCTTTTCCATACGGAAAGGTAAATAAGAAATAGACCAAATAGGGTAACACCGGGCATCAAACCGTTTGTGGAATTGACAAAACGGGGCACCTTAAATTGTCTTATAGAAACACCATTTGTGATGGCAATTGGGCAATTGGAGTGTAGCTAGGGGCAAAACAACAACAACAAAAAAGAACAGAACGGGAAAGACAGAGGGGGGGGGGATGCGTTTCCTTTTGCTTCCCCTCCGCAAAACCTCTGCGCCCGTCCCGTTTTGGCTTAAGCGGTTCCATCATTTCCTCCAATTTTGTGGCCCGCTGCTCCCGTGGGGTTTGTTTTATTCCTAATTCTTCGTTTCCGCATCTCGTGCGATTTATTTCGTTGTTTCCGATTCGTCTACTGCAGACAAGGGGGGGCTTATTTTAGATTTCTTCTGCGTGCGTTAGTATGAATCAGTTGTCTGTTGTTCTTTTTTTTTGCTGCTTCTCTCTTCTCTTCTATTTCAGTTTCCTAACGCTTTCTTTCCGGCCGTCCGGGTCACATTTGTTTGCTCGTCAAATAATCACGGTCGGGGGGAAGGTTTTTTCTCTTCACCCCTGCTTCCTTTAGGGTTCTTCACCAACCGCACCAGATGCGGTAATGCGCGTAATGCTCAGTGGACATGGGTGTTTAGAACGCACTTGAGGTGTTTTTAATTGAGGCGTTTTTTTATCTCTCCATTTCTATTGGAATGAGCCAACTAGCAGCAATCATGATGAGCGTATTGAATTTGAATAGCTAAGGGGCATATTTCGACGCAAATGGGTTGTAATTAAATGCCAAAAATTGCTTTACGTTCCGTTGTATCGTTTAGTTTTTAGTACATTTTTTAGATTTGTTTTATTTTTATCGCACCCTCAAAAAGGGACACTCAAATGTTATTGCTATTTTAGACAGAAATTTGAAAATAGCATTTGAGGAACTAAAATGTATTTCTTTGTCCTTAATGTTGTCCCAAAAGAAACATCTGTAAAGACATTTGATGTGCTTCGTACAAATTGACGTACAATTTTATCAAATTTATTTAAACCACCCAAGTCTTTAGATGAATATTAGCATCTAAATTATCATTAATCGCCATACTTCTATAAGCCGACTTCAGCACTCTGGCAGAAGGGGGGTATGTGCCCGAAGCACTCGCAGTCATTGCCTCATTAAACTTCACCGATCATCAGCGTGTCGGGCACCTGTTTGCGTTTTGCAGAAGGTAAAGATAAATTAACTTGTTCACTTCTGGAGATCTTCGCTCTTTCTCAGACGCACCGAGGAGATACACAAAAGGCGCACACACCACACTGCCGTCTTGTTCTTCGCAGCGAGATTTAAACGGTTCACTTCTAGTGTTGCACTGGCACATTACAGCGCCTGGAACAATTTGTCAGCGTACGTACACCACCAACACCAACGCTTGCTTTTGATGACGTTTTAATAATTATTACACAAGAACTTCACCTCCCGGTGCGTGCCACCGTGGTTTCCTCCAGCCGCCAGTAGGTATATGTATATATACCCACGGTGGTTCCCTTTGGTTGGGTCTGCCACACAATCGAGTGTCACTTGGCGTCCTACAGACAAACTCTTCCACACCCACACCTCACCCGGTCTGACGATCAAACGACATTCTTTCGAACGACATCCACAACAGCACGAGACCACACAAACATGAGCCCGCACTTCCGGTAAGGAAGTGTACCACGCGGGGAGGTTTTTTTTTCGTTCTCGCCTTCTCAACTACTTACGCCGTGACAGAAATTCTCCAATCCGCCTTAACACTGTTACGCAAAGAAAACCCGCGCGGTTTCAAACACGGAAAACTCACACCCGCGGTTTGCACTGTTGCACTCGCATCGGCCGTGCATTCGGCGATGTTTGTTGGTGATGCTGTTGCGGTTTGCTGCCTGCTGCTTGTTTTCAGTAATACCCCACACGGCTGTACGCGAGAGAAGTTGCGATTGCGCGCGCGGAACACGAAAAATCTCGTTCGGTACACCTCCGAGCGCTACGGCATTTCAAATGATTCTGCTGGCCGCTCGATTGGTGTGCAACCGTTCGACACAGGGAAACCGCGCGGCCTCGACGCGATGATGACGACGACGACGTAACCGTCGGTCGGGTGGTGCTCGCTGCGTTCACGCACACCAGCGAAATCCACTTCAAAAACAAACCAGAAACCGGCACGCCGTACGGGGCCCACTGCTTGTGGGATGACTGCTCGAAACCGGACTACTCTAGGGGATGATGGTGAGCACATTTCTCTCGCGCACATAAATATGGGTGAGAATTATGTGTGTGTTTTTTGTTGCATTAGAAAGGTAGTTGCATTTCGTGAGCATTTCCATTCCTTATAGTTATTATGTATTCGGCTTATGGCTTGTTGAAATTGATTCACATTTGTTTTTCATGTTTCTTGATTAATTTTTCTAAAACTGCAATTTCGATTATTTTACTCTTAGTGCTTAATTTTTTATTAGAGCGTTTAAATGTATGCAAAAAACTATTTAGAACACTCTTTTCTACTATTCCGACAAGTATGATGTGTACTTATGATTTATAAAAGTGACAAAGAGAGAAAGATATAATAGTTTAAAAACAAATGTTAATAATATAAATTAGTTATGAAATTGAATTAAACGAAAAAAATCGCCATGTTAAAACAAAAGAATAAGGGGGAAAAATAAACATAAACAAAATAAATAAAGAAAACATGAAAAAACGATATCAATCATCCAACAATCAAACAAAACAAGAAAAACTGCTCGAAAAAAGTGTTGTGCGTGTGCGTGCGTTCGTCACTCTCTTTCGCTCTCTCTCTCTTGTTGGCTTATTTACCTTATCTACTACCACGCGGTAGTTTGAATCAAACACATGGTTTTGGAAAGCAAAATCATTTATAAAAAACTCACAACCCTGTCCCACACACACACACGTACGTCAAAAAAACCACCCCATCTGGGAGAGAGCAAAGCTGTCAAAACAAAGTATATCTCTCTTCGGCGGAAACGAACGAACGATGATGATGGTGATGATGATGACGATGATGATGGTTGAGCTTCCCCTCCAACAGAACCAATCGTTTGTTTCATCTCGTTCTGCCCCAGGCCTTTGTGAGCAATGGGCCAAAGCAGGTCCACCCCTATCGCATCCAAATGTGCCCCAATGGCGAATCGATTCACCACCGTTTGCAGTGAAGCTTTATTTCCCCACCATCATTAAACTGCCATATCGCATATGCGGACCATATTCCCACCCCGTTAGTATGCTCTCGTTTCCACTCACTGTTCGAACCGGTGCACGCTCCATCACGGTGGATCGCTTTTGCAAAATAGCCGAAAACGAAAAGAAAAAAAAAATATAAACGCACACACAACAACGCGCCATCAATCGGGTTTCGGGTGAGAAGGCGGTGCTTTGCCGTGCGAAAAACTTCCAAGCAAAAGCGAAAGAAAAGCGCGTGCAGTGCCTGCATGAAGTAAAAAAAAATGTGCAATTCAACATGCACACACAAAATTGGCAAGAAAAAGAAACATTGCACACCATTGCATACGCACTGCACCGAGCATAAAATACATATACGCATCTTTGCATATGTGATCCTTCGCGCAGCGTTTCTTGTATTGGCACGGGAAGGGTTGAAAATTTAAGGGTTGGAAGATGGGACGAGAGAGAGGAGCGGCATTTTTTGTGTGTGTAAGAAGAGTACTTAATGTGGCATTGTTTTTTGCTATAAAAATGCCAATATAAAAAAAACAATGCCATTTCCATATGAAGAAATGATGAATGCAATTTCTCAATCGGTAAGCTATTGTAACATGTATAGTCCGCACATTGAAATTAAAAACTACAAATTAGAGTTCAATTCTTAAAAGTGATTTGAACAACATTTTGAAAAGCATATTTTTTGTATTCTACTAAATTTTGTGTACTATGCGTAAGATCAAACAAGCAGACACTCATTACATGCATTTTATTTGCATTCGGTTTCAATCGCATCGCAATTATGCCGTACCGCTCGGTTTCTTGAATTCCAGTTATGGGAGTAATTATTAACAAGGATTTTCACATCAATGCCGGAGTTAGGTTCCTTCCTGGTATTGCCACTCAATCGATACCGCTCATTGCTTTTAATGAGTGAGAAAATGGACTGTTACTGAACGAACGAATGCATCAGAGAAATAGTATAAAGCGCTACATTTGCATCAATATATTCACTGCGACCCCGACATCGTTTCTTAACAATTTTTGTACTCAACAACATGTACTAATTAGACAGATGGTTTGTGGATGCAAATTTACTTTTTTCTCATCATTTTGAAGATGAATAAAGGCTATTTATTGAAAAGCAGTATGAATTATAAGTAATAAAACATTACATCTTAAGGTCGTTTTGAATGTAATAACATATTTGTTAGAAAATTAAAGAATTATTCTAATCATAACTCGACATTGGAAATTTTCTTAATTTTAGGATGGTTTATTTTGTGCTCAAAAAAAAAAATACTCAACAAATATATATCCTATTTAAATTACTGTAAACAAAACAAACAATCAAATTTAAATTACAAATATTTCTTTAGCTGCGTAACTGTTTTAATTGAAAAAAAAATTTAAGCCACTCTTGTCGCTTGCTTAAAATGCTTAAATCTAAGTTTTAAAACTAAATATAGGACTATAAAGAATGACTATTCGCATTCTAGGACCTGATGATTCCAACAATTCCATAGTTAATAACAGACGCAAAGGATAAGTAAGAAGTTGGATCCTGTAACTCCAGATGAATTGGACTCCAAAACTCAAATTTTGAATTATTTTTTATCATTTCAAATCTGCAGATCCAATTTGTCATGATGAGGACCACACACAATAGGACACTGAGAAATAATATCAACGAATTCTTCTAATATTTTTAATTTTTTTATAACAATTCTATCACAGTTGATTGCATGATACCTTTCAGATGCGTTTGATTTAGTACTCGAATCCAAAAACAATTAAGTTTAATTAAGTTAATTAAGTCCAGCTCCATGAAATTTCTAATAATGTAACCACAAAAAAATGCTTAAACGGTTGATAGTTAAAACGTTAATTAATGTACAATGTCATTGCGAAATATTATGAATCGTTTTGACATGCAGCTACGCACGGTGACAAATCGTGAGATTGATTTCAGCTGCCCCTTTCTTACGCGCGGACCCAATATTATTCTTTCAGAAAGGAGTTATTAAGTCGTTCGGTACTGGTTTCAGTGCACTCAACAGCCACTGTGTGTGTGTGTGTGTGCGCGTAAGTATCAAAGGCAAGTTGTGGTTTTGTCGCCATTCGAAGGCTACAACACCCGTCCCGGAAGCGAAACTCAGTCAAACAAATCGATCGCAACGGTGATGGCGATTTCTCCTACTCAATTTTGTGTCAATTTTCAAATGACAAGAATACAACTTACAAACCAAGAAGCCGGAGGTGGATGATTGAATATTCACTTTAAAGTTTGATTTATTAATTGCAAATTGATTGGTGAATTATGAAACGAAATCCTACCAACTCGGAAGGGTATTTTCCGATCGTCGATCGTATCATTCGGCTTGGTGGGTTTGGAGGAAACCAACTGGGGGTTGACTTTCTTTTCCTTTCTGCACCAAACTCAAACCTGCACCATTTTAATGCTTTTTTTATGTTATTCGATCAGGGGTGCGCGAGTCCCAACTGTTTGACCACCTTCGGTTAGCGTCGAGCTACGGGGTCTATAATCAAATATTTATCCCTCAGAAAACTACCTCCGGCCGCGAGCGGTCACGTTCAGCGCAATTACGTTTGGTAATATTCTATTTTTTTGTTGTCTTCCCAAGCTACATTCCACCCCGCGTTTTCGGACCCTTCGCTTACAAACGGCCAAACTTCACATAACATCCTGGGGAGGATTTTTGTTGTTCGTATTATTGCTGCTCAACTGCCCAACGGATCAGATGGAACAGTTTGCGCAAACCAATCGCACAGGATGGACATCCAGCCGTCATCGAATCGGCTAGTTTTCGATCGCACCGGTTTTTTGGTGAAATTGGGAAGAAAGTGTTACGGTGGTGGTGTTGCTTTCTCGTTCATCTCGTCTGTTTCCTGTTGCTACCGGCATCAACGATGTTAACCAGCAACGGTAGCAGCCGGGCCCATTCCTTGCATAGGGAGCACCACAGGCCGCACCATTTATTGTTTATATCAACACAATTAATTAGCCTTTGATATTTTTGTACCCATCCTCCCATGTACTGCGAAACCACGTGAGACGTGTGTGAGCATTCTTTTAGGATGTTTTTTTTTTTAATTTTTTTTTTCGAAAGAAAATGATGAAAAAATCGATTTTTCATTTGGAATAATCATTTTCCGAGCGCACACAGATACGAGCCCGGCTTGGCACGGCGATTTCCTGCAGGGTTTCGTGTCCCCGCTGAGAAGTGTTGAACGATCGAACCGATCAATTGGCTTGATGCCTTGAATCAATGTTTTCTTGATCTTCTTGATGGGGGCATCAGGCGGTTTCCGCCTGTTCTATCATGTATTTGTTTTTGTTCTTTGCTGTGACTGAGTAATGCGTTTAAAAATGGGCCGTAAATGTTGTTTGAATTTCTGCGATTCCTACCAATAATAACTTTGATGAGGTGTGATGAGGTGTTCGATATTTTTACTCATTACAGCTTGAAATTCTCCTTTTAATAGATTGCAATCGAACGAACACATTGGGGTCTACATTTAGTCCCGTACTAAGCTGGAGCAGTATCTTGCCGGCAGAGTTTTCCCCCAACCGGAAGTGCATCGTTAACACCATCGAACGGAGTTCACACAATCGGTTTCGACGCAACAACACTAAAGAACAAAAACAAGACTAACGGAAGCAAATCCCAAACCGGGGAGGTTGGGAGTTTCGAGGGAAAATGTTTATTTTCATTTCCAGGAATCTACTACAACGTCTGTAGAAGAGACACGAAGGACTCGGTGGAGCACCTTGTGTTCGGTTGTGTCGGCAAGAAACCGATCCGGGTGAGCAGTAAAAATATTGATGTAAATTTTAAAGAAAACATTAATCATTCGTCTGCCAAATGGGGTTGGGTTGGGTTGGTGGTGGGTGTTGGAATTTTTCATGTAAAATCGAGCAACTGGCAACATCGGCTATAATAGGAGGGCGGCTTTTATCAAAGAGAGAGCGCAATGGTAGAAATGGGTCATAAGTTACAGGTAGTCCACATGCTTTGATCACGCTCAGTTGTGAGAAGTTCAATAAATCGAACCATTTTGATTGTATCAAGAAGGGGTATCAAGAAGGGATTCAGTATTTTTAATTTATTTCACAGAGATAAAAGTATGTGTTTTTATATTTAAAACTCTCATAAAAGTATATTAAAGAATTAAGATTGAACAAAGCATTTTAAAACTCCTTTATAAAAGTGAACTTGTGCTTTTCGCTTTGCTGTTTTTTGAGTTTTTTTTATTTATGATTTATTTCTATCAGTTTTTGTATTTAATGAGTATTATGCTAAAATGTTATACTTTTCTCCATTTATTGAAAAAAAAACAAATAAATTTTTTTATACTTTTTGGCACGTCACTACATTTTCCGGTTCGAACAAGTATAGGGTGTGATTTTTTTTTAATTGCCATTAGGACCGTATGAGGTATGACTAAGGGTGTGACATTTATTCCAACAACAAACAAATAATTGATCCACCAGCTTCATATTACTTTTATCAATTGACATAATAAGTAACATTTATAGTAGAAAAGGTATTTTTTGCTGAAAATTATTCATCAGAAATGATAAAAAAAACTTTTGAACATTCGGACTACATTTTTTCTCCTAATAAAACAATAAATTCTCTGATTAATTCTTTGCATAATAGCATCTTCAAAGACGTTAATAGAAAGCACCTCCAATAGCAGTCAATGAAAATGGTACACAAAGAAGAAAAAAAAACCCACATGCAGCGGATGGCACAAACGCACAGCAAATCAGCAAATACCAACCTATCTAACAAACCTCCATGGGAAAATGGTCAATAAAATCGAAAAATTGAAATAATCACCGTGAACTTCCGATTCACTTCCGATTCCTGTCCCGAAGCGTTACAATCTTATTGATCTTTCATCCCCACCCGGTTTGCATGGTTTCTTTCCTCACGTGTTGTTTCGCCTGTGCTACTCATTCCCGTCCCCAAAGAAGAAAAAAAAACTGCCTTGATTTGTCTGGTCGCGCTCGCTAAATCTTTATTAACATTAATGAGCCACGTCGTAGGGATTACGTGAAGATTTTTACCTTCTCCAACACCCTTCTCCGACGTTGGTGTTTCCTTCCCTTGAATGATCTCACTAAACACTCCCACACGAGGGGAGTAGGTTGGCGTGATGGAGACTAAGAAAACGGAGATGAAAAATAAAAAATACGCCACCGGTTGGAGCATTACGTCTGGGAAGTAAATTTTTACGTACGCGCACGAGTGTGTGTACTTTCAATAACTATTCAATATTTTGACACTAAGTACCGCACGTAATGGTGCTGTTCTTACGTACGCATTGCCGGTTTCTTTTGCCATCGTCTTTTTGTTTTCTGCTTCTGTTGTTTCATTTTCAAGCTTTCCGAGTGTTAACCTAGATGCACGGCAGCTCGTTGATTAGCCGTCGTCTCCTTTCGTCTTTCTACTTGGTGATTAGTTTTGTGCGTTTTCCCTTTTTTCCCTCCGTTTTCGGGTTTTATGCCGCTGTTTCTCTTTCGCCTCGTTTCTGGTGCGATGGTTGCGCATTATTTTGCCTTTCATCGTGTACACTGGACTAGAAGGGCGCAGATTTTCTACATGATCACACATTCCAACCGTTGGCGAGGGGGTCACATTAACTCACCGAAGCCGGTGGCAAAAAGGGGGATGGAAGATGTGAGGGGGGAAAATTTTCAAACCAACAACCGATACAATTTCTTCGTTTAATTCATCAAAATTAGATGCCCCGGAGCGGAAATAATTTATTCGAGGTCTTTTCGGAACTAGCACTGTAGTAGGTGGATGGTGTGGATTGATGTTGGGTGAAGTGGAAACCGGGCGTAGGGCAGGACGCGAAAACGGAACTACCGAAATAAGCAGGTAATGCCGAAAAGTACCGCGCCACGACCGGACATCGGAGGGTTGAGAGAGAGAGCGAGAGCCTTCGACAGTAAATTCAGTAGCCTTTTTCGATAGTTGAACCACTTTACCAGTGGTGGCCGGGCGGGTTTGTAAAGTGAGAGAGGTGAAGGTAATCATTCAATCAAGGTTGGCAACGAAATTTTAACCCGCCGAAAGAATGGAACGATTTGTAAGAACTGCAAATTTTATCCAAAAAATCCGTTGGGGGCAAATGCTGCACGGAGAGGCACGGAACGCCCTCGGGGAGTGGGTGGAGTATAGTGATGGGAAAGAAAAATTTTCCTAAAGGTCTTTGAAAATTTGGAACGGTGGCAATGATCGAAATTGGAGCTCGCTGGCAGGAAAAAGGTACAAATTTTGCAACATTTTTAATGATGGCCCGAAAGAACACCCTTACGGGGAAAACATTCACATACTCGAAGTGGAGGTGATCGTTCGAATCGTTCTCAGTTCGTAAGGAGAAACCAGTTCGTAAGGAAACCAGAAGCTTCTGGCGTTGATGAAATGCGATCAATCGAAGTGTTTTAAGTACAGGGAAAGAAATATAATTTATTAAAATACTATATTTAGAGCAAAGAAAACGCCAATGCCAAAAAAAAACCCAACCGGCAGCATACAAAGTATTATTACAATCAACCCAATCCCGCACATGGGTACATGGGCCGGAAATCGAACGTTCAAACAATGAAGAATGCAATGCCGGCCCGGGCGAAGGACATTAGGACGCGAACGGGGCTTTCGGCCACTAATGATGGTCCGCAGATGAATTGTTTTAATGCAAACATAAACATACCAATCGCACGATCCGCAGCTCGGTTGTATGAAGTAAGTGGAATAAATTCCACTTCATACCTAAAATAAAAACAACAAAACGCACACATAATCACCACCAGCAACTCCATTCACCGGAAAGAGCAGCTTGATTTGGTTGCGCAAAACGAGCGCAATGTGATCGTAGTTTTGTTTTATTTCTTGCTCGCAAGATGATCGCGGTTCTAGGTGTTGTTTGTCTGCCCAAATTACTTCCAAAACTTTGGCGTCCACGGGGAACGTGCGCGCATGGAGTTCGGAGAAGGAAAAAAAAACGGGAAGAAACGGTTGAGCTCATTTTTTATGAAAATTATTTATTTTCCTTTCACCGCACTTCATGAGCAATTGCGTTTGCGATCGGATGGTGCGGCACGCATACGTGATCATGTACCCGGTTTGTCTGCGGAAACGTAATAATATGTGTAATGTTTGATTCTAATGCTACGGGATCATCATTGTTTTGCGGGATGTGGAGGTTTTTGGAGGCTGAGAATAGGGGGGAGGAAGAAGGAGAGCTCGAATGCTGGGGAGGGTTCGAAACGGATTAGAAACCGAACGAATTAGCCACATCCGCAACTGGTTTGTTACGGATGATGAGTCGTTAGTTGAGACGAACGATCAGGCGATCGTTGACCACGATTACGAAAGGAAAGTGTTTCGAAAATAATTAGTTCACTACGGTGAGCAACAGTTTGCCTTTTGTAGAAAAGTTTAAAATAAAATAATATGGTTTTGTTTGTTTTTTTTTTCTTTTAACATTGTTTGTAGAATCGTTATTTAGAGGAATTTCTGTAAGATTTTCATCGTAAGATACTTCGCATCAACCAGAAATAGCCGATAGCGGCCATTATAGTATTTTTTGCCTTCTATGGTAAGGTGAGAGTGCTGACGAGAAGTCTAGCTCCAGCAATTGGCCAATGGAAGTGATCTTAAAGAAAAGCAGAATAAATTTTGTCGGAACTTTGGAGTAACTGATCAAATATTGAAGAAATACTTTGACAACAAGGAAAAATAGATTAAAATTAATTTAGATAGATAAGAATAGAAAATAGATAAAAATTAATGGATTCTTCATGACTAAGTAATTTTTTTCCAAAATATTATCAAAAGTATTTTATAGAAATTGCCCCTTTCTTTCGGTACAGTTTTGGAATCTTTCGGACGAAACAGAAGGTTTCATCATCCGAAACCTTTGCCGTTTTCGATACGAAATTCGTGCAAATTTGGTTGATTTCTTCATCGCCATTTAAAGTTAACTTCTTTTAATTCATATGTCAGAAAAATAATTTACAAACATATAAAACATATTTAGTATTTATTTTCAGCTCACAAATTTATCCTGTGTCGAAAAATAGCAAACTAAAAAATTTAAAAGTGAAGTTCAATTTTTTTAGTTAGACGTGATGGTATGATATAAAACATGCTAATGTTTCGAAAAAGATATGTAAAACACCTAGCAAATCCTACACTTGGCAATTAAAACCGATTTAACTGCAAGATGAATGAGAGCGTAACGGAATAACGCACACGGGATATAAAGCTTGTATCGAAATGTACGCATCAATAAAACAAAGCAAAAAAAAGCATCCCAACCACACGTCAACTCTCCGCTTCTCGCCATCTCTTTATGGCAGAAGATAATTTTTATGTGTACTACGGTACTTAAAGCTACGTCTACAAAGAACGGTGCACGGGGTAGTAATGGTGTCACGAGTTGGGATCGGTTTGAATATTTCACTGTTGATAAGAGTTAGCGATAGAAATCATTTCTATTTTTTCCGTTTAATGTTAAAAAAGTCTCGGTGCGATGAACTTTAAGTACATTTTTATTATTATAGTTAGCATTATTGTGATTACTGTTTAAGGAATCAATCTTTCTTTAAATGGACACGAGTTAAATGCCTGGTAATATGGAACCTTCGTTGCAAAATAAACAAGGTTACATATTATAATTGACTCGTTTATGTCATAAACATAACAGCATTAAGTAGGCAAATCGTGTGTTCAAATGCTCCTGTGGCGATGCACTTTAGCATAAACAAACTGACAATATGCACGATTAGCCCAGTGTTCGAGGATGGTTGCCTTTGCTGATGATGCTGCCGATGATGATACACGTGATAAAGATAGCTTTCTAAATAATCTTCCACTTGCTACGATTGCTACGAACCCATCAAACCGTACGAGAGGAATGCAACCCTTCGGGCAAGATGCCCGGTTTCTTAATGGTTCGGGATCAACCTTGATGAGGTAGGTTGCGCTACACCATACACAGCCTGTGGTACAGATGTGGTTTCCTTCGTTCTTAGCATACCGACCATATTTACCCTTTCTTTGCCTTTCCTTTCTCGGGGCATATCTACTTCACCTTTAGCTGCAAATGAAGTTGTTGCTGAATGATAAAACGATTTGCTCCGTAAACGGTCGAAGCATGTGGTCAAGGTGCCAAGGTTCTTCCGTTCGACACCGAAAAGGAAGTCGTACCGTCTACGAGCGTATGTACCACACCGAGCCCATGGTAAAGGTGAAAAAGTTGAACTACTTCAACCCAACTACCCTCAGCCGAGAGAGTTCGGCAGCAGCAGCAGCAACATCATCATCATTATCATCATGAACATTATCATCATCACCGTGGTAGGTGTCGTCTCGATGGAGTCTCGTCTGGAAAATGAAAACGTTTTCCTTTCAGATGTTCCGAGAGCTCGGTTCGGAAAAGTCAGCATCGTTTTCCTACACGCTCGGAGCAACACGGAGCAATGAGGCAGCGAGGCTGTTAAGGTTGATCCAGTTTCCTAAAATCGTCACCCAGCCCTGCCCCTGTTCAGTGGGAAGAGATGCATATAAATATACAAACCGATTACCCGGACGGCCACAGTTCATGGTCGGACAGCTTCCGTCGGACGGGTCGCTCTGCCATTCGAAAGATGATGTAAGGAATGTGATAGTTGTTATCTTAGAATCTCGGTGTTGATGTTCGCACCGGCCGGAGCTTAGGCTTTGGCACGCCATTACCAATCTGACGAAGGTACATTGTATCCAATGTCCAGGGTGTGTATATGCTCAGATTTCTTGGTTTGGGGGATACAGTTTTCTACGCACTGTTGCTACCGAGTCGGAAGCTTTGCAAAAACGGTTTTTAGATGACATGGTTACTGAGGGTGCCACTTGGAAGGACTAGGTGTCTGTGTGCGTTTGGGTGGGGCAAATTTGACTGCCATTGTTTTGCTGTTAGCACCTTGTTGTACATTTCATGGTGGGCCATTTTACGATTTTGCAACAGGTGTGTCATGAATCAATTAAAACTGACAATAGCGGTTTGGAAAGTGCTTGATTGTACAAAAGATCTTACAGCGTGTTAATGAAGATGTAAGTACAAGTGCGCAGTCAGCAGTTTAGTAGACAAAATACGATTTTTTTTGATTAATTATCAAGAATTTGGTTCTTAGATTTTTTTTGTTAAAACGGAATGTTATATTTTCAATTGTTGTATTTTTTTTATTTGATTAAATGACTAATGGGTTTATTAAGAAGTTGTGCATAAAATTCGTCGATGATAAATTGAAGGGTGAAATATGGTGAAATTTGAGGTTGAAAGTTAAAGACTTAACAGTAAACAAACATCAAAAGAAGAAAAGAATTTTTTAAATTAAAGTATTACATCATTCATCATCAAAGCATCAATCAATCTCAATTATTGA
Organism: Anopheles funestus; assembly: GCF_943734845.2. NCBI lineage: Eukaryota > Metazoa > Arthropoda > Insecta > Diptera > Culicidae > Anopheles > Anopheles funestus. Next base: position 14,105,264 of record NC_064599.1, on the reverse strand, counting down.
TTTATATTACACTCTCAATAAAATTTAATTTTTAATTTTTAATACGTATTTTTTTTCTTATCAACTCAAAGTTCTATTTATATGATGTGTTATGTAAGATATTTAAACAAGAATCCATTACAATCAACACTTACCTTCAAACCAAATAAATCTTTCTAAATCTCACGAGCATACAGTAAGAAGAGTTGCAAGAGGTTGCCAACCAAATATTACAACGCATAATCGTAATCAAAATAATAATAATAATAATAATTAAACTCCACGGGGGCGCTCGAAATAAAAATAATAATAATCAAACTCCACGGTAACAGGAAAAAAATACAAAACGAAGCAAAAGGAGGCGAACAATCAAGCAACATAAAACGAATGAAAGCCGCACGAAAGAAAACAAAAGCCACAAAACTACAACAATAACAAAACAAAAAAAAACGACACATCATGCTGAAACTAATCCTGGCCAAATTGTGTTGAGCTGCCGGTTGGCCTGCCCGTACTGATTACCGCCGTTGTGGGTTGTAATGATACATGATTTTTTTTTTTCGTTGGATTTTGTTTCGTCTACTGTTTCCTTCTTCCATGTCGCTGGTGGACGACTTTCAAACGGGCTGAGGTGAAAAACATTAACCACTGATAGATCTTTTTCCTCCCCGCAACACAGACGCACACAGACAAATGGCCGCAGGCTGGTCAGTATGTAATATATTTAAAATCCGTACAGCTGTAGATTATTGTCTTAAAATTTGATACACATTTACGACCGGATGCCATTTAAGAAGTCATTTATAGTATGACTTTCGGTCGGTGGTTATTGTGTACAGTACGCTGTCATAGATTGGAGGGGTTTTGTTTGAGCAGGGATGCATGTAGTTTTGGAAGGGTCTCTCGTCGCTCTATCGAACGGTACCTAGTAGCTAAAGCGTTACGCGTGTGTTGGCAACATAATCGAGACTTGCACAGAACTGAAAAAAAACCGTCATCGTGAGCGACAGTTCGTACAAAACCAGCGTCAACGATATGAAACGGGGCAAGTTTGGAAAAGCAAAAACATAATCTACAGTTCCGCTTTAACGTGCGTCTCCGTAGCTCGTTTTATGATTGTTTTCATCAGTTTTTTTTGCGCCAAAGAAATGGGACAGCAACCCCACAAGCTAAGCTACCGTTTTATGTGTGTACAAACATTTCTTTGAAAAAGAAAAAACAAAATTTGGCTTAAAGTGGGAAGGGAACAAGCGGAAGAAATTTAAATATTGCTATAAACGGTTGGTATAGAACCGGGGTGGTGGGTTTTCTTTTGCCCGAGATCATATTTATGTTACCGCAAAACCATATTCTCCGTCATTCGGAAGCTCACTTTCTTGCATCGCGTCGTTAAAAGTTAGTGTTGTTGGTAGTGGGTTGCGTTGTTCCTGCATCCGATTGTGCGGCCCATACACAGACACACCATTGTTTGTTGATCGTTTCATTTCGATTCATTCCGATCAACTCACGGATCGAAAGATGATCATCGGGGGGGCTCTGAGGGTGGCCAACGGGGTGGCACAGGAAATTGTGGCATGCGTTATGCGCTACCGCTATGCTTCCGTCCTGGACCGGGACGCAGCAGGCAGAACAGCAGCCTCGAACAGTGCTTACGGTCTGGGTCGGATGGTTAAGCGTAGCGTAAAAAGCGATTTACAACTTAATCGCCCAAACGCTTCAACGGTTGAGGATTTATTTCATAACTTGCGTTCGTTTCTTTTTTTTTCATTTTCCCTTCCACTCCGTCCCCCCTTCCCGCTTCATGCATCGCACTTCCCTTTTATGTCGCTGTTTTGGGAACGATTCTTTCTTACTGCGGTGTATTATATCCCATTACCATTTGTTTTCTCCCATCCCTTACCATAGTTCCTTACGATTTCTAGCGCATTGCCTGTTGGCTGGCTTGCCCCTTAAGGGGCAACCAGCACAACCGAACAGCTCTCGAACCGTGCGTGGAGTAGGAAAGCAAAGATTAAAGATTAAATGGTGCAATTTTACACCTCATAATGGAGAATAAAATGTTAGAAAAAGAAATAAAAATAACTCCGGAACAATAACACCGAACGACCGATCGAATCGATCGCGGCTAAATGAACTACAAAAACGCCACCATTTTTTTCTTTCTTTCCTTCCAAAAGATCGCGGTCATTGTGGCCACACTTCGTCTACGATGGCCCGATGACGATGGTGATTCCGTTGTCGTATCGACGCTGGATGGTGGTACCGGGTGATCTGTTTCAAATTCTTCGCCTGATTAAACAACTAATGACTCGTACAACATGGCTGCACGCACGCACGTGGAACAACGTGTCCGCCGCGTCATGATCGTTTTCAGGCGCAGCATAGTTTTCGGTACGATGAACCGTGTGGGAATCTTTGGATTTGTGTCGCTTTGGTCGCCCGTTCAGTTGGTGTGAAACTGTAACTTGTAGCCCGTGTGGCTAGCGCATTGAGCGGTTCGTGCTGTATCATGTTGTCCTGGTCGAAGGGTGGGTAGAGGGTTTTGCATTGTATGCGAATTTTGTGCTATTCACAGTGTTTCGAAGGTGTACGATGTTGAGATTCGCCATGGAAATTATTGAGGTCTGCTGAGGACTATATTAATGTTAGTCAAATCAAAGAGAAATAACATATGTTTAATCGTTTTTCTCTTGAAACTTTATTTCTTGAGATGTTCTGTGAAAAAAAACAAATTCACGAACAAAACATCCTTCCATTAAAAAAATCGACATTCGCCACTTATCAAACAAAATGTAGAATCGCGCAGTAATAACAATGTTAGAATTGGATATTCTTCGGTGTACACTTCAATATAATATCTTTTCGAGAAATAATTATATAAATTAGTTTTAAAAATTTAAATTCTGTCTTTTAAACCAGTATTGGGGTACTAAGCTGAACTACTCGTCAACTTCATCAATATTTACCAAAAGTTGGAAATCGTCTCAAACCAGCTCTTTGGGAAGCGACATAAAAATTGATTTATTTTACTTTCATGTAATTGTCAAAGCAGTCAAAGACATCCTTGTACTAAGACCGCTTGATTTCGGTTGAGGGCGTCAGGGTATATATACAATATGGGGGCACCAAGCGCGCCAACTCTCTTATTTTCTTATTCGAATTAGCAAAGTAATTTTTTAGTAAGATATTAAAAACTAGAATGGCAATAAGGTTTAGTTGATGGTTACAGTAGTACTCCAATTAAGTATGAAAATATTTTTTTCCTTAAATAGCTAATCATTCCCAATACATTAAATCGTATAAAATATCAGTTTTGAGGATAGACCATGAAATGATGGACATATTTCCAATGCTAACGGACTGCAAACTTACCTTCAAACGACGTGCAAAAGACACGACCCACCTGGCACACAACCGTGCTCCATCAAAATCAAATCAACAGAATCGTCCACCCAGTCATCGTCCACCCAAAGCACCGTGGCTAAAAGCACGAATCGAGACAGTGCCTGACTGAGGCGGGATTTTTTTTGTTGCTTCTTCTTTACCGAATCGTCCCAACAATTGAGACAAAACGATGAAATTCGAACAAGAACACCACAACCGGATACAATCGAGAAGAAACGAATCATTTTGAATATTCTATCGACAACAACTATAATAATATTAGATTGCAATTTTTTCACTGAAATCTAATTATTGCACAGCGCTCAGCTCTATCTTTGCGCCATTCGCTGGCCCATGTACATCGGGATGGAAGAAACATACTACTCCCTTACAGTTAGCTATTCCCAAGGCGGAAAAGCAATCGAAGTAACTATGAGCAGCGGGATCCTTTTTTTGTTGGGTGTGCGGGTGTGAGTAATACGAGGTGGCCGGTGGGCATTTCGGTTTGTGCTTCTCCCGATGCCCCTCCGTTACGTTACAAAGTGTCCATCGCGGGATGATAAAGTAGCGAGAAAATAGAGACGAGAAAAAAAACACACGCCAATCGATTTGTGTACATTCACGTGGAAAGAAAGCTGCACACACATGCTTGTGTGTTGGAAATGGTGCATTTTTTGTTGATGATGTTCCTTTGCCGTGAGGTGTGCCCCGTAGGTGAATCTTTGGTGAGTTGATTTTCTTGATGTTCGTTCTGGTGGAGCTTTTCCCATCTGATGGTGTAGGAATGTATGTAGTTTTGCTTTAGCTTTTTTTTAGTGTTTCAAAAAATAGATAAACGAATGGCAACGGAATTCAATAACTGAATCTACGGAACCGGGTAAGCATCGGGATGGGATCGTAGAAAGAATCCTGGTGGGCAATTAGTTTTTTTTGTGGACTATGGTAGAAATTGTCTTTCTAGATTTTTGAACCAAGTTACTCTATTGGAAATAGATCATTCAAATTGTACTTTTGATGGTTACATTTGGTTCGTTTTTTAAATTATTTAGTATAATAACTACGGTAATACCGTATTGTAAGTTACTTGTTTATGTTAAAGTACAATTTTAAATTGAAATAAATAATTAATAAGAAATACAATCTAATGAAAAAAAGAAAAATTTTAATTTTTTTGCTTATATTGTTACAAAATTAAATTAAACGTTCGGACATTAGTCAATCAGTTTATGTTATAGGTCGTGTTCGAAATTTGACCACCATTGCCAATTGATCGTATACATCAAAACTATTTCCATCATCAATCAAAGTGCCTCAGTATGTTCGAAATTAAATTAGAACATTGGAATAAAACAGAAAAAAAGGTGCAAAAAACAAAAGCTCCATATTCCCAATGAGCAACAAGACCCAGTACGCGAATTTTGCAAAGTGGATCAAAACCCCGTTCTTGGTCATTGCCTCTCACAATGTACCTCATCATCCACCACAAGAATAATGCAGTGCCGTGTGATATACCACCATAATTAGTTCCATAATGGCTCGGCTCTATTTTCAATATGAAATATTTATATCAATATTATAATTAAACCTGTCATCTCGCCAAACTTCACCTGGCGAAAATCGCTCCGGCATTGGCTGCGCTACAAAATCAATCCACCGACAAGCGTTCGGAGCCTCGATGTATTGGCCACGGATCTGTAATTTAATCGGCTGGTCGGCTTATTATCATATTACTCAATTGATGGAGATTTGACACACGTCAAACGAGTTGGCGGATGAAACTTTGTGTAAATTATAACTAAACGATTATAATTGTGTTGTCACGGGGCTGTGAGACTGCTGCTGTTCGTTGGTGGAGCTACATTCCGGCAGCTGCCAGTGTTCGGGATTTGTGCATTATGTTGTATTTTATTAGATACCGGATAGAACCGGACGGGCGCAACGAGACCTCTACACGCTCGATGCACTTTGCACGAACTGCGCTTGTGTTCGATAAATATCCGTTAGAAATGAGTGTTGTCTGGCTTTGTGGATTGTTTCTGTCCGCCTCCCTTTCTTTCTTGCCTCCCATTGCCAGGGGAAGAGCATGAAGGGCTGGCCGGACGAAGAAATGATCTAAATTTGAATAATAATCTCATTGGCAATACAGACACACACACATGTGCATACAGCTCTCTAGCTTCATCAGTGGCAGCATAAATAAGCATGCTGTATAAATATGTGCCCGCGTGAAAGCAGCAAAAGCATGCAAGCACATGCTCGTGTTAGGGTTTATATTATTTTCCATTGCGGTACGGTTGTGCAGCGGGGAGGGGAAAATTCTCTTTACCATCGACGTTGTCGCTGGGAAATAGATGCAAATTAAAATATTTGCGGTGTGAAATGTCACACACATGTCTGTTTAAATCGTGTGGAATGTGTCACCGTAGCTTGGGAAGCTGGAAGGAAATTATTGCGAAATCAATTCGTTAATCGTCGAACCAGATCGGAAATTGCTCGTACCGGGGATTTGTACGGCTCTACGTTTTTGGCTGTTTTGTGCAAAAATCATTGCAATCATATTAAAACACGCGCGATGGGAATATGGTAAGGAGTGTTGAGTTATTCAATTAAATTGTTGCCAAAACGTTTCGCACACAACACTTGACGTTAGTTGTCAAATTCGTTGCAAATTTTATATTAGTACAAGTTAAAAGAGATCAGACGAAATATGTTCCTTTTTTGAAAATTTTCACCTTGATTTGTATTATAGGAAAGGAAAAAAATACAGACTACAGGGTTACCTTCCCAAATCATCATCAATTCATGTACTAATGTCTCAATCACTGTACTGCAACAATTTACTTTGTTCAATGGGGAATTGTTGCGACAAAAAAAACCAAATAGCATAATGTCTATAATAACACATTTAACGCCCAATCCTTCGTTTCGACCATCACTATTAAAAACATGCGTTTAACTGCGCCCGCGATTGCCAACAGTTAGTTTTACTACAAAATTCTGTTTGAATTACAAAACCCAATCCCGACATACCCCATTTAGCCCCTTGTTAAAAACCCGGGAGTGTGAACAGTAACAACCTCATCAATTGTGCAGCAGTTTTGTATATTTCAGGAACTTTGATTGCATATTTTTCACCCGCACTTGATCCTTGTTAACTTTCACAGCGAAGGCAGAAAAAATACAAAAAGGCGAGCGATATGAATCCATTGCACACGGGAAAAAGGGTGAGTGAGTAAAATTGCAATTCCTCATACTACTACTGTTCAGCTGTAGTCAGTGGAAGGGACACATATAGACACACACGTTTTGCTACATATTCTCAATGAAGGAAAATGGTGAGATTTGTGTAGTTCACACGATTCATCATTCCGAGCTGAGGGCTGGATTCATTAGACGTCGATGGTTAATTCATAGCGACACCTGATCATTTACCCGTGCATGTGTGTATGAATATCCTGTAACGAGGGTGAACAAACTGTTGTTAAAATGCTAGGAAAGTGAATTTAAAAAAAATTAATTGCTTTATTAACAATCCAAATACTACAAACGTAATGATGAGACATTTCTTTGAAGCGCAATAGTTTTGTTTCTGTATTTTTGAAATTTGAAGCTTTTTCATATGTAATTCCTTTGTTTTAGCTGTGTTTAATTCTTTCCAATTTAATTATTTTATATCTTTAATAATTTCAATAACATTATATCTATTTAAAGACAAATAAATTTTTGAAAAAGAACTGTTACCGCTTGTGATTTTATTTTAAAAATGTTTTATTTTGCTTGTTTCTATTCGAATTTGCTCAAAATGTTGAAGAAAAGTACAATTCATATGAATTTTGTTTTTTTTTTAAGTATGCCTTATAGCAGGCCTTATCATATTAAATATAAATAATGTTTAAAGTTAAATATTACTTATACACATAATACACATAAAGCTGTTCCGGACTTCAATTCAAAAGATTCAACAAAGTTCAAATTCAGATTAGAACTCTACCTTGGCTTAAAAACTTATCAAATAATCAAATCGCCTGATAAAACAGCCCTTGCTATAGGGAAACTAAGATCTTAAATAATCAATAAATGAATCTAAAGAAATATAAAGATCTAGGTTCTATTTTTCATTTCAAAATAAAATAAATTAACAAATTTACAAATGTATATTGAAATAATGGATATATTCCTTACAGATATTCCTTCTTTGTTGTCCTGTGTCAATTCTTGTTGCGTCTGTGTCGGAGTCAAATTGTTTTGTTGGATAAATGATAAAATTATACAATATAAAAATTTAAACAATCAATAAAATGATCTGTTGTAGGCTTGTCTTATAAGAAACCAATCATCAATTGGTTCAAATTAATTAATTTGTAAAGAACCAATAAGCTTTCTTCTATCGAACACATGTAAGTAATTTCCATGACCGCTTCTCCCTGTGCACGTATGATGAATCTTTTGCTTGATGAATGATTCCTGATCCATCTGCCTGAACGAAAGCAACCCCGTTCAACGTTTGATACGTGTCTGCAAGGGCTCCATCCCGAACACAATACACGTAACCACACACACACGGCCAATGTACGGCCATAGAGTTGGAAATTAAAATCAATTTGTCCATCGACAAAACATACCGACGGTGAGCTTTCAATCACTCGAACCATTTCTTCCACCCGCCGATGCGCATTCGAAAATAGTGAAACACAATTTCGGACTCGGAAAGGATTCCAGCGAACGCACAAAGACAGCTTCCGCTGAACCGAAGTGCAACGGTCCCGGTCATAAAACAGGCTCTTCATGCAAAAATACGCATATCTCGAACTTCACGTTTTCGATTCATGCCGTATATCTCGTGCATCGCAAGAAACGTCGAATAAAATCTAACGCTCCACGGAATAGCCTGCATGCTGTCGTGGTGCTCTCCAATTCTACAGTTTCCAGCTACAGCTCGCCCATTTACTCATCCCGGTGTACGATGTATAATATTTGTTTGCACATATCGTTTCAACATTGAATTTCCAGGTTTGTTTCCTATACCCCTCCCCCACCCCATTTCTAATTCCTGTCCAGCACAGAGGTCCACCCACAGCGGTGGATAGAAAATGGATCCTCTTTGCCCAAAAACTGCACATACAACGCGACGTGCAGCTGCATCTGGGTCGAAAAAAGGAAAAGCCTTTCTTCCACTTTTCCTGCGTACCGAAAGAACGTATCTTCTCCGGTAAAGAACCACACCTGAGCTGCAGATTTTACCACAAGGATTTCGCTACCGAAAAGACCGGACGAAATTCTCTACGCTCGTCGATGTGGCCCGGGAAAAGCGGCAGCTCGTGTTCATTTGCAACGAACTCCCACCCTCCATGGAGCTACTGGTCAATACAATCAGAGGAGTGAAAGAGAGAGAGAGAGAGTGAGATGGGAAGATGAGGAGATGCGTGTGGGGCTCGTACACAGAAATCGACAAATTAGTTCCACCGGAGGGTTTTCGCTCCGGTACGCATATACATATTCTCTACAGCGACTTCGACGTATCGAATCGTCCCACGCAAGGATCTTTCTGCGGGTCGTTTGGTTACCGTTGGCCGGTTTCGTGTTCGATTCTTTTCGCAACGTCCTTATGTAGTTACGCATTAAGAGTGCACCAGCGGAAGAAAAAAACAACGTTCCTCCCTTTCAGAGGGTGAGGGCAGCACTAGGAAGAAATCCCAAGTTTAAAATATAATACAATAACATACCGACTCGGTGCCGGATGGGTAAGACGCAATGTTCGAATTCGAATCGTGAAAATTTCGTATCAGTTTTTTTTTTGGTTGGTTTGTTTGTTTGCCGGGGACCTCTTCTCTGCACTGCATCCCGTTTGCTCCTATAAGAAGCTTTGAGTGTAAGCTTTCATCGTGGTTCAGCATCATCATCCACCACCACGCCATCATCGTCATCAATCGTTCGATGCGTACGGCGGTGTTTGGCGAGTGTCTCCCTCCCACCTTTTTTCCCGTGCTTCCCACATGTTAGCGCATTGATCTCTTATTTGGTCCCTTGGAAACAGGCCCCAAGTGTGGTGCAGCTCACACATATAAGGACGGTACAAACCGTTGGCGTGGCGCAGCTGCGTACGATGCGCTCGGGAAAGAAGCGTAATGATGATGGAAAGAACGCGCAAACCGTGTGCTGGCTGGTGCAGTTTCCCAGGGGCCCATGTCTCATCGTTCGTATCAGCCGCTCGGTATAACCGTCGCCATGGTGGCCCTCGTCCCACCCGAACACACACGCGACACATATACACACACACACATACACGGAAAGGACGTTCCATCCTTGTAGGCACGTTGCTGGACATTGCGTTTCGTTGCGTTGATTCCCGGATCCTTCCCATCCCATGAGGGTCTCCCCAGTCGTGTTTGGTCACCTTTAGCTGAAAGGACATCGACGACGACGACGACGATGACTCGAACGACGTAGTTCGGTTAGCTTGATTGGATACGCACAACACAGAAAGCGTAGGAGCCTCCTGCCCTTCTTCCTTTTCACCTAATCCCTCCTCCCCCGCCCCCCTCCTCCTTCCGGGGGGTCCCTTTGCTTCCTAACATCGGAAGGTCCTTTCTGCCGGTTATGGTGCAGCGTTCACCGCGTGCGTATGATGGAGCCCGCTGTTTGCGTATGTTTTCCACTGCGCTTTTCCCTTCGCACTTCTTTGCAGCTCGTGCAGCACCACACGATCAGCACCACCGTTTCTCATCATACCCAAAAGCCTTGAAGGAATCGAACATTGGAAAGGACATTGAAGTGGCGAGAAAAGAGAAACCGGGTGCGTTTTTTGATGGAAAGAAAGCAAACTCGAGATGAACGCTGGACGGGTTCGGTTCGTGAGTATATGTGTAGTCGCGCACCCGGTCACACATGTCCCGCTCGTACGTGTGTATGTGCTGGGAAGGACGGTTTTGAGCTCCAATGCCTGGATGCTGGAACGGGGCGACTCATGCTTCGGCAAATCGAACGCTGAAAGGAATGTTCGAAAACCCCTGGCGAATAAAATCGACGAAAAACCGAACAGTGAAACCATTTCTTTCCTGCACGGTTCCGGATGCTTGCCAGCTCGATTGCCCGGCCTAGGCGTATAGGCCTGGGCGAATAGTTTTCTCGTTCTTTCCGCCTGCGAGTTCGCGATTAGACGGGTGCGGACTTGCGAGATGAAGGCTTTTTCTCCCTCCCCCAGCCCGTTCGTCTACCACCACTGGGACCATTTCCGTGCATTGAAGACAAACCTGAATTGAGGATTTCGCCCCCTTGCCCAGGCCACCCATCCACCACGCAGGCGGGTTTGGGGAGATATGGTCCTTAGGAGTGGAATGATGCACTTCGTTGCACAACACTTGCAACGTTGTTCCCTTCCCCCACGAGAGCATCCAACAGTGTCCGCTTTTTCGGTGCTTTATAAATATTATTTCGCATTTGCTGCTGCTGCTGCTGATGCTGGTAGCGTTACGGGTTCCTTTTTCTTTTAGCCAGGACAGAAACACAAAGGCAGGCCCTTTTGCTGCGTTTTCCGACCGTTTGCTGATGGTACGGTAACGTTGGTGGGATTGAGTTTTTGGTTTAGCTCGATGCCGAATCGAATGAAAAACGTCTATATATGCGCGCTTGATTCGTTTGCCCGTCCGTTTTGTACATCCGTTGCACATGCTGGCGAAACCCGCTCCACCACCGGTGGGTGCTGTTGGGGTTTACTTTCACAGAAAAATGTTTTATGCTACACAAACTACTCACCAGCTCACCAGCATCACCTTCCGGAGTTTCCGCATTCGCATTGTGCCAATGTTCACCGTGCTTATTTGCGCCCCACGGAACGACTGCAAATACATCCTTACGGAATCGGAAGGCTTTCTCGTAAAGGTGCCGCACAGTCCTGGTGCCCAGTTTATCGTGATGGTGGACGGACGGACGGTTTGTGTTAGAAAATCCTCCCAATCTCCATGTGCACCACCACCACCACCACCACCATCATCTTTCCTCTTTCGCCTTGCAACAAATATACGAGGAATTGTTATTTCCGGCCGACCGTTTTCTAATATACGGAATGATTTATTTATTTTGCTTGTCACAAGAAACGGTTTTTGGGTTCGCTTTCGCCAGCTTGTAGCACATTTCGGATGCGCTAGTAGTCGATGAGAATTGGAAGAGAAAAATGAAGATTTGTGCATGTGCATGTGGATAGGGCGTTCTAGCCAATGCCAATGGTTGTCAGCAATAATTGAACCAACCAAAAGGGTACGGAAGGTAAGGGCTATTTTGGGCTATAGTGGTTTGTTTTTCGATAGCTATCGACACGGGCACCATTTGCTGTCTTCGGGCTGGGTTGAAGGTAGCGTGGGCATAATTTAGACAATACACGGAACGGAAATACTACAACTTCTTTCTACTTTCTTTACTTTCTTACTACTTTCTGGGTAGATGATCACTATCGCCTTATAGGTGGCGTGGTAAGCGAATGGACGGTATTTGGAATAACAGCGATGACTAAATTTGCTTAAATCATTTTGTTTTCAAAGACAGCATGATTTAATGCAAGCAGTTGTGAAGGTATTTTTTGTGAGATCTGTTTTGTACGTTAATCAGAATGGTAAGAATGGAGTGTTGGGAAGGAGCTGAACCCTTAATCCTTCGAAAGAACTTTAGACAGGAATAGAATAAACATTGTTGCAAACACTATTAAGAGATATTCTTAATTTCTCGCCATAGTTTCATAATCTGTTCTTTATTTGTTTTTAGACGAAATCTTGAAATCTATACTATCAAAGCAAATTGAAGAATTTATGGGCGAATGTTTTATAAAATTAAACTTTGAGTCAACTGTAAATGATTACTTGTTAGTTGTAGAATATTCTACCTGCACTGTTTATTTATTCGTCTTATTTGCTTTCAAATCCGCATTGCTCAATAAATCCTCAATATAAATTCTTACATACAGATTGCCCAACTACCGGGGTGAAATAAACGACACTGTGAGAAACTTACAAAAAAAGTCTTACATTCTCTTATAGTACCATGTTCCAAATATAACTCAAAACAAAACTGTAGTCTTAAAATAGAATATTTCATATGTCGCGAACCAATTCGTCCAATATCCTCGTCTATGATCTGGTGTCTCTTTGCTATAAAACTAAAAACCCAAAGAACCGTTCGCGAACCAAACAACCAACATCGTGACCATTGAATTAGCTCTCACATCGTACCTGCAGCTTTCATTGCACGGTTTTCCAATTCCAGACACTGAACGTTATTTGGAAATGCCAGCCATACCAGGAACAAAAACAAAACTCCAAACTCCAGACTCCAAAGTCTAACAAATTCGCAACAGCAACGCATCCGCTATTAGAAACTCTAAGTTACGCAGAACAGGAACTTTGTACATTACTTTCGAGACAAGACTTGATGTCATGGGTATCTCGACGTTTTGCTCGACTGTGTACCATCCCATGTACCTTTATTTATCTTTCCGCTGATAACAAAAGCAACCTCACCTGAGCGACACTGCGGGCGACCAGCTTTAGCTTGCATCGAGATTAGAAATGAGTTCTGATGTTTTTAGCTTATTTTTTTTTACACCGGTCTTTCACTTCGAAATACAATCCTCACACACACACTGAAAATCGTCAACAGTCCTTTTTGCAACGGAATATGGCCTTAGAAAATATGCATACACGTTCGACAGTTCGCGACCACTTGGACACCAAAAAAAAAACGCACTACAGACAAGTCAAATGAATGCCAAAATTCGGCCGAATATATAGCCAAGCATCAAACATACACACCATCGGCTCACAATCCGTTGACTTCGAATCGACTGGTTCGGTGCAAAAGCAGCACAAAGCATACAAAAAAGATGCGCTAGACACCCGCATTTTCATCGCCACAATATCCTTAGGAGTGGGTCCCTTCAGCGACAGCCGAATGTCACTCCGCGAAGGAGATGCACTCTGGCAGAATAGACGCGCCACAGTCGAGGAGACCACGATAGAAGGACCCGCAACCCTGTACCGTAGCAATCGAAAGGAAGGGACAGGATGTGCAAACCTGGGCTTGCGATGATGAACACCCTTCCGGTTATGGATTGTAAACAAACGTGATCGTGAATCGCGATGCGCGGGAACACGGCCATACTGTCCCTGTTTGTGTAGGTGCTCGTCGTCCCAACGCTGGAGTGCAGTGGTGCAAAAATGTCCTCCTCTTCGCGTTTGCCACACGATCCTGCCCACGGTCGAACAATGGTTCGACGCTTGTTCGGAAGATAGCGCGTCGATGTCTTCTTCCCATACTCATGCCGAACGCAACGCGGCTTTTTGAACAATCGTCGATTGGAAACGGATCGCATTCTGCCACCATTTGTGATAGTTTTATTTCTTAAAACATTTCCATTCCAAGTGGTGGGTGTCGCTGATAGGGACCCGGAAGCGGTCCGGAAGTGTTGGAATTGTTTGCTTTATAGATTAGTAGTTTCGAGCACCCCAAACCAACCGGATACCTACGTGTGGTGTGATGTTTTGATTTGACTTTATCACGTGCACGTGTGGTGGAAGTAAATTTTCTTTCCGGGGAAATGTTTCAATGTTTGGAATAGCGCAAAAAAGGAACAATTTCTTCTGCTTGAAATGAGTTTTAGAAGGGTGGAAAGATTGTTTTCTATAAATTTTTTTATAGAATTGTCACCCATTCCGTGACAATTTTAATGTTAAAGTATTGGAGGATTTATACAGAAAATGGCACAATTATTTTGACTTATTATTTAAATGTCTCTTTAACATAATGATTAAGCATTTTCAAGAAAACCTGACAATCACTAGCAAAACATAAAAATGGTATATTTTTTACTGCTATTTTTTATAAAAGTGTTTAGTTTCGACAATGTATGAAAAACATGATGGGATGACGTACAGGGATTACAAAGAACATTTAAGAATTGTTATATCAATCACAGCATTGTTGTTTTCAACAATGTGGATGACATAATTTGCAAACGAACGTAGAATGAGAGTCCTCTTACTTGAACTAATGTTACTTAGGACAGGTAAGAGGAGGCATAGGAAGCTTGGAGAATTGTCCGGAACGATGACTGCCATTTTTTGCAAAAGTATGCTCCAAGAATAAGATACCCTAGGACAGTTGGCAAATTTGTGCTCCAGTGCTTCGCTGGACTGACGACAGTTGGTGGTTGATGATATTCTTCCAAACCCATCGCCAATTTACGGAAGGCAAATGTTACTACTTTTGCATCCGGAAGTCTCTCTATCATAATCAGTCGAAGGTTCTAAGTATAGAATAAGGAATACAATTATCCGTGCTTTTTTAATTTATTGCCTTAAAATTGAGGATTTAGATTGATTGTTGAAGTTTAAGAATAAGGCTATTATATAATACATAAAAATAATAAGAGTCGAATCAACAAGAAATATCTCAAGGTTTATACAAGCCCTGAGCTATAAAAACAAAATTTAATTACAATAATTGTTTCCAAAAAGTAAATCCTTGAAATTAATCGCTCCAAAAACTCCAAGAGACATAATAAATGGCATGACACTGAGAGAAAAATAATAAAATTTTCAATGAGATTAACATTATCCCGTGAGTAAAACAGATGCACCTTAATATTCCTGAGAAACAGGAAATTAAATTACATTGCTGTGTCTCCATCTTCACAACAATTGCATTCCGAATCTCCGAAACAAAGCATTACGGAAGGTCATCATGTCAGACCACCAGGAACAAAATCGGGCTGCCATCGGGTCGTTACCGCTTTTCCAGTAGTTGCTACCGTTTTGCACGATACACGACCCATTACTGGCTGGCTACTTCATGTTTTCCCCCCCCTCACTACACGAGCTATGAATTATGTTGCTCCCGAATATGTAGCCCGACCGTAGCACGATCACGAAGAATGACTAACAAGCGATAGGACAATGCCAATAAAGGCCACAGATTGTGGCTTTTACTGTCGTGGCTGCATTTTGTCATCGGTGTATCAGAACGGCAGGCATTTGCATACTAATAAACATATTGCTCGTAATATGTTTATTATAAATAATCATGTTTTGATAGCAGCGGGGTGAACATGCAGCCACCGAAACGAAGACGCCTTGCAGCGGCAAAACGAAATCGCACGACTTCGTGGGCATCGTGTGGGATCTTTCGTTTTGTATTAAAAACGGCGAATGTTGGGTACCGCCAACTACTGCGTTTGCCACATTGCAGCGATTGCCTCTTAAATGGCTTCAGATTCTTAAAAAAAACACATTGTTTCGATTTGATACACACGCTTGGACACGATTTTCTAGCTAAGAAGCTGGATGCCAGAAGAGTTTAAAGAGTTGCCATAAAGAAATCATTTTCGTACAACAAAATATTCTCCCAACTGTAGCTGGAACATTTCAATGCTACAATCATTTATAGAATTATCTGTTTGAGCATTTGCAGAAGTTTGATTCTTTCTTCCATTTTCTTTCACATACTTCTATAGCAAAGTATCCCACTGAAAACGTCTGGTAGAAGGTATGCTTACAATTCGAAATTCCTCCAGCAAATTTTAAAACAGTAGCAGCCAAACGGAGGCATTTTCAAAACTCGATAATCATACAATTAGAAGCTTCCGAAGAGACGCAACCCTGCAGTTAGGAGGCGAAGTGCATCGATGCACAAACTAAACAGCACTGGCAGCAGAACAGAAGCCGGTTTGGAGGGTAAATTAGGTTGCATTTGAATTTATTATAATCAAATTATGGTACGCGAGAGATGGCGAGAGTTTGCCGATGGGGGCGTTTAGACGTGTAATTGTTTAGCTCTCGGCTCTATTTCTTGGAAGTTTGGGAAGATCGATTCGACTGGAAGCTTATAATCATTATTAATGAGATTCTTATTTTAATCCTGTGTTGATGTTATATAATTTCCTGTTTTTATTTTAACTCTTTTGCAGAGAGATGGAATTGATTGAAATCTCCTGTCTCCTCCTTGATCTCCTATGAATACCAAAAAAAAAATTGTAAGATTTTTTAAAATTTGTTTTCTGAAGATTTTCTTAAACAAAAAAATCGCACCAAACAGCATCAAAGAGCGATGAATGCAGCCTCCGTCACTAATCGTAACCGATCATCAATCACTCAGTAAATGTTCAAAAGCACGTGCTAAACACGCTTCCCCCATCAACCGATACTAATCCGATGGTTTCTACCCCCCTTTTCGAAAGCACATTGTCACCATGAATACAACCACCTCTGCCACACCATCTGAGTGTGGCTGTGAAATCGCTTACTACCTTACAGTGGGAGTGCAGCTGTGCCGGCAAATGCTCCATTTAGCTGCCCCCAATCAATGCGTTCTCACTCAAATTACGACAATACCATTATGCAGTTAGCACCGTACGGTATCACGTCGTTTAACGCGACACGGGTATAGTGTCCTCACGAGTTGGCAGTTGGGCAACTGGGAATGGTGCACGTACCGATTGCGTAGCCACGTCATCCACGTGCATCAATGCGCACTATCGATCAGAACGCGTGGCTTGATATCCGCGATCACGTACAACGATTATGGCAGCGGCATGTCGCACACGGTGGAAAATGATATGGAAAATGGAATGATTTCTTGTATGACACACACACGTACATATAGACATGTCCTTTCATTACAGTTTGATTTATCAAAAGTGTCACTACGGCGAAGGTTGTTAATGTGCGAGAGCTCGGGATAAATAAACAATCGACACTAATCGACAACTCTTCCCGTTTGGATGGCATTGCGGGTTACCACAGCAAATGGTAAATGTAAATTATAAAACTCACTAGAAAGCGTTTTAAACGGAATGATTTTTTTCTGTCTCCTTTACATTGCATTCTATTTTTAAACCATCCATTTGCAACCCGTAATTGCATTGTTGTTTTAAGATCAATATTGATTTACATTGTTAAGCGTCCATTATAGAAAAATAGGAAAAAAATTGTGAAATAAATGAATATTTCAGCATTTAAAAACGATAGCAAAAAGTCTGGTCAAATATAAAATGACTCGCAATAATTTTCTTTTGTCTCTGTAAAGTGTGAAAAACAATAATTATCTTCTCAATATTCATAACTTTTTTTTTAGTAAGAATGGCAAGGCCATATGCCTAACTATTAGTAAGTCTAACTAATATTAGTCAATGCCTCACTAGTTTATGGTAAACTTTTTCTGTTTAATTGAAATATTAATATAATAACAAGTATTAAAAAAACTAGTATGTCCGGGGTAAGGCACAAGGAGGAGTAATGCAAGGAGGAAATATCATGCAGTGCCGAGAATACAACAAATACTGTAATAATATATGTAAAAATAAATAAATAAGTAAAATCAAATCGTGCTATAAAATTACTAAAAATATTATTTGTAAAAGCAGTCAAAAGAAAGTGATCTATATCATCATGTAGTTTTATTTAAATACACTTAAAAAACTGTTCTAGCTGGAAATTAAAATGTACTGGAATTACTCTTGATGTAATGAATGTCACCAAAACAAAAGAGCCGTTTGAAACCTCACTTGGAAAGTTACTAACTCACCTCCAACATAATGCATTATAATTCATGTGTTGTGTTGTGTACTGGTTGACACCTTATGTCGATCCCGAAAGGTCCACACACGGTCGGGGTCATCCAGATTTGGCAATGAGTTTATTTGCCACGAGCCGAAAGGTGAGTTAACAAACCAGCAACAAAAAAGGTCTTCACAAGAAACCGAAAAACGACGCAAACCCCGGACAAGGAACCCAAATTTTGACACCCCCTCGTAAGTGTCGGTTGTATCGACACTAAACAAAAAAAAAACACGTAAAGCATTAATAAAAAAACATCCTCCGGATGCATCCCATTTGCATTGGGCAAGTGGTGTATGATGGTTTGTAAAAATGGAAGGAAAAAAGGTTCGCAACTTTACCATCCACAGCAGGTTCAGGCAGCAACACTTCGGTGATAGGGAAAAACAACCAAACAAAGCAACAACAACAAAAAAATCACCGATGCATCCCGGTGCAACTGCACATTTGCACTCTGTGCGGGAGTAAAATAAAGAATTCCCACACAATGCGTAACCGGAACGGGAACGTCATAACAAAACGTACGGAACGAAACAGCCACAAGGACGGTAAAGTGCAGTCAAATTGACTTCACTCCACTTTACCGATGGGTATGGAGTTGCTATGCCAATGTGTGTGTGTGTGTGTGAGGCGTTTGATTGCATGTAAAACCACACGAGGATAACCCCTGGCACGCACAATACCTGGCCGACCACACCGCATATGCTGCACGCAGGAATGCACTCCCGATGCAAGTGCATTCAATGCGTTCGCAGAAACGCATCCGAAATGGGGGGGAGCTCATGGCATCATCGCACAGTGTTCGAGTTTCGCTGTTTTCCTCGGGATTTATCGGGATGCAAACCATGGATGGATGGTGAAAAGTGTTCAAAACTCAAGTGTCGAAGAGAGGTGATGGAGTCCTTTTTTTATGCGCTTCTCGTCCCCCTGTTTTCGAACTCCCCCATCGTCGTTAAAGCTCCATTATTGAGCTAGTGGACAGTGTGAATGGCACGCAAAATTCACACACAAAATACACACACAGAGAGATAAATCACACACCGCATGCTGACCGGAAAAGTAAGTGAATAACAATTTTACACCAAAAACCCTTTCTCACCCACCCATTGCAGTTGTCCCAAAGCGGGAGTCGCGTGCCAACCCCGCACCATATTGTGGTGGATGCGTTCGGAAACGTATTTTCTGCAAAGTGCATGACTTTTTTAAGGGATGCTTTGTTTGTTTCGGATTTTTGTTTGCTTTTTGGTTGCTTTTGATTTGATATCCTGTGGCACGCGATCGGTTGCAACAGGGTGGTGCAGAAATAAACGAAAAGGTGTATCGTGTTGCGATCGTTTAGTTTTTGCTCGATTTGTTTACGGTTGCAATTTTGAATTTAACCAAATCCCCAAAAACGGTCACCCAACGACACTTTTGACCTTTTGGGGATGCGTTTCGTTTTGTTGGGTGTTTTTTTTTAAATATGCATGTGAGAGTATCATATTTTTCTGTTTGTTTTATTTCGGTGTCCACAGGGCAAACAACCAAATTGAACCGATTTGGAAAAAATTGAGATCACTATCAACTGGCCATAAATCAGTGACATTCACTGTTTCTTTATGGATGGTATCATTTGCTGTATCGCGTACTGTATCCACGTACGATGCAACTGGTGTTACTATCCCTCCCCCTCACTCGGGAGGGGGCCTTTGGAGACAAGTGAATTAAACGGTTGTCCCATCGATGTGAACTGTGGTGAGGAGGAATTGTCAGCAGCGCGGGGTTTGCAGTTGCATATTGGGTGCATTTAACTGCCACACGACAAATGTCGACCCGGATTAGATCCTTTTTCCCACGCCCGTATGGGTGGGTGGTTTATGGGTAGTTGGTTGTTTTATTGAACCGCATCAATGTCCGACGCACCGACACCGATGATACATCGCGGCAAACGGATTTTGTAATTCACACCTCAACTCAATTCGGGGTTTTCGGTGATGGGAATGTTGCTCGATTTTGTAACGTGATGCATTGCTAGGTGCATTCTAATGGTAATGGCAAATGGAAGGGGGGGGGGGGGGGGCGCGGGGGGAAACGGGATCTAGTGTTAAGTGCTTCCCATGTCGTTGTGTTACATGAATCGAATAATTGGATATCGTGGGACTGCAATGCGCTGGGAGACGATGAAACACTTCCACAGAGTGAATTTGCATGCAACCGAACGATAAAACGAAAACCTCACCAAAAATATAAAAGTTTACAAATCATTGGTTCAATCGTGTGAAACAAATCGAACGAAATCAAATTCAATTCCCAAGAAATGTGAACCATTTGCCCAAACCCTATAATGAACGTTTTATTTAACAAATCTCTATAACGGATGCGAATAAACACACTCATCATGCAATGGGATGGTAAAACGTTTTGGTGCGAACATAATAACAAGCTACGGCCGATGCAAAATCCCTTTTGCAACTAACAAATCAATGCTCGAATGCACTTTTCGATACATACAAAAATTAGCTAGCGGCCATTTCGAAATTGTACTGCTGCAGGCAAATGGCCGCATTTCAGTGTTTACTATATTGAGCTTTTTGTTGTTTTTTTTTTCATTAGTTACATCAACTGGAGAAGATGGAGAAAAGCTCATCAAATGTGGATGTGTTTTCTTTCTCTCGCTCGCCTTAGAGTTTTTTATATAAAAATAAAATTCTTATTGCTTGTGCGTGCGTAAGCACGGAATGGGACATAATAACAATGTTCGGTGGTCGGCATACACTAACTGCTGCGAAATCGATAGGGCTTGCAAAATTGGATACGCGAATACGGCAAATGCTTATTATGGGATATTTTAAATGGTACAACCAATAAGTAAAGCAAACGATCAAGCAATCAGGCTGTGACTTGGCGGCACAATGGACGAGGAACGTGATAAAAAAATATTTTATTCAATTTTATAAATATACTAAGATGATAAACTTAAGTAACTAACCTTGTGAAAACTATTTTCTTCCGAAAGGATAAAAAAACAAAGTAAAGAATTGTTTTAAATTCAATTAAGGTTTGACAAATAACTGGAACATCTTTGAATGATAATATTCGATGATAATTTTTAAAAATATTTTTATATGGAATACTATTAATACTATTGCGGAAAGTTCATTTATTGTTCCCAAAACGAATATTTTTGAAAATGTAATTAAATAAAATTTTAAAATAATAATTGACACATGGAAAGCAAAAAAACCACATGGAAGTAAAGGAAATGTAAGAGGGTTTCCAAGAATATCTTGTAGGTTTGAATGTCGTTTTATTGAGCATGGAGATCTGGTTGATAAAGTAATTGATAGAAAACATATAAACAAAACCAATAATAATGCACTTCAAGTATTATAAACCTATTCATGCACTACCAATAGACATAAGATTTATGAGTCTTTTTAATTGAGAAAAATTTAAATAACCTTTCCCAATAAAACTTTGAAAAAAAAAAATAAAACACATCTCGATATTTCCATTACCTTCATCCGCTGTGCACGGTTGAAACAAAAACCATTCCGGCCGTGATAACGAAAGAGTTGAGTGAATTATTTATTTATTTCCCATTCTTCATTGCCATCGGTCAGTCAAAATGAATCTTATATTTAAAAAAAAAACACCAAACCTTCAACTCCATTGCATCACCGCGCGTACACATTTGAGATAATGAAGATGCATATTGCAGTCAGTGCACAATAGCAACAACAACAAAAAAACCCCAATTCCGAATTGTATGCAAAAGGGCATATGCAAATCGAGCGTCCATGTGTAAAAAGGGACACAAATTTTACCCTTCAACCAAGTGTGTTGTGCACCGTTCAGTTGTTACTTCCATCTTTTTTTGTTGTTGTTCAACTTTTCACTCCACTCATTAATTCGCACGATCGACTTAATGATGGCGATGATGATGGTGGTCAACAACGAAAAAAACAAAACAAGCCGCCCCGATTACAGCCGGCGAGAGTAGCTCTGAAACTTACACGGGTAATTCGGAAGCCAAAGCCCCATAAATGGGGCACAATATTATATAAATGTATGCCGCTGCCGCCGTCGCTTACTGGTGAGGGTAGTGGAGATAATGAAGATGGTGGCAAGGATGGTAAGCAAAACATCGGCATAAACACTGCAACAAATAACGACTGCACTGCATGCAATGCTCAATCTGCATACATTTTTATTCCCTTCTCCCTTCCCCAATAGCTTGCCCTGCACCACCATTAAGATCCTCCTTTCCGAGCAGCCTGGTAGGGCCTGGTATTTGTATGAATGCGTGCCACAATGGCGTTCGTTCGACAGGGCGTAGAATAGTTATTTTATATTTTTATATACACAACAATGCGATATTCACACATGCGATCCGGAATTTTTTTTCTTCTCATCTTCGATTTCTTTCTTCACTATACATAATCGAACCCTCCTGCATGACCCAACTATTGGACAAAAATGCTGGGTTGTTTTTTTCTCGTTGCTTGGCTTTTTTTAACTTTATTTTTGCTCCTTTGCTCCTATCTTTTGGGGGATATTTATTCAAGCCTTGCCGAGCCCTACCACAACCCCATCACACACCGGCAGTAAGTCAAGTGGCTGGACCTTGCCGGTAGCTATCCTGCCGTATGAAAGAAGGGTTGCGTATGATCGTGAAGGTACCGATTCAAAAAAAACACACACACACACACACTCACACGGATCCCATTCGTATGAGACCATGCGTGGGGCTATGCAAAGAATGAGAGAGCATAAAGGAAAGAGAGGTTGCTAGTTGATCCACCAACAGAGCGACAGAAAGAGAACGAGCCATCCGTCAACGATTATTGGCAGTCCGGTGGAGCCCGATAGCCGAACGCGATTCCTGGGGCGTTTCTTCGATATGCGTATGCGTTCAGGCGTTTGCGTAGCACTTCTTCTATATGGGTGAAAAGCGCATCGCGATGCACACCCTTTGTGGGTGAAGAAGCACAGGAAGACGGTGCGAATCGAGGGAAAACGACAAAAAAAAACGAGCAAACTAAACGATGCGTTTTTGTGTAGTTGCATGTTATCATTATTCAACCCAATCGGTGACATTGTGTTTCTTTTACCGATAAAAGCTGCTTTTTTGGAGGATTTTTTTCTGGAATGCTATGATATTTTTAAAATAAATGTTTTTAAAAAAATGTTTAAGAAAACTTTTATGTACAAAATGGATAAGTTTTGAAAATAAGTATAGAGGTAAACAAATATATAAACCAAAGGAAAGTTGTCAGCCTTCTACTACCTGATGTGTAATTTATCGATGCACCTTTGACTGTCCAGACATTTTATTGGTGTTTTAAAACATGCTTCATTGCAAAAAAAGGAATAAAGAAACAACCAAAACTCAGAAAACCATTGCTCAAAGCACCAAAACTATGATCGACAATCGATCGAATTGAACACTCCTTTCCGTACTTCGCCCAAACTTCCCAGTGCCGTTCCCAGTGACGATGTTAATGATGATGATGATGGAAGGGTCTGGTCGTAGTTTTGGCTTTCCTCTTTTTTCGATTAAACTAAAATGGGCACTCAGCTTATGCACCGATTATTAATGCAAAGTGATGGACATAATTCGACAGTTTATTTTATAGCGACGTGTCAGTCTCGCCTGACCGTGACGTTTAGTGGTCGAATGCAGTGGATGGGGATGGGGTGCATACCGGTGTATTTAATTCTATACTTTGTGTCTCCGAGATTCGACACTGGGAAAAGCTGAGAAAAAAAATATGAAAAACACAACGACATACTAATGACTGCGCGATCGAACAATTCGGAGATCGGGGTGGAACATGATGAGATGGACAGCTTTGGGCATTTTTTGTTTCAGGAACCGTTTAGGTATTCCAATGCATTGCTTTTATTATTATGCGTTGTGGCTTGAAATTGTACTTTACTCTGAAATAGTTCAACAATAGTTTGAATTGAGCTATTGTATTGAATATTAAGCGTAAAAACGTTAAATTCATTTGTATAATAATAAGTATCGAATCTAATCTATCTATGACATATATTTAATGATGAAGAATAAAATACTGGGAAAGAAAATAGAATCTAACTGATTTTGTTGAAATCTTGTGATAATCAACTGTCAAAAAGTTTTGGACATCAACATTAATGAAATAGATCCTTTGATTGCTGTTTGCTCATCGGACATCTGTTGGACGAACCGGAGATATTTGGCGGTATGACGTTCGTCGTTCTTAGTTCCTTATCTTTAACTTACATTCTCCAGTAATTCTTGGTATGATAGGCAGGGGAAGGTAAGTCTGAATAATTATATACTCTTTTGCGTGATACTTCATTTCCAGGAACAATTTGCAGAAGACACTCAATAACCATATCCCAGATCACTTCAAATCTTGGAGGAATACTCTTTTTTATTGATCATTGAAACTTGAACTATGAAAGGATCTTCCTCAGGAAATTGATGAGGATTGTCCTGGATGGTTATCATCTTGGAGGAGGACTATAGTACACGACCTGCATGTTGGTATTTTCTACTCAAAGTCATTCGTTAAAACTGAGACACGTGTCGTTCCTTCTGTTAATGTGATTGTCTGCTGCTTAGATAGGGTAGTTACAGAAGACGAAGCATATGTGCAGTCGTCACTCGGTGGCATGTAATTCGTATGAAAAATCGTACAATTCTAGTTTATTGTTTTTATACAATCGTTAGTTTCATGTAGTTTTTTAGAAATATGGATGTTTAGAAATTATTTTTTATAGCACTATTTCAATAGCCGTTTGAAACCAGCCAAGGGCATTAATATCACTTATCAATGCTTATCATTCGAACGGTTTGTGCTAGAAATGTTCAATTACAATACATACCATTGATGCGATTGCGTGCTTTTCAGCAGTTAATTTTTCCATTTTCTCTTATCAATTAAAATTGTACTTAACGTTACCCCGACATTAAATCAACAAACAGAGCTCTCCACGTACAAACATTTGCACCGCACAACACAAAACCATCCGATTCATTTCCATCCTCCATAAAGCATCGGAAACATTGAACGAGACGAGTTAGCTGTTTTGATGTGGTTGTTGTTGCCTCTTTTGCCAATACGCCAGCCCGGATCTGAAGTGCTCCATTGAGCGTAACCGTCTAACCGTGAAAACCGCCAAATGAAACCAAAGAGTGCTGTTGGTACCCTCTTGGGCACCGCGGCCTCTTCAATGTGCTACAAAATGTTGCGGAAAATATATCAATTTATAAATATACATATACAGCCACACACTTGAGGCGCGTTCTCGCAACAAAATGGTAGCGTTGTCGGTTGGGAGAAGGAAACAAAAATAAAAGTCATATATTGTAATGGTACACATCCGTGCCGAGTCAATGGATGGGACTCGAATTGGCATTCGCAGACAGCCGTATAGAATCATTAAACTTACATTTAATTTACACTCGTAATGAGGGAGAAAAAACTGGTAGAATTAAGTTATTTGAAGGGCATGTAATCAGGACGATGAGAAGGAGTATGAGAAGGAAAAAAGTTTGAAAAAATAATTAAAATGCCTCGAAGCAGGAAACGTTCGCAGGGAGGGTTTACTTGTGCGCTGCATCCTATGTTTATCACCTGCTGATTTTAAAACATGCTAAATAATATTTGAATTGAATTGAGTTAGCTAAACAGAGGGGTTGTTATCGTAGAAGCAAAAGGACCCTAATGTGGTAATCCTTAGGGGTCCTTTTTCATACGAAATAAGGTACTAGATAAACGAAAATATTTTCATAAACTATTTTATCTGCTTTTCAGCTCTTTAAACGACGTTAGTTTTTACCAAAATTTTGTAGGAAGATTACTGTTGCAAAAAAACAACTCGATTCAATCGTTTCCAACGCTTCAAATCCAAAGATTCAATTGCTCCTTACCCAACAAGACGCATCATTGCCCTGGGAAACTTGCAACAAATTGTCCGTATCGAAACGAAGGGGAGTGGTTTCAATTGCGATTTGTCAAACCGACACCATCTTAACCGAAAAAGCCACAACCAGGCACTTGTAGCAGCTACCAGCAGCTACAACGTTTGCCGGAAGGAAACGTTAACGAGTAACATCATCATTATCAGAATCAACACCAACCGTGATAAATCTATGCTTCGTCCCCCTGGCTCGCCTAGTCGGCTAAAGCCAGACGCTCGTTCACATGAATGTCAAGTAGATTGGCAACCGTTCGAGCTAAAGGAACCGACCTTGCACAACGTTTTCACCGAGGGGAGAATCTTAATCTTCTGCTGGCGGCTGGCAGCTGAGAAAACTGTTCCATGCAGTAAATGCCATTCCCTACACAGCCATACGCTCACCAACACACACACACACACACATTGCAAAACCGGGCAAGATGGTAGCTATCAAGTCACGAGTCCTTGCGGAAAAGCGAAAGTAAATTTTCCCTCAATGAAGCTCACCTTCCGTTCCGGTATCGTCTCGATGTGTACGTACAAAAGAGGAAGCAAGAAATTCCCTTGTTGCACATGCTCTTATCCTTACACACACCGGAGCCGAGAGCAAGCACAAGGACGAACGCAAACCCCATCCCCAAACCGACCGGCATCGTATCGCAAACCGGTAGTCAGTTCATGGCCAAGCTACTCCAACTCTTCCCTTCCGGTTTTAGCCCCAAAAACTTCCTCCTTTCGCCCTACCAACAAACCTCGAGAAGGGAATCTTCCGCTCGGTAAACACATCGTGGTATACACGCCAGTGACGCCTTCTTCCATCGAAGCAACAGGATGCCCGTTTTGCCGGCGTACCACAAAAAGGACAAGAAGCAAAACACATTAAGCAAAACCCAAGACTCAACCAAACTCACCCGACAGTGTCTGTGAGATCTAGGGCAAGGGTTTTGGTGGTACGGGAATTTTGGAGGGAGTTAGAGGATGAATTCACCATCCTTACCCTGTGTGTTCTGGTTTCTGGAAAGGAGCAACATTTGGTGCCCCAAGCGTACCAGTACGGTCGGGTAACGGGCGAATGCGTCGGTTCGTTTGCTGTCCGGGCGCCGGCGACAAGAAGGCAACAGTTTAAACACACTTTTGCCGTTTAGCACCATTTTGTCATTTTTGATAGAGAGAAGATGAACTGCTGGAGAAGGAGCATTTCGTGAGACTGTTTGTTCTGTTTTGAGGGTGGAGGCGAAAGTCGATAGATATCGTGCGAAGATTTCTTGTGAGATGAGTTCCGTTTACAGCATGATACATCGGTCTCGCTAGCGAAGAAGTTAGCGGTTATTGAAGGGTGAATTGTAGAACGCTGGTTGATTTGTGGATATTGAAATGATGTTTAATGGTATTTGCTTTTTTTATTCGATTGGACAAAAATAGATATGTTTTTTTTATTAAACAGGTAGAAGTACTTGTAACGATGAGCAAATGCTATGAGGTTATGTTGCTCAATGTCTATTCTTGAGAGATGAAGTAAAAAAAATATATTAACAATTTATTAAAGTAAGCTATTAAGCCATGCCAGTTTGTAATAACAATAATTTATGATTGTTTTGTAAAATAAGACCTGATCATATTATTGTACTTTTATGCATTTCTAAAACATATTCAGTTCCTTTAATATCTCAACCACTTTATCTCATTTTTTGTAAGAATTCAGTCTATTTGGTGAAGTTTATAGTGAAGTTTTCACTATTTTATAAATTTAAATATTGTTTGTAACATTTGAAACCAAGTTATAGCAGTACTTAGATGCCTTGTGTAATTTAACTCTATCTCTCTTATTATAATCAACTGCATTACTCGCAGGAATTTGATGAAAATCTCAAAAATATTCTCAATAATTCAAGGGAAAAATTTTCCTTATCAAGAAAAAAGAAGGTTAGGTATCCAGCTTGTCCAGAAAAATGTCCAGAAGACATTTTTTTATCCGAAAGAAGTGAAGCTTTCAATTGCATATTGATTTGTCAATCATTGGACAGCAAAGACAAGCTAACGATCGAGGTACAGAAATGGCACTTTCTTTTGTTTATGATGTCTCCACTTAAGTTTGGTTTAATTTGACGCACACAACACTTATCTTTTCTCCAAGAAATTCAATCTTGCTTACATCGCACGAACACAATGGAACCCTTTTGGAAATTCATCCAACGAATGCATGAATTGAAGACAGTACAATCGGTGTATGATTTGATGCTTCATACAAAACAAAAAACCCCTACCCAGTAAAACATGTCAACCCAGTTCCGGTCTAAACGAGGCCTAATTTTAGACAAACAAGTGAT
Source organism: Anopheles funestus (assembly GCF_943734845.2). Classification (NCBI taxonomy): domain Eukaryota; kingdom Metazoa; phylum Arthropoda; class Insecta; order Diptera; family Culicidae; genus Anopheles; species Anopheles funestus. The sequence continues at coordinate 14,077,042 of NC_064599.1, read as the reverse complement.
TGTGATTGAAAACGACTATTCACTTTTCGGTGATGCGTTGTCATTTCTGTACCAGCTTCGTATGCTGATAAATTGCGTACCAAACTGACAGTTAAAAGTGGATTTTGTCGAAGAGAAAGGAACGCTAGAAGAAAAACACATATCACCCACCCGAAAGGTTCTTTTTCAAAGCTGCTCAGGGAAAGGACATCAAACGAAATGACATTTCTTGATGAAAGCATCAGCTTCCAGTGCATCAATTGACGAGAACATTTCACTATTATTTTCGACGAAACATTTCCGTATCACCAGCTTTGTATTATCGCACTATTTCTATGCTAGCAAACGGTGCGTTTTTTTATAGTTTTTTTGCAGAAGTATGCAAAGAAATTTGGGAGGAGTTTCACGTATGTATGGGCAGGTTGGTCCGTTCGTGCTGTGTAATTCATCGTCCTGCGTTTCTTCGGTGGTGATATTTTCGTTCACTTCTAAAACGGTGCTCTTTATATGTGCGTACCCTTTACCCGGCTGTTCCCGGTTTTCCAGGGGCAGGGACCAGAGATGGTCCTCCTGCTAGTCTCGAAGAATTTTGCCCGAGTGCACGCGGTTGCATTTCGATTGCATGTTTTTGACAAACGATCTGCAGCGCACACTTCCCAGCACTAGTGAAGCTAACATTTCCGTGTGAGGTTTCCCCATACTCTCAACAGAGTCGAAATAGCCTCTTTTCGCTAGGTTTGGCTGGAAAATGTGAAGAAAGGAAGGAAAGGATTTCCCTACTTTTGGAGGGAAATTTCACCACGTACTTCCAGCACCAAAGGCGAAGACTATTTCGCTATGCACCGTAACTGGACATGTGCATATATCTACTGCAGAAGGACCTGCCGAATAGGTGCCTGTCTGTTCGGTAAATATACGCCGTGTGTGTTTTTTTTTTGCTTTTCTTTTTCCGGTACGCCGTTTATACTCTCTAAACGCAGTCGGTATTCTTGCGATTGCTCTCTTGTTTGATGATCTCCCCAAACCAATCCGGGGCGGAAGGAAGGTTTGATAGGGCGGTGAGAGCTAATTTTCTAGTGCGCGAAACTTGAAACAAGAACCAACCGTACCGCAACATATGTGTGTGTGTGTGTGAATCGAATACCCATACACACCCGCTCACTATTACGCTTTTTTATCTTGTTGAACAGAAACCGAATCGAGCTTGGTTGGTAAATGTCAGTTCTCAAGATCCACTGCCAGGATCCGTTCGCGCCTGGAAGCGTTACGATACGGTCCGTTGCCGTGCACGTTCCTTGATGGATGCGACTCACACGGCCACTTATCGTACGTCAGCATGGCTCGGACCGTTTCAGAGCGTGGCCCGGATGCCACGCATGTAGCAACGCCGCATTTCAAGCGACGATCGGGTACGGTCTTATGCGTGTCCATGTGCCTGGATCTTTTGCTCGCTTTATTCTCTCTCTTTTTGTGGGTTGCATCACTGTACTTCGGGTACTGTACTTCCATTTCCGCGAGATTCCTTCCTGAGTGGCCAATTGAAAAAGTACACTCCGACAGGCATCCCTTACACTCAACCCCAAACCGGAGGAAGAATCTAGAGTGGCCGTACTTTCGGTGGTCTGGGCCGCGAACCGTATACAGCCTGTATGCTGACCATGTATACTTCCGGCCGGGAAGGAACGCACAAATGCACAAAGATTACTGCATCTGGTCGGGACGTGCGCTAGAATTTCTTGAGCCCATCACTGCAGCGCTGCTACCGAAAAACCCCGTAGCCACAAAGTTCAATGCAGCAAACACTGGAACCGGGACACACGGTAAAACCCGGACGCTAGAGTGGTTTGGGATTTCAATTTCATTTCCTACGCGGGATTTTGCATGGTACCAACTGCAGCAACTGTTATGGCCCAAACTGCACCATTCACCGTGCCAGATTGGCCGCGAATATGATTGAGGTGAATCAAGCGAAATGTTCAATTACAAATCGTGCCCAGTTGGGTTCTGGTCAAAAATGCAAACACAAAACCCCCATCGCTACGAAATGGACGAAAGACGCGCACTGGATGCCTTTGGAAAGGTTGCAGCTAAAATTGAATATATAACGGAGAAACAAAACCCATAGCTTAGACTAGGACCCGAGCAAGCAAGTCGAGAGTGATGCGAAGGAAGGTTGCTGATAGGTTGCCGAGATGCAGCGAGTTTAGAGGCAGCATCCTTTACCAGAAGATGTATGCAGTTTATGCATTTTGGAACTCCACCAAAAAAAAAAACACACCAATATCAGAACATTCGCAGTAAAATTTTACTGCTCGGCATTGTTTTGGTTGAGGATTTTTTTCGGTTTTTTCTGATGAAAAAGTTTAAACGTTGGTCTTGCAGTTTTACTAACTCGATCAATGCTTTGGTACGTATCTATAAGGTACATTTTGTGGAGGTAAATTTACATAGCAGAATTCAGTTTGTCAAAGACGAACAATAGAGCCCGATTTCTACGTGGAGCGACTTTTCAGACAAACATTTTGAGTGTTTTTTTTTTCTTGTTGCTCCGGTTGCTAAAGAGATGCATTTCAGTATAAAGCACGCAGAAATGAGATTTTTGGAGGTTTTGCAAACTTGCCGAGCTGCTGTCGAGCAGGTCTTCACAAGCCGGACGTCATGATCTCTGATTCTAGTAGAAGGATGGAAATAATGTTCACTCAATGCAATACATCAAATTAAAATTATTTGAATATTTATTTATAAGAATCTTTTTCTATATCTATAACAAAACAATAAATTTATCTGAAAAAAAAGAAAATGTTTAAAATAATTGAAACTTGTTTAAAATATATCATAATTTGAACACCATATCTGCTACTGCACATTTATTTGGCTTGAGACTTCATTTTCAAATATTATATTTAGTATTACTGACTCCATAAGCTTTACAATTGTTTAGAATTTTGTATAAATTGTTTTATCCCTATCTTTAAGCGAGTTTGAATGAAACGTAATTACTTTAACCAGATTTTTACCAATATTAATACGGCAAGCAGCAGTAGAAACTTTAATTATGCTTGCACCTTAAAGGAAGAACAATGTAAAAGGGGAAAAAACGGTTTATTTTTTGCTTAACTGCACTACTCAACTGCAATTGATGTAAAATGTTGCCCACCAGGCCCTTTACTACGCAATCCACACACGTGTTTTACGCATAAACCAACCCAAGCCTTAACTTCAACCAACCTTCCATGCGTATGAACATTGTACAAAATCAATTACATTACAGACACATCTAGCCCACCAGAACACACACACGAAACACCACTTTGATGGTTCACCATCGTGCCAGAAGGCGTAACTATCCGAAACGCACCAAACCTGCATGTCTTTCTCAGCCATCCTAAATGGAAGTGCTAGAAGCAATGCAACAGCAAAAAAAGGAGAAACGAACCAAAAAATTCCTGCACAAGATCGAAGTGCTTTCGCTTAGTAAAATGTGCCCGGGTTCCAAACGGGTAGCATTAGATCCTTGGTGCAATTTTTTTTGTTAACTTCATCCTTTTTTTTCCCGCACATCTACCAGTCTCATCTAGTATGCTTCCGTAGCAATAATATGCATAAGCCATCGGAAAATCGGGTTTTGTATCGTGCGTACCGTGGCCCGGCTATATGCCCGGCCTTCACTTGGGGAGGTAGGGCCGTCGTGCGACTTGCATTTCGTTACGGATGGACGTGGATATTTCGATGTGCAAAATGGAAACAAAAAAATCGGAAGAAAAGCTTTTTTGTATCTGTTGCCGCTCAAATTAAAGGCAGTAACAAGGATTCTTCAGGATATGTATGGTACATGGAGGCCAGCTTTACGTGTCTTCAATGGCAGCAAAGATAAGCTTTGGGTTAAAGGTTAAAAAATCAATCCAATAGAAAGGTAGTTTCGAGGAGAAGTATTCACACGAAAGCACACATTGTGGAGAGAAGTTTTTACTGATGAATTCAAATGAAAAAAAAGAAACATTTCGAATACAATCAGAAATATGAAAAATTGAAAATTTAATTACTATTATGAAAAATTTTGATAAGAAATAATAAAACAATTTTGCAACAGGCAAATCAAATACATGAATGATTCAGATTGTGTAACAAACAAAATAATCAAAACATAAAATAAACAACACGAACAATATATAATATAACAAAAAACAACAAACACAGGAACATTATACTAAAAATGCTATAAATAGAATTATATAATCTATTATTCGATTGTTTAACAAAATTATAAAGCCCTAGATAATACAACTAAATATTGTAGAATTTTAGAAAACGAAAAAATATTAGAGAGTACGGTAAAATGATTGGAAAATATAAAATTTAACTAAAAAAAAAGAATAACTAATCAGTTTGAAGTTAAATTTTGAAATGTAATTATGTAGAGGATTAATATTTCTACATTTTTGGCACAAATTGCATTATGGTAACAGATTGCAATAGCGATATTTATATGAACATGTTTAATCCAATGTTTCATATGTAAATTCAGTAAATGTGGCACTATTCCCAAACTGACACCATCCCTTCGAACCTTCTGGAAGACCATACAGCTAGGAAATGGTGCCTTTTTACTACTCTTACTGTTCGGATTCGACAGAAATCTCTTGCTTCGTTCTTCATCTCTAAAAAATCTCCTAACCACACTGCAATCAGTCCCAGCACGTTTCATGTGTCGGTTGCGTGTGAGAAGGTTGCGTTAGTTTTTCCTTCCCCCAGTTGCCCGTCGTGTTCAAGGGCTTCGAACAGTCCATCCCAGGAGCGCCGGTGACTCTTTTGATGATGCGTTGTCCTGATACGGGGGAGGGTTGATAGGAAACAAAACTAAAAACCAAAAAACAAAATACCAACACCACCCGAAGGTTCCCCACCTGATGCCGCTTGCAGTCACCCGAGGGTCTCTTGGTAGAAAACTTCAATGCGATCAGACACGGCACATCAGGGTGAACGGGATGTGATGAATGTGTGTGTATGTGTGTGTGAGTGAATGCTTCGGGAAGGATGCGCCAAATGATCGAAGCATCGGAGAAATGGGTTTTCCTTTCCGTTGTTCGTTTTTTTTGTTTTCATTTTCTTTTCTCATTTTTTTTTGCCTTTTGTTTTATGAAAAGGGGGGGGGGGGGGGGGGTGGTGGGTAGAATAAACCTGGCCGCAGGGGCTACACCGAAAAAACTCGATCCATAGAAAACTCTCCAGGAATACAGAGAGTGAAATGAGGAGATAGGGAAAGGAGTTCGGGGGACAAAAGCGAACCAAAAGAAACTACAACGAGTAAAGAGTGAAAAATTAAACCTCGTTCTCGGGATTCACGTGGAGCGGGACACGTATGTGTGTATGTATGTATGTGAGAGCCACCCGCGTTCTGGGTGGCGTCCGAATTTTAGAATTCGAATTTGAAACCCTGGTTCGACTGATGACGCTTGGAATACCGGAAAGAAAACCTTCTCCCAGTGTCATCCCGGGGAAAAATCGCACAGCAAGCGAGGCGGAGACTTTCCAATCGTGAAACTGAGCAACAACACCAAAAAAATGACTCTCATGTATGTGTGTGTGTGTGTGTTCCTTCACTCCTTCTCTTCCTCCTCTCAAATCCCTTTTGCACCGCGTACCCAACGGATGTGTTATTTCCCTTTCCCGTAAGACCAAGAATACTTTGAACGATGGCCTGCAGGGAATGGATGCTGCACCCGGCAAATGCCTAGGCTACGCCTGGCTACGGTGCTTTATTTTCATGCCGAAACTTTCCACCGATTCTTCATTCGCGAGATTCTTTTTGCATCGAAACGCCGGAGCATCCCCCCCACCGGATCGATGTCATATCATCCGAAACTCGCGGAACTGAAACCATCTCAATTCGCTTTCCGTTTTCCGTGACTTTTTTTTGTTTTTGGTTTTGCTTCTGTATGTTAGCATATATTTTTGAGTTTATCTCTACCTTTATGTTGGTGTAGGCGAGCAAATTTTTTGGAGTAAAAAGGGGTTTCCTAGTTTCCTCAAAAAAATGCGCACGATTGCGTATCGCTCACCGGATGCGAATCAGTCACGGCACAACGCTCCCGGCATCCATTTCTCCATTTCCACGCGCAAAAGAGAAAGATGGGCCAGCACCGGAATCAATCTAATCGCAACGACGACGACGACAACGACAGCGACGATACGAACCTTCGCACGATGCAAACGCATCGGACTCCGTCATTAGAGTCACTCGCCATCATCCACCACCTACTGTTCTGTCCTACCACCAATCGGCCAATACGAGGGTGGTAGGTGAGCAGAAAAGAAGCGCCCTAGTGGACGCTAAATTTATTAAAAAAGGGGAACATTTTCATACGGGAAAAACTACGCGAATATGTCCGTGCGTGTGTGGGATGGGACATCAGACACACACACACTCACGTTTCCAATGGAAAGGAGTCTTGTTAGATATTTGTTTTTTTTTTTGTTTTCCCAGAAATGTTCCCTTTTTTGGGGGAAGGTTTTTTTTCCTTTTGTTTTTGCAGACCGCATCTTTTGTGCAATGCGAGCAAAAGCTAAATTGTGACCGTCTATTTCGAGTTGTTTGGTTTTTTGTTTGATATTTTTTGTTTAGTTTTTTTTTTGCAATCCGTATGGCACCTCTAGTGTTTTTTCGTTCAAACGCAAGTGAGATTTGATTTTTTATGTGTTTCTCTTTTTCTGCATTCTTCACTTTTACTCGTGTGCGTTTGTGAAGCCTGTTTCGTGAACGTGGTTGCTGGAAGTCTTGCCTAATGGGTACGTTAGCCGTCGTTTCTTATTTTGCAGGTGTTTTGACATTTTTGGGATGCTATTTTTCAACTTTGCATTGGATGTGGTTGTTGTGCAATAGCTAAAATCTTGAAAAAAAGAATAATAAATTTGTTCTTTTTTTATTTTTCTTGCGCCTTTAGAATTGGTTTTATTATTTGTACAAAATTTTCCAAGATTTTCCTTATCGCATTTTTTAAATTATATTTTGTTACACATTGTTATGATTTTTTTGTAGTTTTTTAAATGTTTTCTCCTTAATAGAAATTAAAACGAAAAAAAACATAAGAAAAGTTCTGTACAGTAAAATAAACATTCAAATAAACATAGTTAAGCATATTGTAAACAATACAAACAAACCAGCAATCTAGTCAGTTTTTATGCGTTTTATTGTTTGATTCCCTCATCATATGGACTCCACATGACACTTCACCGAACCGGTGCTACAGTTGTGTAGAAACAAAATTAATTTAAAAGTAATGAAAATAAAATTAAAACCGTACAATTACCATACAGAGCAACGATTCACTTCCGCCGCACGTCTAAGCATTGCTGCTGAATGCAACAAAAAAACGAAACAAAAATAATCCAACCTGTCCTGCCTTTCGATATACCCGCTAAGTCACGGTCACTCCAGGACATCCAAAATGTATGCGTTATGTAGGAAAGCAAACCATGGAAGGAGTTGCTTCAATGAAAACGTAATCAAAATCAAGCGAGAAAAGAAAAAGGCAGCAGCAACAACAAGCGCAACAGAAATAAAATTAAGCGAATAGAAAGAAAAACAGCAAAATGAAACACAATTTTAAACGAAATCAAGCGGTGAACAGAACGGATATTACATAAAATATGTACATATTCGGCACGGTGGATGCTGCAATGGCAAACGGGAAATGGCGGGTGTCCACTGGTGGAAGGACGCCAAGTGTCCATGGTGAGAAGGGTTGTAATATTGATTCTAAAGGTGAATTTCCGTTCGTTTTTTTTGTTTTTGGGCAAGGGTAACGCTTTACCCCTTCGGATAAGCTAAGCGAGCTACCCAGTGCAAAATGCAAAACACCGGAACTTCCCGTGTTTCGAACGGTGCGCGAAATGTGTGTGTGTGTGTGTGTTGTGAGTGTTGATGGTTTTGTTTTGTTTCGGTTTATTTATTTTATTATGAATTTTGAGTGTGTGTGTTTTTGCACCCCTTTTTCGTGCATTTTCCGCGTGGTGCATGTTGATTTTTGTTTTGTTTTCACGAGTTTCTAATTGAGATCAGTGACGTTTCGCCGTCAGCGCAAAGCAAGGGGGATGGTATCGTGTGGTGCCCTGTCGTCAGCAAGCGTCCTGTGGACCATCTGGTCAGGTTCTATGCATCTTTAGTGTGGTGTCGGTGTATTGGAAAGGAGTTTACCATAAACGGGCACTCGATGGGTGGTAGTGTGCCAATATAGCACAAGGAGCAAGATAATAAGCGTTATGTTAGCCCTCTTTCTATTTTTTGCACTGGATGAGAGTTAAGCGTAACGTTTCTTTTAACGTTGATAAAGGCGAGATAAAGATAGTGTCCAGTAAGAAGCAGTAGATAAGTTTAGGTCATATGTTTGACCTACTGACGATTAGTGAGGATCGTCGTTCAACTACGCATTATTACCTTTCACTTGCTTGACACTTTCTCATAAACAACAGTAAACATTAATGTAAGGACAATTAAAGTTTAATCATTGCTGTTGTGTTTTTTGCTTCTTAAGAACAGCCAAGCCGTGTCAAGACTTATTTTCACGTTGCCTGATAGTCAGTCCTTGATATGGGGGGAGGGGCGGTCTGCATCATTGTTGTTAGTAATACAACAATTCACTTCAGAAAAGATTCGAAACCACAGCCTTCAGATGACGACAAGATTGTCGAATCAGTTCATGTTATTTTTATGCCTATTAATTCCTTTTTATTTCCCCAAAAAGGTTTATATTAGCAATTCTTTTCGACTGCAATTCTACTCTAATTCATTAAATTTTTAAATTATTTGCATGATTTATAATGTTCGTCCTGTTCGTAGTTTCGATGCTGATTATTTCACCATAAAACATAGCTGCTCGAATGTACATTTTCATAAGCATGAAAGCTCGACACTAGAAAGCTTTCGAAAGTCCGATGTTGTTCGACGAACTGAGCTTATTGTAAAGCATTAAAAGCTTTGATGTTCGAAAAAGTTTCACTTTGTTGCCGTTAATTTATGTTACAACATTTATGCTGCATTTGATTTAAGCTGTATTTTCATATGAATTGAAAAAGGTTGATCGAAGCGAATGGAAATGAATTTCATGTAAATTTTTTGACAGAAAAAGGGTCATATTTATGGTTTTTCAATAGAAATTTGAGGATTTCATTCAGAATCTTAAGTTTTTTTAGTACATGCAGATTTGTGTCTGACTGTTTGAATGTTGTTATCACGGATTGTTACGGATTATTTTTTATAAATACAGACAAATACTCTTTTAAATAATACTTACTGCTTTTTATTTATTTGACTTCTACAGAACATTATGTAATATACAAGTTTAGTTTTCTACTAATACTTATCAGACTTCGGATTTACACTTCACTTTTACTTTACTTACACTGTAAAGCTTCCTTCTTAAACGTTGGAGTCAACGAGGGCTTACCTTGGGTAGGGGGACTCTCGATGCTCTTGAAATAACAACACGAATAATTTGATTTGGAATCCCAGTTTTGTATCTGATCCTTGACAACTGTCAACTCACGATAGATCACTGGGAACTGGCCGCGTTCTAACAGTTTTGGTTTATTTTATACTCTGAGTTGGGAAGGTGTACATGGCTATTACATAAGGGCTAATGTATCGAATGTTTCTAATTCTGTGTTTCTATTTCTATAAATAATAAAAAAAAAATTAAAAAAAATTTCCTCTCGAAAATTTCATAAGGCTTACCCCTTGCCATTTTTTTTGAGAAATTTAGCAAAATTTTAAAATTTGTTTTATTTTGATGCGAAATTGTTGCAATTAGTTTCTTTTCACTCAAATAATGCTTTAAATTGAAAAAGATTGAAAAATTGTAATAACATAACAAAAAAATCTATAAACCTGCCTATCTCCTAGGCTCATTTTTGCACCAAGTTTTGCCTATAAATCTGTCGGTATCCAACGGATCGCCAATCTTTAACCTGTGGTCGATAGATGGCATTAATTGCTACATTTTCTTCTTGGACGGCCATGCCCTCAGATGTCTGTGCCAGAAGTTATTCGAGAAACCAAGTTCCTTACCCTGTTTGAGAAAATGTAAAATTTTCCTCATTTTCGCACCAAGTTTTGCCTATAACTCGGTCGGTATCCAACGGATCGCCAATCTTTAACCTGTGGTCGATAGATGGCACCAATGGCTACATTTTCTTCGTGGACGGCCATGCCCTCAGATGTCTGTGCCAGAAGTTATTCGAGGAACCAAGTTCCTTACCCTGTTTGAGAAAATGTAAAATTTTCCTCATTTTCGCACCAAATTTTGCCTATAACTCGGTCGGTATCTAACGGATCTCCAATCTTTGCCTGTGGTCGATAGATGGCATCAATGGCTACATTTTCTTCGTGGACGGCCATGCCCTCAGATGTCTGTGCCAGAAGTTATGCGAGGAACCAAGCTCCTTACCCTGTTTGAGAAAATGCAAAATGTTCCTTATTTTTCTGCAATTCAGCAAAATTTTTAAATGTGATATATTTTATTGCGAATCTGTTGCAATAAGTTTCTTTTCACTCAAATATTGCTTTAAATTAAAAAAAAGAATAAAAAATCAGAATAAAATTTCAAACAAAATTTCCACTCGAAAATTTTATAAGGGGTACCCCTTGCCATTTTTTTGAGAAATTTAGCAAAATTTAAAAATTTGTTTTATTTAATGCGAAATTGTTGCAATTAGTTCCTTTTCACTCAAACAATGCTTTAAATTAAAAAAAGGTAAAAAATAATGAAAAAAATTGAAAAAATCTATAAATTTGTCAATCCACTAAAGCTCATTTTCGCACCAAGTTTTGCCTATAACTCGGTCGGTATCCAACGGATCGCCAATCTTTAACCTGTGGTCGATAGATGGCATCAATGGCTACATTTTCTTCGTGGACAGTCATGCCCTCAGATGTCTGTGCCAGAAGTTATGCGAGGAACCAAGTTCCTTACCCTGTTTGAGAAAATGTAAAATTTTCCTCATTTTCGCACCAAGTTTTGCCTATAACTCGGTCGGTATCTAACGGATCTCCAATCTTTGCCTGTGGTCGATAGATGGCATCAATGGCTACATTTTCTTCTTGGACGGCCATGCCCTCAGATGTCTGTGCCAGAAGTTATTCGAGAAACCAAGTTCCTTACCCTGTTTGAGAAAATGTAAAATGTTCCTCAATTTTCTGCAATTCAGCAAAAATTTTAAATGTGATATATTTTATTGCGAATTTTTTGCAATAAGTTTCTTTTCACTCAAATATTGCTTTAAATTAAAAAAAGAATAAAAAATCAGAAAAAAATTCCAAAAAAATTTTCCACTCGAAAATTTCATAAGGGGTACCCCTTGCCATTTTTTTGAGAAATTTAGCAAAATTTAAAAATTTGTTTTATTTTAATGCGAAATTGTTGCAATAAGTTCCTTTTCCCTCAAACAATGCTTTAAATTAAAAAAAGGTAAAAAATAATGAAAAAAATTGAAAAAATCTATAAATCTGTCAATCCAGTAAGGCTCATTTTCGCACCAAGTTTTGCCTATAACTCGGTCGGTATCCAACGGATCGCCAATCTTTAACCTGTGGTCGATAGATGGCATCAATGGCTACATTTTCTTCTTGGACGGCCATGCCCTCAGATGTCTGTGCCAGAAGTTATGCGAGGAACCAAGTTCCTTACCCTGTTTGAGGAAATGTAAAATTTTCCTCATTTTCGCACCAAGTTTTGCCTATGACTCGGTCGGTATCCAACGGATCTCCAAATATTTGCCTGTGGTCGATAGATGGCATCAATGGCTACATTTTCTTCGTGGACGGCCATGCCCTCAGATGTCTGTGCCAGAAGTTATTCGAGAAACCAAGTTCCTTACCCTGTTTGAGAAAATGTAACATGTTCCTCATTTTTCTGCAATTCAGCAAAATTTTTAAATGTGATATATTTTATTACGAATTTGTTGCAATAAGTTTCTTTTCACTCAAATATTGCTTTAAATTAAAAAAAGAATAAAAAATCAGAAAAAAATTTTCAAAAAATTTTCCACTCGAAAATTTCATAAGGGGTACCCCTTGCCATTTTTTTGAGAAATTTAGCAAAATTTAAAAAATTGTTTTATTTTAATGCGAAATTGTTGCAACTAGTTCCTTTTCAATCAAACAATGCTTTAAATTAAAAAAGGTAAAAAATAATGAAAAAAATTGAAAAAAATTATAAATTTATCAATCCACTAAGGCCCATTTTCGCACCAAGTTTTGCCTATAACTCGGTCGGTATCCAACGGATCTCCAATCTTTGCCTGTGGTCGATAGATGGCATCAATGGCTACATTTTCTTCGTGGACGGCCATGCCCTCAGATGTCTGTGCCAGAAGTTATTCGAGAAACCAAGTTCCTTACCCTGTTTGAGAAAATGTAAAATTTTCCTCATTTTCGCACCAAGTTTTGCCTATAACTCGGCCGGTATCTAACGGATCTCCAATCTTTGCCTGTGGTCGATAGATGGCATCAATGGCTACATTTTCTTCTTGGACGGCCATGCCCTCAGATGTCTGTGCCAGAAGTTATTCGAGGAACCAAGTTCCTTACCCTGTTTGAGAAAATGTAAAATTTTCCTCATTTTTCTGCAATTCAGCAAAATTTTTAAATGTGACATATTTTATTGCGAATCTGTTGCAATAAGTTTCTTTTCACTCAAATATTGCTTTAAATTAAAAAAAGAATAAAAAATCAGAAAAAATTTCAAAAAAATTTTCCACTCGAAAATTTCATAAGGGGTACCCCTTGCCATTTTTTTGAGAAATTTAGCAAAATTTAAAAATTTGTTTTATTTTAATGCGAAATTGTTGCAATTAGTTCCTTTTCACTCAAACAATGCTTTAAATTAAAAAAAGGTAAAAAATAATGAAAAAAATTGAAAAAATCTATAAATCTGTCAATCCACTAAAGCTCATTTTCGCACCAAGTTTTGCCTATAACTCGGTCGGTATCCAACGGATCGCCAATCTTTAACCTGTGGTCGATAGATGGCACCAATGGCTACATGTTCTTCGTGGACGGCCATGCCCACAGATGTCTGTGCCAGAAGTTATGCGAGGAACCAAGTTCCTTACCCTGTTTGAGAAAATGTAAAATTTTCCTCATTTTCGCACCAAATTTTGCCTATAACTCGGCCGGTATCCAACGGATCTCCAATCTTTGCCTGTGGTCGATAGATGGCATCAATGGCTACATTTTCTTCTTGGACGGCCATGCCCTCAGATGTCTGTGCCAGAAGTTATTCGAGAAACCAAGTTCCTTACCCTGTTTGAGAAAATGTAAAATGTTCCACAATTTTCTGCAATTCAGCAAAAATTTTAAATGTGATATATTTTATTGCGAATTTGTTGCAATAAGTTTCTTTTCACTCAAATATTGCTTTAAATTAAAAAAAGAATAAAAAATCAGAAAAAAATTTCAAAAAAATTTTCCACTCGAAAATTTCATAAGGGGTACCACTTGCCATTTTTTTGAGAAATTTAGCAAAATTTAAAAATTTGTTTTATTTTAATGCGAAATTGTTGCAATTAGTTCCTTTTCACTCAAACAATGCTTTAAATTAAAAAAAGGTAAAAAATAATGAAAAAAATTGAAAAAATCTATAAATCTGTCAATCCAGTAAGGCTCATTTTCGCACCAAGCTTTGCCTATAACTCGGTCGGTATCCAACGGATCGCCAATCTTTAACCTGTGGTCGATAGATGGCATCAATGGCTACATTTTCTTCTTGGACGGCCATGCCCTCAGATGTCTGTGCCAGAAGTTATTCGAGGAACCAAGTTCCTTACCCTGTTTGAGAAAATGTAAAATTTTCCTCATTTTTCTGCAATTCAGCAAAATTTTTAAATGTGATATATTTTATTGCGAATCTGTTGCAATAAGTTTCTTTTCACTCAAATATTGCTTTAAATTAAAAAAAGAATAAAAAATCAGAAAAAATTTCAAAAAAATTTTCCACTCTAAAATTTCATAAGGGGTACCCCTTGCCATTTTTTTGAGAAATTTAGCAAAATTTAAAAAATTGTTTTATTTTAATGCGAAATTGTTGCAATTAGTTCCTTTTCACTCAAACAATGCTTTAAATTAAAAAAAGGTAAAAAATAATGAAAAAAATTGAAAAAATCTATAAATTTGTCAATCCACTAAAGCTCATTTTCGCACCAAGTTTTGCCTATAACTCGGTCGGAATCCAACGGATTGCCAATCTTTAACCTGTGGTCGATAGATGGCATCAATGGCTACATTTTCTTCGTGGACGGCCATGCCCTCAGATGTCTGTGCCAGAAGTTATGCGAGGAACCAAGTTCCTTACCCTGTTTGAGAAAATGTAAAATTTTCCTCATTTTCGCACCAAATTTTGCCTATAACTCGGTCGGTATCTAACGGATCTCCAATCTTTGCCTGTGGTCGATAGATGGCATCAATGGCTACATTTTCTTCTTGGACGGCCATGCCCTCAGATGTCTGTGCCAGAAGTTATTCGAGAAACCAAGTTCCTTACCCTGTTTGAGAAAATGTAAAATGTTCCTCAATTTTCTGCAATTCAGCAAAAATTTTAAATGTGATATATTTTATTGCGAATTTGTTGCAATAAGTTTCTTTTCACTCAAATATTGCTTTAAATTAAAAAAAGAATAAAAAATCAGAAAAAAATTTCAAAAAAATTTTCCACTCGAAAATTTCATAAGGAGTACCCCTTGCCATTTTTTTGAGAAATTTAGCAAAATTTAAAAATTTGTTTTATTTTAATGCGAAATTGTTGCAATTAGTTCCTTTTCACTCAAACAATGCTTTAAATTAAAAAAAAAGTAAAAAATAATGAAAAAAATTGAAAAAATCTATAAATCTGTCAATCCAGTAAGGCTCATTTTCGCACCAAGTTTTGCCTATAACTCGGTCGGTATCCAACGGATCGCTAATCTTTAACCTGTGGTCGATAGATGGCACCAATGGCTACATTTTCTTTGTGGACGGCCATGCCCTCAGATGTCTGTGCCAGAAGTTATGCGAGGAACCAAGTTCCTTACCCTGTTTGAGAAAATGTAAAATTTTCCTCATTTTCGCACCAAATTTTGCCTATAACTCGGTCGGTATCTAACGGATCTCCAATCTTTGCCTGTGGTCGATAGATGACATCAATGGCTACATTTTCTTCTTGGACGGCCATGCCCTCAGATGTCTGTGCCAGAAGTTATTCGAGGAACCAAGTTCCTTACCCTGTTTGAGAAAATGTAAAATTTTCCTCATTTTTCTGCAATTCAGCAAAAATTTTAAATGTGATATATTTTATTGCGAATTTGTTGCAATAAGTTTCTTTTCACTCAAATATTGCTTTAAATTAAAAAAGAGCAAAAAATCAGAAAAAAATTTCAAAAAAAAAATTTCCACTCGAAAATTTCATAAGGGGTACCTCTTGCCATTTTTTTGAGAAATTTAGCAAAATTTAAAAATTTGTTTTATTTTAATGCGAAATTGTTGCAATTAGTTCCTTTTCACTCAAACAATGCTTTAAATTAAAAAAGGTAAAAAATAATGAAAAAAATTGAAAAAATCTATAAATCTGTCAATCCACTAAGGCTCATTTTCGCACCAAGTTTTGCCTATAACTCGGTCGGTATCCAACGGATCGCCAATCTTTAACCTGTGGTCGATAGATGGCACCAATGGCTACATTTTCTTCTTGGACGGCCATGCCCTCAGATGTCTGTGCCAGAAGTTATGCGAGGAACCAAGTTCCTTACCCTGTTTGAGAAAATGTAAAATTTTCCTCATTTTCGCACCAAATTTTGCCTATAACTCGGTCGGTATCTAACGGATCTCCAATCTTTGCCTGTGGTCGATAGATGGCATCAATGGCTACATTTTCTTCTTGGACGGCCATGCCCTCAGATGTCTGTGCCAGAAGTTATTCGAGAAACCAAGTTCCTTACCCTGTTTGAGAAAATGTAAAATGTTCCTCATTTTTCTGCAATTCAGCAAAATTTTCAAATGTGATATATTTTATTACGAATTTGTTGCAATAAGTTTCTTTTCACTCAAATATTGCTTTAAATTAAAAAAAGAATAAAAAATCAGAAAAAAAATTCAAAACAATTTTCCACTCGAAAATTTCATAAGGGGTACCCCTTGCCATTTTTTTGAGAAATTTAGCAAAATTTTAAAATTTGTTTTATTTTAATGCGAAATTGTTGCAATTAGTTCCTTTTCACTCAAACAATGCTTTAAATTAAAAAAAAGTAAAAAATAATGAAAAAATCTATAAATCTGTCAATCCAGTAAGGCTCATTTTCGCACCAAGTTTTGCCTATAACTCGGTCGGTATCCAACGGATCGCCAATCTTTAACCTGTGGTCGATAGATGGCACCAATGGCTACATTTTCTTCGTGGACGGCCATGCCCTCAGATGAGTGTGCCAGAAGTTATGCGAGGAACCAAGTTCCTTACCCTTTTTGAGAAAATGTAAAATTTTCCTCATTTTCGCACCAAATTTTGCCTATAACTCGGCCGGTATCTAACGGATCTCCAATCTTTGCCTGCGGTCGGTAGATGGCATCAATAGCTACATTTTCTTCGTGGACGGCCATGCCCTCAGATGTCTGTTCCAGAAGTTATGCGAGAAACCAAGTTCCTTACCCTGTTTGAGAAAATGTAAAATGTTCCTCATTTTCGCACCAAGTTTTGCCTATAATTCGGTCGGTATCTAACGGATCTCCAATCTTTGCCTGTGGTCGATAGATGGCATCAATGGCTACATTTTCTTCTTGGACGGCCATGCCCTCAGATGTCTGTGCCAGAAGTTATGCGAGGAACCAAGTTCCTTACCCTGTTTGAGAAAATGTAAAATTTTCCTCATTTTCGCACCAAATTTTGCCTATAACTCGGTCGGTATCTAACGGATCTCCAATCTTTGCCTGGGTCGATAGATGGCATCAATGGCTACATTTTCTTCTTGGACGGCCATGCCCTCAGATGTCTGTGCCAGAAGTTATTCGAGAAACCAAGTTCCTTACCCTGTTTGAGAAAATGTAAAATGTTCCTCAATTTTCTGTAATTCAGCAAAATTTTTAAATGTGATATATTTTATTGCGAATTTGTTGCAATAAGTTTCTTTTCACTCAAATATTGCTTTAAATTAAAAAAAGAATAAAAAATCAGAAAAAAATTTCAAAAAAATTTTCCACTCGAAAATTTCATAAGGGGTACCCCTTGCCATTTTTTTGAGAAATTTAGCAAAATTTAAAAATTTGTTTTATTTTAATGCGAAATTGTTGCAATTAGTTCCTTTTCCCTCAAACAATGCTTTAAATTAAAAAAAGGTAAAAAATAATTAAAAAAATCGAAAAAATCTATAAATCTGTCAATCCAGTAAGGCTCATTTTCGCACCAAGCTTTGCCTATAACTCGGTCGGTATCCAACGGATCGCCAATCTTTAACCTGTGGTCGATAGATGGCATCAATGGCTACATTTTCTTCTTGGACGGCCATGCCCTCAGATGTTTGTGCCAGAAGTTATGCGAGGAACCAAGTTCCTTACCCTGTTTGAGGAAATGTAAAATTTTCCTCATTTTCACACCAAGTTTTGCCTATAACTCGGTCGGTATCTAACGGATCTCCAATCTTTGCCTGTGGTCGATAGATGGCATCAATGGCTACATTTTCTTCGTGGACGGCCATGCCCTCAGATGTCTGTGTCAGAAGTTATTCGAGAAACCAAGTTCCTTACCCTGTTTGAGAAAATGTAAAATGTTCCTCATTTTTCTGTAATTCAGCAAAATTTTTAAATGTGATATATTTTATTACGAATTTGTTGCAATAAGTTTCTTTTCACTCAAATATTGCTTTAAATTAAAAAAAGAATAAAAAATCAGAAAAAAATTTCAAAAAAATTTTCCACTCGAAAATTTCATAAGGGGTACCCCTTGCCATTTTTTTGAGAAATTTAGCAAAATTTAAAAATTTGTTTTATTTTAATGCGAAATTGTTGCAACTAGTTCCTTTTCACTCAAACAATGCTTTAAATTAAAAAAAGGTAAAAAATAATGAAAAAAATTGAAAAAATCTATAAATCTGTCAATCCAGTAAGGCTCATTTTCGCACCAAGCTTTGCCTATAACTCGGTCGGTATCCAACGGATCGCCAATCTTTAACCTGTGGTCGATAGATGGCACCAATGGCTACATTTTCTTCTTGGACGGCCATGCCCTCAGATGTCTGTGCCAGAAGTTATGCGAGGAACCAAGTTCCTTACCCTGTTTGAGGAAATGTAAAATTTTCCTCATTTTCACACCAAGTTTTGCCTATAACTCGGTCGGTATCTAACGGATCTCCAATCTTTGCCTGTGGTCGATAGATGGCATCAATGGCTACATTTTCTTCTTGGACGGCCATGCCCTCAGATGTCTGTGCCAGAAGTTATTCGAGAAACCAAGTTCCTTACCCTGTTTGAGAAAATGTAAAATGTTCCACATTTTCGCACCAAGTTTTGCCTATAACTCGGTCGGTATCTAACGGATCTCCAATCTTTGCCTGTGGTCGATAGATGGCATCCATGGCTACATTTTCTTCTTGGACGGCCATGCCCTCAGATGTCTGTGCCAGAAGTTATGCGAGGAACCAAGTTCCTTACCCTGTTTGAGGAAATGTAAAATTTTCCTCATTTTCACACCAAGTTTTGCCTATAACTCGGTCGGTATCTAACGGATCTCCAATCTTTGCCTGTGGTCGATAGATGGCATCAATGGCTACATTTTCTTCTTGGACGGCCATGCCCTCAGATGTCTGTGCCAGAAGTTATTCGAGGAACCAAGTTCCTTACCCTGTTTGAGAAAATGTAAAATGTTCCTCTTTTTCGCACCAAGTTTTGCCTATAACTCGGTCGGTATCCAACGGATCGCCAATCTTCAACCTGTGGTCGATAGATGGCACCAATGGCTACATTTTCTTCTTGGACGGCCATGCCCTCAGATGTCTGTGCCAGAAGTTATGCGAGGAACCAAGTTCCTTACCCTGTTTGAGAAAATGTAAAATGTTCCTCATTTTTCTGCAATTCAGCAAAATTTTTGAATGTGATATATTTTATTGCGAATTTGTTGCAATAAGTTTCTTTTCACTCAAATATTGCTTTAAATTAAAAAAAAGGTAAAAAATCAGAAAAAAATTTCAAAAAAATTTTCCACTCGAAAATTTCATAAGGGGTACCCCTTGCCATTTTTTTGAGAAATTTAGCAAAATTTAAAAATTTGTTTTATTTTAATGCGAAATTGTTGCAATTATTTCCTTTTCACTCAAACAATGCTTTAAATTAAAAAAAGGTAAAAAATAATGAAAAAAACTGAAAAAATCTATAAATCTGTCAATCCAGTAAGGCTCATTTTCGCACCAAGTTTTGCCTATAACTCGGACGGTATCCAACGGATCGCCAATCTTCAACCTATGGTCGATAGATGGCACCAATGGCTACATTTTCTTCGTGGACGGCCATGCCCTCAGATGTCTGTGCCAGAAGTTATGCGAGGAACCAAGTTCCTTACCCTGTTTGAGAAAATGTAAAATGTTCCTCATTTTCTCACCAAATTTTGCCTACAACTCGGTTGGTATCTAACGGATCTCCAATCTTTGCCTGTGGTCGATAGAATGCATCAATGGCTACATTTTCTTCTTGGTCGGCCATGCCCTCAGATGTCTGTGCCAGAAGTTATGCGAGAAACCAAGTTCCTTACCCTGTTTGAGAAAATGTAAAATGTTCCTCATTTTCGCACCAAGTTTTGCCTATAACTCGGTCGGTATCTAACGGATCTCCAATCTTTGCCTGTGGTCGATAGATGGCATCCATGGCTACATTTTCTTCTTGGACGCCCATGCCCTCAGATGTCTGTGCCAGAAGTTATTCGAGAAACCAAGTTCCTTACCCTGTTTGAGAAAATGTAAAATGTTCCTCATTTTTGCACCAAATTTTGCCTATAACTCGGTCGGTATCTAACGGATCTCCAATCTTTGCCTGTGGTCGATAGATGGCATCAATGGCTACATTTTCTTCTTGGACGGCCATGCCCTCAGATGTCTGTGCCAGAAGTTATTCGAGGAACCAAGTTCCTTACCCTGTTTGAGAAATTAAAAATGTTCCTCTTTTTCGCACCAAGTTTTGCCTATAACTCGGTCGGTATCTAACGGATCTCCAATCTTTGCCTGTGGTCGATAGATGGCATCAATGGCTACATTTTCTTCTTGGACGGCCATGCCCTCAGATGTCTGTGCCAGAAGTTATTCGAGAAACCAAGTTCCTTACCCTGTTTGAGAAAATGTAAAATGTTCCTCATTTTTCTGCAATTCAGCAAAAGTTTTGAATGTGATATATTTTATTGCGAATTTGTTGCAATAAGTTTCTTTTCACTCAAATATTGCATTAAATTAAAAAAAGAATAAAAAATCAGAAAAAAATTTCAAAAAAATTTTCCACTCGAAAATTTCATAAGGGGTACCCCTTGCCATTTTTTTGAGAAATTTAGCAAAATTTAAAAATTTGTTTTATTTTAATGCGAAATTGTTGCAATTAGTTCCTTTTCACTCATGCAATGCTTTAAATTAAAAAAGGTAAAAAATAATGAAAAAAATGAAAAAATCTATAAATCTGTCAATCCAGTAAGGCTCATTTTCGAACCAAGTTTTGCCTATAACTCGGTCGGTATCCAACGGATCGCCAATCTTTAACCTGTGGTCGATAGATGGCACCAATGGCTACATTTTCTTCTTGGACGGCCATGCCCTCAGATGTCTGTGCCAGAAGTTATGCGAGGAACCAAGTTCCTTACCCTGTTTGAGAAAATGTAAAATTTTCTTCATTTTCGCACCAAATTTTGCCTATAACTCGGCCGGTATCTAACGGATCTCCAATCTTTGCCTGGGGTCGATAGATGGCATCAATGGCTACATTTTCTTCTTGGACGGCCATGCCCTCAGATGTCTGTACCAGAAGTTATTCGAGGAACCAAGTTCCTTACCCTGTTTGAGAAAATGTAAAATGTTCCTCATTTTTCTGCAATTCAGCAAAATTTTTAAATGTGATATATTTTATTGCGAATTTGTTGTAATAAGTTTCTTTTCACTCAAATATTGCTTTAAATTAAAAAAAGAATAAAAAATCAGAAAAAAATTTCAAAAAAAATTTCCACTCGAAAATTTCATAAGGGGTACCCCTTGCCATTTTTTTGAGAAATTTAGCAAAATTTAAAAATTTGTTTTATTTTAATGCGAAATTGTTGCAATTAGTTCCTTTTCCCTCAAACAATGCTTTAAATTAAAAAAAGGTAAAAAATAATGAAAAAAATTGAAAATATCTATAAATCTGTCAATCCAGTAAGGCTCATTTTCGCACCAAGTTTTGCCTATAACTCGGTCGGTATCCAACGGATCGCCAATCTTTAACCTGTGGTCGATAGATGGCACCAATGGCTACATTTTCTTCTTGGACGGCCATGCCCTCAGATGTCTGTGCCAGAAGTTATGCGAGGAACCAAGTTCCTTACCCTGTTTGAGAAAATGTAAAATTTTCCTCATTTTCGCACCAAATTTTGCCTATAACTCGGTCAGTATCTAACGGATCTCCAATCTTTGCCTGTGGTCGATAGATGGCATCAATGGCTACATTTTCTTCTTGGACGGCCATGCCCTCAGATGTCTGTGCCAGAAGTTATGCGAGGAACCAAGTTCCTTACCCTGTTTGAGAAAATGTAAAATGTTCCTCATTTTTCTGCAATTCAGCAAAATTTTAAATGTGATATATTTTATTGCGAATTCGTTGCAATAAGTTTCTTTTCACTCAAATATTGCTTTAAATTAAAAAAAGAATAAAAAATCAGAAAAAAATTTCAAAAAAAATTTCCACTCTAAAATTTCATAAGGGGTACCCCTTGCCATTTTTTTGAGAAATTTAGCAAAATTTAAAAATTTGTTTTATTTTAATGCGAAATTGTTGCAATTAGTTCCTTTTCACTCAAACAATGCTTTAAATTAAAAAAGGTAAAAAATAATGAAAAAAATTGAAAAAATCTATAAATCTGTCAATCCACTAAGGCTCATTTTCGCACCAAGTTTTGCCTATAACTCGGTCGGTATCCAACGGATTGCCAATCTTTAACCTGTGGTCGATAGATGGCACCAATGGCTACATTTTCTTCGTGGACGGCCATGCCCTCAGATGTCTGTGCCAGAAGCTATGCGAGGAACCAAGTTCCTTACCCTGTTTGAGAAAATGTAACATGTTCCTCATTTTCGCACCAAATTTTGCCTATAACTCGGTCGGTATCTAACGGATCTCCAATCTTTGCCTGTGGTCGATAGATGGCATCAATGGCTACATTTTCTTCTTGGACGGCCATGCCCTCAGATGTCTGTGCCAGAAGTTATTCGAGAAACCAAGTTCCTTACCCTGTTTGAGAAAATGTAAAATGTTCCTCATTTTCGCACCAAGTTTTGCCTATAACTCTGTCGGTATTTAACGGATCTCCAATCTTTGCCTGTGGTCGATAGATGGCATCAATGGCTACATTTTCTTCTTGGACGGCCATGCCCTCAGATGTCTCTGCCAGAAGTTATTCGAGAAACCAAGTTCCTTACCCTGTTTGAGAAAATGTAAAATGTTCCTCATTTTCGCACCAAGTTTTGCCTATAACTCGGTCGGTATCCAACGGATCTCCAATCTTTGCCTGTGGTCGATAGATGGCATCAATGGCTACATTTTCTTCTTGGACGGCCATGCCCTCAGATGTCTGTGCCAGAAGTTATTCGAGAAACCATGTTCTTTACCCTGTTTGAGAAAATGTAAAATTTTCCTCATTTTCGCACCAAGTTTTGCCTATAACTCGGTCGGTATCTAACGGATCTCCAATCTTTGCCTGTGGTCGATAGATGGCATCAATGGCTACATTTTCTTCTTGGACGGCCATGCCCTCAGATGTCTGTGCCAGAAGTTATTCGAGAAACCAAGTTCCTTACCCTGTTTGAGAAAATGTAAAATTTTCCTCTTTTTCGCACCAAGTTTTGCCTATAACTCGGTCGGTATCTAACGGAACTCCAATCTTTGCCTGTGGTCGATAGATGGCATCAATGGCTACATTTTCTTCGTGGACGGCCATGCCCTCAGGTGTCTGTGCCAGAAGTTATTCGAGAAACCAAGTTCCTTACCCTGTTTGAGAAAATGTAAGATGTTCCTCATTTTTCTGCAATTCAGCAAAATTTTTAAATGTGATATATTTTATTGCGAATTTGTTGCAATAAGTTTGTTTTCACTCAAATATTGCTTTAAATTAAAAAAAGAATAAAAAATCAGAAAAAAATTTCAAAAAAATTTTCCACTCGAAAATTTCATAAGGGGTACCCCTTGCCATTTTTTTGAGAAATTTAGCAAAATTTAAAAATTTGTTTTATTTTAATGCGAAATTGTTGCAATTAGTTCCTTTTCACTCAAACAATGCTTTAAATTAAAAAAAGGTAAAAAATAATGAAAAAAATGAAAAAATCTATAAATCTGTCAATCCAGTAAGGCTCATTTTCGCACCAAGTTTTGCCTATAACTCGGTCGGTATCCAACGGATCGCCAATCTTTAACCTGTGGTCGATAGATGGCACCAATGGCTACATTTTCTTCGTGGACGGCCATGCCCTCAGATGTCTGTGCCAGAAGTTATGCGAGGAACCAAGTTCCTTACCCTGTTTGAGAAAATGAAAATTTTTCCTCATTTTCGCACCAAGTTTTGCCTATAACTCGGTCGGTATCTAACGGATCTCCAATCTTTGCCTGTGGTCGATAGATGGCATCAATGGCTACATTTTCTTCTTGGACGGCCATGCCCTCAGATGTCTGTGCCAGAAGTTATTCGAGAAACCAAGTTCCTTACCCTGTTTGAGGAAATGTAAAATGTTCCTCATTTTTCTGCAATTCAGCAAAATTTTTAAATGTGATATATTTTATTGCGAATTTGTTGCAATAAGTTTCTTTTCACTCAAATATTGCTTTAAATTAAAAAAAGAATAAAAAATCAGAAAAAAATATCAAAAAAATTTTCCACTCGAAAATTTCATAAGGGGTACCCCTTGCCATTTTTTTGAGAAATTTAGCAAAATTTAAAAATTTGTTTTATTTTAATGCGAAATTGTTGCAATTAGTTCCTTTTCACTCAAACAATGCTTTAAATTAAAAAAAGGTAAAAAATAATGAAAAAAATGAAAAAATCTATACATCTGTCAATCCAGTAAGGCTCATTTTCGCACCAAGTTTTGCCTATAACTCGGTCGGTATCCAACGGATCGCCAATCTTTAACCTGTGGTCGATAGATGGCACCAATGGCTACATTTTCTTCTTGGACGGCCATGCCCTCAGATGTCTGTGCCAGAAGTTATGCGAGGAACCAAGTTCCTTACCCTGTTTGAGAAAATGTAAAATGTTCCTCATTTTTCTGCAATTCAGCAAAATTTTTAAATGTGATATATTTTATTGCGAATTTGTTGCAATAAGTTTCTTTTCACTCAAATATTGCTTTAAATTAAAAAAAAGGTAAAAAATCAGAAAAAAATTTCAAAAAAAATTTCCACTCGAAAATTTCATAAGGGGTACCCCTTGCCATTTTTTTGAGAAATTTAGCAAAATTAAAATTTTTTTTTTATTTTAATGCGAAATTGTTGCAATTCGTTCCTTTTCACTCAAACAATGCTTTAAATTAAAAAAAGGTAATAAATAATGAAAAAAATTGAAAAAATCTATAAATCTGTCAATCCAGTAAGGCTCATTTTCGCACCAAGTTTTGCCTATAACTCGGACGGTATCCAACGGATCGCCAATCTTTAACCTGTGGTCGATAGATGGCATCAATGGCTACATTTTCTTCTTGGACGGCCATGCCCTCAGATGTCTGTGCCAGAAGTTATGCGAGGAACCAAGTTCCTTACCCTGTTTGAGAAAATGTAAAATTTTCCTCTTTTTCGCACCAAGTTTTGCCTATAACTCGGTCGGTATCTAACGGATCTCCAATCTTTGCCTGTGGTCGATAGATGGCATCAATGGCTACATTTTCTTCGTGGACGGCCATGCCCTCAGATGTCTGTGCCAGAAGTTATTCGAGAAACCAAGTTCCTTACCCTGTTTGAGAAAATGTAAAATGTTCCTCATTTTTCTGCAATTCAGCAAAATTTTTAAATGTGATATATTTTATTGCGAATTTGTTGCAATAAGTTTCTTTTCACTCAAATATTGCTTTAAATTAAAAAAAGAATAAAAAATCAGAAAAAAATTTCAAAAAAATTTTCCACTCGAAAATTTCATAAGGGGTACCCCTTGCCATTTTTTTGAGAAATTTAGCAAAATTTTAAAATTTGTTTTAATTTAATGCGAAATTGTTGCAATTAGTTCCTTTTCACTCAAAGAATGCTTTAAATTAAAAAAAGGTAAAAAATAATGAAAAAATTGAAAAAATCTATAAATCTGTCAATCCAGTAAGGCTCATTTTCGCACCAAGTTTTGCCTATAACTCGGTCGGTATCCAACGGATCGCCAATCTTTAACCTGTGGTCGATAGATGGCACCAATGGCTACATTTTCTTCGTGGACGGCCATGCCCTCAGATGTCTGTGCCAGAAGTTATGCGAGGAACCAAGTTCCTTACCCTGTTTGAGAAAATGTAAAATGTTCCTCATTTTTCTGCAATTCAGCAAAATTTTTAAATGTGATATATTTTATTGCGAATTTGTTGCAATAAGTTTCTTTTCACTCAAATATTGCTTTAAATTAAAAAAAAGGTAAAAAATCAGAAAAAAATTTCAAAAAAAATTTCCACTCGAAAATTTCATAAGGGTTACCCCTTGCCATTTTTTTGAGAAATTTAGCAAAATTAAAATTTTTTTTTTATTTTAATGCGAAATTGTTGCAATTAGTTCCTTTTCACTCAAACAATGCTTTAAATTAAAAAAAGGTAATAAATAATGAAAAAAATTGAAAAAATCTATAAATCTGTCAATCCAGTAAGGCTCATTTTCGCACCAAGTTTTGCCTATAACTCGGACGGTATCCAACGGATCGCCAATCTTTAACCTGTGGTCGATAGATGGCACCAATGGCTACATTTTCTTCGTGGACGGCCATGCCCTCAGATGTCTGTGCCAGAAGTTATGCGAGGAACCAAGTTCCTTACCCTGTTTGAGAAAATGTAAAATTTTCCTCATTTTCGCACCAAATTTTGCCTATAACTCGGTCGGTATCTAACGGATCTCCAATCTTTGCTGTGGTCGATAGATGGCATCAATGGCTACATTTTCTTCTTGGACGGCCATGCTCTCAGATGTCTGTGCCAGAAGTTATTCGAGAAACCAAGTTCCTTACCCTGTTTGAAAAAATGTAAAATTTTCCTCATTTTCGCACCAAGTTTTGCCTATAACTCGGTCGGTATCTAACGGATCTCCAATCTTTGCCTGTGGTCGATAGATGGCATCAATGGCTACATTTTCTTCTTGGACGGCCATGCCCTCAGATGTCTGTGCCAGAAGTTATTCGAGAAACCATGTTCCTTACCCTGTTTGAGAAAATGTAAAATTTTCCTCATTTTCGCACCAAGTTTTGCCTATAACTCGGTCGGTATCCAACGGATCGCCAATCTTTAACCTGTGGTCGATAGATGGCACCAATGGCTACATTTTCTTCGTGGACGGCCATGCCCTCAGATGTTTGTGCCAGAAGTTATGCGAGGAACCAAGTTCCTTACCCTGTTTGAGAAAATGAAAAATTTTCCTCATTTTCGCACCAAGTTTTGCCTATAACTCGGTCGGTATCTAACGGATCTCCAATCTTTGCCTGTGGTCGATAGATGGCATCAATGGCTACATTTTCTTCTTGGACGGCCATGCCCTCAGATGTCTGTGCCAGAAGTTATTCGAGAAACCAAGTTCCTTACCCTGTTTGAGGAAATGTAAAATGTTCCTCATTTTTCTGCAATTCAGCAAAATTTTTAAATGTGATATATTTTATTGCGAATTTGTTGCAATAAGTTTCTTTTCACTCAAATATTGCTTTAAATTAAAAAAAGAATAAAAAATCAGAAAAAAATTTCAAAAAAATTTTCCACTCGAAAATTTCATAAGGGGTACCCCTTGCCATTTTTTTGAGAAATTTAGCAAAATTTAAAAATTTGTTTTATTTTAATGCGAAATTGTTGCAATTAGTTCCTTTTCACTCAAACAATGCTTTAAATTAAAAAAGGTAAAAAATAATGAAAAAAATGAAAAAATCTATAAATCTGTCAATCCAGTAAGGCTCATTTTCGCACCAAGTTTTGCCTATAACTCGGTCGGTATCCAACGGATCGCCAATCTTTAACCTGTGGTCGATAGATGGCACCAATGGCTACATTTTCTTCTTGGACGGCCATGCCCTCAGATGTCTGTGCCAGAAGTTATGCGAGGAACCAAGTTCCTTACCCTGTTTGAGAAAATGTAAAATGTTCCTCATTTTTCTGCAATTCAGCAAAATTTTTAAATGTGATATATTTTATTGCGAATTTGTTGCAATAAGTTTCTTTTCACTCAAATATTGCTTTAAATTAAAAAAAAGGTAAAAAATCAGAAAAAAATTTCAAAAAAAATTTCCACTCGAAAATTTCATAAGGGGTACCCCTTGCCATTTTTTTGAGAAATTTAGCAAAATTAAAATTTTTTTTTTATTTTAATGCGAAATTGTTGCAATTCGTTCCTTTTCACTCAAACAATGCTTTAAATTAAAAAAAGGTAATAAATAATGAAAAAAATTGAAAAAATCTATAAATCTGTCAATCCAGTAAGGCTCATTTTCGCACCAAGTTTTGCCTATAACTCGGACGGTATCCAACGGATCGCCAATCTTTAACCTGTGGTCGATAGATGGCATCAATGGCTACATTTTCTTCTTGGACGGCCATGCCCTCAGATGTCTGTGCCAGAAGTTATGCGAGGAACCAAGTTCCTTACCCTGTTTGAGAAAATGTAAAATTTTCCTCTTTTTCGCACCAAGTTTTGCCTATAACTCGGTCGGTATCTAACGGATCTCCAATCTTTGCCTGTGGTCGATAGATGGCATCAATGGCTACATTTTCTTCGTGGACGGCCATGCCCTCAGATGTCTGTGCCAGAAGTTATTCGAGAAACCAAGTTCCTTACCCTGTTTGAGAAAATGTAAAATGTTCCTCATTTTTCTGCAATTCAGCAAAATTTTTAAATGTGATATATTTTATTGCGAATTTGTTGCAATAAGTTTGTTTTCACTCAAATATTGCTTTAAAT
The DNA here is from genome assembly GCF_943734845.2 of Anopheles funestus. Taxonomy (NCBI): domain Eukaryota; kingdom Metazoa; phylum Arthropoda; class Insecta; order Diptera; family Culicidae; genus Anopheles; species Anopheles funestus. Next base: position 14,048,733 of record NC_064599.1, on the reverse strand, counting down.
TAAAAAAAGAATAAAAAATCAGAAAAAAATTTCAAAAAAATTTTCCACTCTAAAATTTCATAAGGGGTACCCCTTGCCATTTTTTTGAGAAATTTAGCAAAATTTTAAAATTTGTTTTATTTTAATGCGAAATTGTTGCAATTAGTTCCTTTTCACTCAAAGAATGCTTTAAATTAAAAAAAGGTAAAAAATAATGAAAAAATTGAAAAAATCTATAAATCTGTCAGGCTCATTTTCGCACCAAGTTTTGCCTATAACTCGGTCGGTATCCAACGGATCGCCAATCTTTAACCTGTGGTCGATAGATGGCACCAATGGCTACATTTTCTTCGTGGACGGCCATGCCCTCAGATGTCTGTGCCAGAAGTTATTCGAGAAACCAAGTTCCTTACCCTGTTTGAGAAAATGTAAAATGTTCCTCATTTTTCTGCAATTCAGCAAAATTTTTAAATGTGATATATTTTATTGCGAATTTGTTGCAATAAGTTTCTTTTCACTCAAATATTGCTTTAAATTAAAAAAAAGGTAAAAAATCAGAAAAAAATTTCAAAAAAAATTTCCACTCGAAAATTTCATAAGGGGTACCCCTTGCCATTTTTTTGAGAAATTTAGCAAAATTAAAATTTTTTTTTTATTTTAATGCGAAATTGTTGCAATTAGTTCCTTTTCACTCAAACAATGCTTTAAATTAAAAAAAGGTAATAAATAATGAAAAAAATTGAAAAAATCTATAAATTTGTCAATCCAGTAAGGCTCATTTTCGCACCAAGTTTTGCCTATAACTCGGACGGTATCCAACGGATCGCCAATCTTTAACCTGTGGTCGATAGATGGCACCAATGGCTACATTTTCTTCGTGGACGGCCATGCCCTCAGATGTCTGTGCCAGAAGTTATGCGAGGAACCAAGTTCCTTACCCTGTTTGAGAAAATGTAAAATTTTCCTCATTTTCGCACCAAATTTTGCCTATAACTCGGTCGGTATCTAACGGATCTCCAATCTTTGCTGTGGTCGATAGATGGCATCAATGGCTACATTTTCTTCTTGGACGGCCATGCTCTCAGATGTCTGTGCCAGAAGTTATTCGAGAAACCAAGTTCCTTACCCTGTTTGAAAAAATGTAAAATTTTCCTCATTTTCGCACCAAGTTTTGCCTATAACTCGGTCGGTATCTAACGGATCTCCAATTTTTGCCTGTGGTCGATAGATGGCATCAATGGCTACATTTTCTTCTTGGACGGCCATGCCCTCAGATGTCTGTGCCAGAAGTTATTCGAGAAACCATGTTCCTTACCCTGTTTGAGAAAATGTAAAATTTTCCTCATTTTCGCACCAAGTTTTGCCTATAACTCGGTCGGTATCCAACGGATCGCCAATCTTTAACCTGTGGTCGATAGATGGCACCAATGGCTACATTTTCTTCTTGGACGGCCATGCCCTCAGATGTTTGTGCCAGAAGTTATGCGAGGAACCAAGTTCCTTACCCTGTTTGAGAAAATGAAAAATTTTCCTCATTTTCGCACCAAGTTTTGCCTATAACTCGGTCGGTATCTAACGGATCTCCAATCTTTGCCTGTGGTCGATAGATGGCATCAATGGCTACATTTTCTTCTTGGACGGCCATGCCCTCAGATGTCTGTGCCAGAAGTTATTCGAGAAACCAAGTTCCTTACCCTGTTTGAGGAAATGTAAAATGTTCCTCATTTTTCTGCAATTCAGCAAAATTTTTAAATGTGATATATTTTATTGCGAATTTGTTGCAATAAGTTTCTTTTCACTCAAATAATGCTTTAAATTAAAAAAAGAATAAAAAATCAGAAAAAAATTTCAAAAAAATTTTCCACTCGAAAATTTCATAAGGGGTACCCCTTGCCATTTTTTTGAGAAATTTAGCAAAATTTAAAAATTTGTTTTATTTTAATGCAAAATTGTTGCAATTAGTTCCTTTTCACTCAAACAATGCTTTAAATTAAAAAAAGGTAAAAAATAATGAAAAAAATTGAAAAAATCTATAAATCTGTCAATCCAGTAAGGCTCATTTTCGCACCAAGTTTTGCCTATAACTCGGACGGTATCCAACGGATCGCCAATCTTTAACCTGTGGTCGATAGATGGCACCAATGGCTACATTTTCTTCGTGGACGGCCATGCCCTCAGATGTCTGTGCCAGAAGTTATGCGAGGAACCAAGTTCCTTACCCTGTTTGAGAAAATGTAAAATTTTCCTCATTTTCGCACCAAATTTTGCCTATAACTCGGTCGGTATCTAACGGATCTCCAATCTTTGCCTGTGGTCGATAGATGGCATCAATGGCTACATTTTCTTCTTGGACGGCCATGCCCTCAGATGTCTGTGCCAGAAGTTATTCGAGAAACCAAGTTCCTTACCCTGTTTGAGAAAATGTAAAATGTTCCTCATTTTTCTGCAATTCAGCAAAATTTTTAAATGTGATATATTTTATTGCGAATTTGTTGCAATAAGTTTCTTTTCACTCAAATATTGCTTTAAATTAAAAAAAGAATAAAAAATCAGAAAAAAATTTCAAAAAAAATTTCCACTCGAAAATTTCATAAGGGGTACCCCTTGCCATTTTTTTGAGAAATTTAGCAAAATTTAAAAATTTGTTTTATTTTAATGCGAAATTGTTGCAATTAGTTCCTTTTCACTCAAACAATGCTTTAAATTAAAAAATGGTTAAAAATAATGAAAAAAATTGAAAAAATCTATAAATCTGTCAATCCAGTAAGGCTCATTTTCGCACCAAGTTTTGCCTATAACTCGGTCGGTATCCAACGGATCGCCAATCTTTAACCTGTGGTCGATAGATGGCACCAATGGCTACATTTTCTTCGTGGACGGCCAAGCCCTCAGATGTCTGTGCCAGAAGTTATGCGAGGAACCAAGTTCCTTACCCTGTTTGAGAAAATGTAAAATGTTCCTCATTTTCGCACCAAATTTTGCCTATAACTCGGCCGGTATCTAACGGATCTCCAATCTTTGCCTGTGGTCGATAGATGGCATCAATGGCTACATTTTCTTCTTGGACGGCCATGCCCTCAGATGTCTGTGCCAGAAGTTATGCGAGGAACCAAGTTCCTTACCCTGTTTGAGAAAATGTAAAATGTTCCTCATTTACGCACCAAATTTTGCCTATAACTCGGCCGGTATCTAACGGATCTCCAATTTTTGCCTGTGGTCGATAGATGGCATCAATGGCTACATTTTCTTCTTGGACGGCCATGCCCTCAGATGTCTGTGCCAGAAGTTATTCGAGAAACCATGTTCCTTACCCTGTTTGAGAAAATGTAAAATTTTCCTCATTTTCGCACCAAGTTTTGCCTATAACTCGGTCGGTATCCAACGGATCGCCAATCTTTAACTTGTGGTCAATAGATGACACCAATGGCTACATTTTCTTCGTGGACGGCCATGCCCTCGGATATCTGTATGGCTGTGTAGATGTTTCAGATGTTTCTATAAATATGCCAATCACCTAAGGCTGTATAGCCTTAGGCTTTTTTTTGAAGTATTATTGCTGTAATATTAAAGTTTATTTGATTGTTCACCACTTAGCGGACTTCGGATTTACACTTCACTTTTACATTACTTACACTGTAAAGCTTCCTTCTTAAACGTTGGTGTCATCGAGGCCTTACCTTCGGTAGGGGGACTCTCGATGCTCTTGAAATAACAACACGAATAATTTGATTTGGATTCCCAATTTTGTATATGATCCTTGACAACTGTCAACTCACGATCGATCACTGGGGACTGGCCGCGTTCTAACAGTTTTGGTTTATTTTATACTCTGAGTTGGGAAGGTGTACATGGTTTTTACATAAGGGCTTATGTAACGAATGTTTCTATTTCTGTGTTTCTATTTGCTTGTAATAATTAGTAATGCATTTCTGTAATTTTCGGCTGATGCGCATTAGCACATAAATCATGCGTCGAGTTGGTCTTGCGAAGGAGGGTTAGAGAATGAAAACTAAGGTAACTTTTTCAAGTGCAATTCACAGCGTGAGAAAGTAATGAGTGGCCTTCGATTATGTCAACTTTCAGGTACTTGAAAGGGATGAAACAGATGTGTTTAGAAAAGGCGTAAAACCCCTAGCCATGTGTTTTATGTTATGTGTCAGAATGAGAATGGAAGAAAATAGGAAAGGACCAACGCGGTTGTACTAACCGATTTTATATTTTGAATTTTAATATGCTATTTGAGATTTCCAATATGTTAGTTATTTAATGTTTAGCAGATATGCTACAATTATTTCCGTTGCTACATTGACGTTTAATTATGACACTGAGTTTAAGTTTTTTTTTTAATTCTTTCTTTATCAATTTCTTATCCTTCCCGTGACAAGATCGCTTTTTAAAATAATGTAGTATTAATGAATGTTTTAAAATACTATCTCAGTAAAGGTACAACATATTTAAAATCTTGGCTCAAGCTAGCAGCTTAAATTCTCGCTCAAAATTCCACGCAGTTCATCAACAACGAAGCATTCTCTATTATTGTACATACAGTAAGTTTCATGGTTTGATAGTATGGACGAACAGAAATGTAACCTTTTTACTCTTTTTGCACCGCGGTCGTACTCTTGTCAGTACAGTCAGGTTCTTCAGTGCCCAATGTTTTATCGCATACCTTTGAAGGAAAAAGATAATTTAAATGTAAAAACAATCCATTGTACTTTTGCTTGTTTAATCACTCACATGTAAACTGCTCGAAAGAAGTTTCTCAATCTTTTCCACGTCGAGATTTTCATCCATCGCGGACACTTTTTTCAGTGCGGACGAAACAATGCTGAGATCGCCACGCAACTCACTCACGACGGCGGTTATCTTCTTTGCGTTGCTCAACACTTCCACCGTTTGGGTGTATGGATTGTAACGCACACCGAATGGCCTTTGTATTGTGTCAGCATAATCCCTGTTCAAAGAAAAAAAAATGATTAAAAACATGTCCTCAAATTAATTTTTTTAACCAAATTTCACCTCATCTTCTCCTTAGCTTCCTCGAAAGAGTCCGTGTAGTAGTACGCATTCTGGTACGCCGTGATGATACACTCCTCCTGACACGTAATCTCCGGATCAAACCGCTTAATCTTGTCCGATGTAGTGATGGCATGCTGTAACTCCGCCACAGATGACAGTAAACCCGCTCCGAACACCTTGAAGCTGCCATCCTTCTGACGGCAAAGACCAAACTCCACCGTAAAGAAGTACAGTGTTGCCAGCTTGTTAATGTCATCCTCCGAAGCACCTAACGACGCCAGTCCAATCTCCTGCGAGAACTGGGCGAAACTTGAGTTGGCCAGCAGGGGCATGTGCCCCAACAACTCGTGGCAACAGTCGCTGGAAATACAAAATTTCAAATTATACTTTGCCCGCTCGCAGTTGGTATAATTCGAAATTTCAATTTACGGTTCCGGTGTGTAGAACGGATCGGACGAATGGCGGATGTACTGGGTGCAGTGAAACACCCGAAACGCCAACCCGGACAGGAAGTCTCTCGGCGAAAGATAGCCGGCAACGGGACGAATCTGGAAGCCTGTCTTGCGCTTCAGAAACACGTTGATATCCTGGAGCTGGGGCAGATTGTCCTCCCGGTAGCCGCAGTACTTTACCAGCTCGGGCCAATTCTCCAGATACTCCGGCACGGCATGTATGATGTAAAGTTTGTGCAGCTCACGAAAAACAGTTCCCCTGGTGAAAAGGAAGGGAAAAAGAAGGGAAAAAGGGAGGAAATGTTATCTATACCGACCACACGACTTCTCATCGACTTGAAGTGAAAAGTTGACTCTTGAGAACGTTTCTTCCGAGTAACTCAATTAACCCTTCTGAATGGAACACTCGTTAGACGCAACGGAACAACATTAGATTGATTACTCCGTCAAGCACAACCGGATATAGAGACGGGGCCTTTTCTTCTTTTAAAAAATGTCCACAGCTTGTTGAACGATGCACAACCCCGATCGATGTCTCGAGACATGCAAAGTCATTGAAAAGTGTAAATCTAATTTACCAGGTTTTGATTTCTTCCGGTGTGTACTGAACCCTCGGGATGGGACTGCCACTGTGCGTGCGTGAAGCAGATGAGGAAACGGGATTAGTGAAAATGCCCTTTCGAAAGCAGCACACGATCACACACACACAAACACTCACTGTTTGTAGGAGTTAGCAATGGCCGCAAATTGCTCTCGTCGCTTGCGGTAGACCGGGTCCTTGAAGCCAGGATGGTCCGCATCAAGCTCACTGCCGTACATCAGCACATTCTGGGCCCGGTCCAGGTCGGAAATTTTCCTTGGAAACCAGTGCATTTCTCCGAAATCTATAGAAGCGACAGTAAAGAAGTTAAATGTTTACAAGCTTATTCCTTGAAACTTACCAAAACTTCCACACGCGGACAGTGGCGTCGGTGGAGGTCCATCGCTGTTCACCTGTGCTGCATAGTTTACCGATTGGACCTCGCGTTTCAACAATCGCAACACTTGATCCAAACGATTTGCATCACACTCCACATCAACGAGGACGTCCGCACTGTCACACGTTTCGCCGCTCTTGTTCAGCTCCACGTGCAGGACGTTAATGCCGAGCTCTTGGAAGACGCGCAATGCACTGGCCAGACCTCCGATTTGATTTTTCAGCGTAAAAATAATGGAAGTACGATCGCCACCAATCCGTTCATTGCCATTGCTATGATCGACGGATTTCTGATGGATAGGAAAGAAGAATTGAAGAGAAAAAGAAGAGATTTACATTTTAAGATATTAAATTAACTTTTTTTGTTTGTTATTCAAACATTGTTCTTGAGCTTGGAAGATGGGTTTTATGTACCGACGGACATTAATTGCATATAATCTCGATTGATCCTCCGTAGCATGTAGCGAAAATTATGATACATTAAGATTTATTCACAAATATATTAATTTAATGGCGGGTTAGCCGTGTATGAGACAAACGATGCCAGTTCCACACGACAGGAGTGAGTATCAAACCTCGTCCGCGTCGACCGTCCCTCCGTAGGAAGGACTGACTATTCGACTACGTAAAAATAAGTCTAGTAGGCCAGAAATGGTCGGTTTAACCTGTAAGGTCGTTGTGATAAACGTTACATATATTTATTAATTTTTTATATTTTAAACATATTTCAGCAAATTTCTATCACTATTATCGAATCATTGTGATTACGAACCACCTCAGATCTGTAATTTCATCGTTAAAATAATTCACAGCGTTAATTCACAATAATTCACCTTCTAAACGGTTTAAACATTTGAATTTAATTTTCTGCTCCAAAAACCAAATTGTTCATATAATTAATGCTCTTAAAACAATTTTAAATAGGGATTAAGTCTGAATAACAACTAATAAAAGTCGAATTAAAAAATTATTTAAATCGTCATTATCTCAAAAAGATTTTCAACATTTACGGCATTGTTTTAAATAAATGAAGTATTTGAAAATAAAATTTTCATTACATTGTCGCACGTACAATTACACAAATTAAACAAACAAATTAAGAGTTAAAATGTTCACAATTCTTATTTATTTATTTCTTTATAATTAAGGATTACGACTTCGGCAGTATTGTCAGAATCAGAATGCTGAAGTAGTACAATTTTCACAGGGCATTTCCTCCTTGTTCTTTGCCTTATCCCGGGCATTCTCGAATGTTCACAATCTTTATAAGACAAAAAAAAGTTTTTTTTTAAATTGTTTCAACTAATTTGATCGATTAAAATTGATTTAAAAAAAAACTTGTTCAACGAACAGGAACTATAAGCTGTTTGAAGTATTCCAAATTTTTGAATTATTTTTTCTTGATTCCATAGAGGCCACCATTACAATGTATTTTGAATTATAGAATATGATTCAATTGAACAAAGTTGAAAAAGCACTATTGATAATAAAAAAATTAGTATCCATAAGCATAAAATAAATAAGTTACTACAGAATATTTATAAGCTTCGAACCACTTGCAAAATCCATAAAACTTTAGAGATTTTAAAAACTGTCCACACGAAATTAATCAGCTATGAGTATATTCCCATGAAGCACCGAGCAGCTTTAGCACGTTAATCCACACCATTCAATCTTTTCACAGAGTCACTTTTTTTTGTAAAACATTTACAACAAACCAGCATGGGCACTTCTTTTTTTTTAATAATTACAGCAAATTCCTTTCGCCGATGCAGTGGACTGCCCTCCTTGACTGCCCACTCCTGATCGCCACTGTGATACAGCCATAATCCCAGTAATCCTTTGCCGGAACCACTCATCCTGCTGCTCGAACTGTTTTCGGCTCCGGAAATATTGCGCTCCAAACACACAAATCGGTTGCACCCGTTGGGAAAACACTTCAAACTTTGGACCACACAGTATTAATTCCTGTGATGCACCCGGACGACGACACGACACGCACGACGTACTCGAATCAACTGGTGAGTTTTTCAATCACTAATGGCCCTTTTATACCTCCCGATGTGAACCTTCGAACAAGGCGGGGGAAGCTATCCCACAAGGTGAACGTTTCGTCCCACGACAAATGGAACGGGTGACTCCCGATTGCTCCTTCTCCTTGGGAAAGGCAAGTAGAATGAAGGCGAATGATTTGGAGAAGGATGGAAACGTGTGGAAATATATTCTAGGCTGCTTACCATTCATTCACATGCCACTCTAACCCGTCCCCTTTCAGGATGGTTTACGGTTTACCGTACCGTAGCAAAACCAGCATAAAATCTTCTCCTTTCAACACATTTCCCGACTTCCGAAGCATCCTTCCCTTGTTCATAGATCGTAAGCGTTTGTGTGTGTCCGTTTTTTTTTCCTCCAGTAACAGTTTTGCTCATACTCACTCCAACTTCGTCCCCAGAATTCCCGCACGATGACGATGGTGGCGCAGTCGGTTCGGTTCGATGTTCTTTCTCGTCGGACATCCTTAAGAAATTTTTGCCCTCCCGATTGGCTGAATCACGATAATGTCAGGAATAATCTAAACTTTATCGTCGATGTGATTTTATGCTGGTGCTGGTGAATTGGAGCACGCGAGGAGATTAAGGGAAGGCAACTCGGAATGAGGAATTGTGAAACGTTAAACCGAGCACGAGTTGTTGATTATGACCATTCGGATTGAACTGGGCGCATTTTGTACTACCGGAAACCAGGATAATGACGATGATGGACCCGTTTTTCAGCGAGTGAGACAAACTTATTACTTCCTAGTATACGGTGTGGCGTGAGGAATGATGGGGAAATTGAAAGCGAGACTGTTAAAACGGGCATTAAAATGTCTTCCGTTGGAATTGATGACAATTGAAAATAGAGGTGACAAACTTTTCTCGACGAAATTAATTTCTGTAAATGCTTTATTATTTCAAGCTTGAATGAAGCTAAAATGTGAGACATTTAACAGAAAGATTTTAAAGATTTATAAACATTGTTAAAAATCGAATGTGAATGCTTTTTGCCTCACAAAACCCTCGTTTTCCATCATAATAAATCAGCAAATCGCGTCACCGAAAAATCATTAGAAACGTTCCATCCATTCTCCATGGTGGATAATACTTACAGATACCAGTAAGCATCTCAGCAAGGAAAAAAAAAGCCAACGGATGAGAAAAACGAATCTCATCCACAAGTGTTTATCTACCAGCTCGAGTACTTACCGGGGTATTCTGTATAAAATCACTATTTGTTCCGTGGCTTGGCGCCGTTTATTCTTAGACGGATTGGACTGCATATGCCCACACACATACGCGCGCCTCCCCACGAAAGGGAATCGAGATCCCTTTTGCCCTCAAGTATCACTCGTCCTTGCTTGGTACCGTCTAGTTTTAAGGGGGTTTGGGACAAGCACAAAGACAATCTCCCTTTTCAGCTTCCCATCCGTTGTCACTCGAGACAGCGCTAAAATCATTCTGGGAAAGTCGACGTCACACCAAAGTTCAAACCTTCATGCGGAAGGAGTAGAATTAATTTCTTTTCACCATTGTACGCGTGTTCCCTAGTTCCATCTCGTTCGAACCATGTAGCGTTAAAGATCCAACACTGACCTTTTCCGGGAGGTACTGGATCGTTTGTTTTTTGGTTAATTTCACAGGATATCATTCACGTTGGCACAGTTCCCTGCTTGGAGAGAAGCGAATAAGATGAAGCGATGGAAAAGGAAAGTTCTGAAAACACCCACAGTAGGTCTTCAGACGGAATGCAGAAAAGGAAAAGCAGGATACCAAAAACTCTTTGAAGAAACGGAACGCTGAAGCGCACTTAAACGACCGCAAGCGTGCACTACGCAAAGGGACACAGACAAACAAGATACGCTTCAATCGCTGCCCCGTAGCTTTAGGAAAAGAAGCATTGCATGCGTGGACCGTGCGGTGGATAATGATAGTGATGATAAGGGAAAACCATGTAACAATGCTGGCAGCATTTTCCACTTGTTGCTGACGGAATCAGCCAGGTTCGGACGAGCGACGTCTTCCCATGATGGAGAAGAGTGAACCTAAGGGATGGGAAATAAAACCGATTCTCTGTAGAACCATCAGCACAACCGTCACCGTATAACGACTGTGAGGTTTGCTGGTTTTGTTCTTTAACCACAGCAAAGAAGCTACGGTACCAGGTCTCTGTTCGGTTTGATTTCTTCTGCGGTGCCACAATGTTTGAATAGGAAACCAATCGAGACTAGATTGAAAAGTGCAGGAAGATATGGGAAAGCACAAAAAAAAACAAACTACGCTTTTTCCAACAGGAAGTAGTTGATTCTATTGCTATTCTTTCTCGTTTGGTAGTGTTACGGGAAGTGAAATCGATTGACGACTGTGAAGTACATCTTCGAACTTCAGCACTGTCCAGTATCGATTCACTTAATGTAACGACTTGCGGGTTGGAAGATCGTTTCGCAAAAGTCACTCTCAAAATGGACGGTACGGTAAGCGATAAGCGCTAATTCATGAATATATTCATCAAGTGCGGGGTAGGAAGGATCGGAATCGGTTAGAATCAACTGGTGCTGCTTACTGCGTGGCAGATTGAACGTGAAAAGCGAGCGAAGATTTCTTAACGAACCTTCATTGATTGATTATCCTACCACGTTATCGGTTGGATGTCCATACATTTTCTTTAGCTGTCTGTTGTTTGGTTGAATTCGTTGTAAAATGGAGTATTATCTTTTATTTGTTAAAAGTTTTCCGAAACTATACGCATACTGACTAAACTGAGAAGTATGTTTTCATGATTTATGATAACTTCTTAAACTTTTGCTTTAGATTACTGATCAGAACACCTTAACTCGATCTGAACATAATTGACGGAATAAGTCGTCTGGTGTCGCTTTAATGACCGCAGTTTGACGAATATAATACGTTACACAAGCTCTCCGTTGTCCTTGTGTACACACAAGTGTGACAAATGCAATTCTTCTAAAAACTTTTCTTATAAAAGCATAATAGACGATCTCATTCGAGTGGGACAGGATCCTTGTATCAGAGGTAAATGTGAGTCCTTTACAGTTCAAAATTTTAATTCAGACTTCAAGGATACGATTAATTTTCTGTAAATAACTTCTGTGTGAGTTGACATTTGTTAGCAATACCTTTTTACCGTCCGAAACTTTGACAATGTTTGACGACGGGTTTTTGATTAAAATCCAATAGGACAGTAATAAACAATGTCTATGTCGCGAACTTGTTCTTCTTTGACACTAGAGATGAAAATAACTTTTTAGTGAGTCAACTCAGAGTGAATGAGTCGTTATTAGGAGTCAGCTCGTTTAACGACTCATTTTGGAATCATAATAAACCCGGCATAAAAGCATAAGTTAAGGTTCGGTCATTTTACTCAGTCATGAGTGTAAGCATGTAGCGGTCGTTAGTCGAGTTGCAAAAAGATTAAATTCGTGTGTTGTGGTAGTATCGCTATAGCCTTGGGAGATTTTCAAAAGTATAATTTTTTTATTATTTTTTATTCTTTTTTTATTGAAAGCATTATTTGAGTGAAAAGAAACTTATTTCAACAAATTCGCATTAAAATATATCAATTTATACATTTACACTATGTCCATTGATCGGGTACCACAAACCGCTGCAACGAACCATAGTTTGGGCAAAACAAATGTATTTAAGAGCACAACCTTCTGCATCAAATTGAGGTCTCTAACACGATGATGCCCGATCAGGTGACGGAAATGCTGCATTACGTTCTCCCAGTTGTGGCCCGCAGCCTCCCGTATGTTGTTGGTGAACAATATCCCGAGCAGGGGAAGACACAGTTTGCAGCCATGGAATATCTATTGTGGTGTTTGGTGCTATATGACGGATGTCCAGTGCTGTTGTTTTTTTTTCAACTTGTTTGTTGTTTTTTAAATCAATGAGAGGATTTAGATAGACTAATCCTGGATTAAAGCCCATTATAATAATTATAACAAGCTTATAATCAATATTAAGGAGGGATATGGGTCGAAAACAAGATACGGTGCCCGTGATTCCTTTCTTCTTCAGAAGAACTATTAACCCATCAACAAAGTTCCGCCAGTTATTGTTGGTTCGACAATCCTCTTGAATTATTAGATTACAGGTAAATCGTCTGTCGGTAAGTCTTCGTCAGTGTATAATTGTGTGTGTAGTATGTGTGAATGTGTTGTCTGATTTCTTCCTCATGATCAATCACTCCGCCATCATCAGACATCAGTTTGTCAATTACGGTTCGAGTCCGTCTGCGTTCCTCTAACTGGAACGAAGTTCAGAGAAAAGTCTCTGAAATGAGAGGATCTTTCCCTTCACACGATTTATAGTTACCAGCTCATCAGGATTTGTCAGATAGTTTTTTTTTTTTTTTTGCTCGGTTAGAACGGCCTGGCCGTATCAAGACTTATTTTACCACGTAGCAGGATAGTCAGTCCATGCTACGGGGAGACGGTCCGGATGGGATTTGAACCCGGTCCCTGCCGTGTGGACGGGCGCCGTTTTTCACATGCACCACCGGGCCGCCCCGTTTGTCAGATAGTTATCGTAACTGTTTTTAAACACTGTATAGAGAATGTCCTGTCGCAGGCGGAACGCGGAGTATTTGTGATTCGTATTCCAGCGAAAGAACGATTTAATTTTCAGTTTGGCGAAGTGAATCCACCAATCCATCCAGGAACCGAAATTCCTTCTTTGTCTTGTCCATCAATGCGAGAACCCGAACCACGTGTTTTTTTTTGCCTGGAGTTTAAAATCTTCTTAGACACCCATCGGGCGACATGGGATTTTTACCCATGTAAAAAAATCTCCTTGAACCCTATGCACCATCTAACGGGATCCCCTCAGGCCATTACTTCTTGAGAGAGGCAGGTTTGAGTGTCTTACCTCCGCATGTCGTTCAACTGTTGACGTTGACGAAGAAGTCTACGTGACCATGCGTCCTTCCAACACATGCCTCAACATCGGGAATCAGCAAGTATGTCTATCTGCCTTTTGCTGAACTTTACCAGCTGCTCTGCCATTTCTGCGTCGTCTCTGCCCTGATGCAATTCTTCATCGCTGCAGTGAGAGGTTCCCTCGCACGTGCTTTCCGGAAATTCTCCAAGTCCTCCTCAAGAATGATGCATAGGGGTACGGTGCAAATGGTACGGTAAGGACTAGCAACACGCATGACCAATCGCCGATGTACTCTACGAACAGAATTTTGATGCTGCTTTTCCGACATAATATGCGCCCAGACTGGCGCTCCATATCTTATGACAGATATGGCAACAGTTGCGTGAAGGCGTCGTATGCTGCTGCTAGGTACACCTATGTTTGGCATGAATGTTGCCAATGCATTTGCGGTCTTCATAGCTTTATTGCATGCATCAACCAGATGGTGCATGAATTCCAGTCGGTCATCGTTTCGAATCCCAAAGTATTTGAGATTCCTGACGAACTCAATGTGCTCTGAGCTCACCAGTATCGATGCCTTTTGCACCTCCTTGTGGCTGCTGATAAGCATGAACTCTGTTTACGCGTGCGCAATTTCTAAGCAGACTGCTTTCATCCACTCATCGATTCTACCAACAGCGTCCTTGGCTAACATTTCAACCTCCTCGATGGATTCGCCGGTGACTGTCAGCGCGATGTCGTCAGCAAAACCAGTGAGCTCAGCTTTTGGAGCAAGAGCGAGGGTTAGTACTTCGTTATACATGACGTTCCGCAGGCTGGGACCAACGACTTATCCCTGTGGAATCCCAGTTGTAATGTTGGACGTTTTAACCACCTTGCCCGTTTTGTATTGCAGTACGCAACCGTTGAGGTAGCTCCTCAGCACCCTGCACAAATTTACTTTTCAGTACCTGTTCGTGATACAGATTATACCTCTTACTTCAAATGAAATCATACCTAATATGGAACTACTTCAAATGTTTTTATAACCCTACTGCGGTCATACCATCCAACCTAATGTGTTCAGTGTGTCAGTACTCGAAAGTACTGATCTTTCAAGGCAGAGTACTTTTGTGCATCTGTCGACTGCCAGCCGACACACAAAGACAAACTTGTGTGTAACGCAAAGTACCAAACGATAGTATAAATACAGTACATTTTGAGAAAATTTTAAGAACCATATATTAATAAAGGAAAGACAATCCAAAGGCAAAATAAAATATTTTCTGATCAAACCGCTGTATGAAATTTAATGTCTGATGGGGACGCCCAGTACTTTACATATGTACCCGTTCTCAAAAAAGTTGGTTTTAAAAAACGGTCAGAAAAATCGCACAATATCTCTTCACCACGTGAAAGTACACATGTTACACTATTATGTGGTATTAATCACACGACTCGACAAAACTCCCAGAATGGTTTCAAGGCAAAATTTAAAAACATGATATTTTTCACGGACTTTTTGCAAACATCATCAAAGTTATTAGGGTTTTGTGTAGTATGTCACAAACATGAGTACATATGCATAAAGAATATTAAATTTCTTTTCAAAATCACAAAAAGTTATCAAAACCGGTCGAATATTTCATGAATTTTATTAATTGATTGAAAAACATTTTTTTAAACAATTTTCACAAATCTTTACTTTGACAGTCTCGTTCTCAGAAAAAAGATTAGTTTATTTCTATAGATTAAAAAAGCGTGTTTGGTTTGCCACCAAGTGAAAGTTGTTTTTTTTTTTCATTTCATCCCGGTTTATGGCTAACGTGCACTGTCTGGCGGTTAAGACCGAGTTCGTATTTTTTATTACATATTGGACTGTTTATTGCAAAGTTTGTTTGCTAAAGTGTGCATGGCAAAATACCTTAAGAAATTTATGAAGGAAAAAAAAAATCCGTTGAAGAATGGAGTGTGAAAAAAATGATTATTTTCTCTTTTTTTCTACGTGACTACGTAGTTAAACAGAAGAAAACAGAAACAGATACTCTACTTAATAAGAATCCTTTAGTAATCCTCTAGTAGTAGAGAGAGAGAGCGAGTTATCGTCATCAAGAGCATAACAGCCTAGTTTAATATTGAAAATGATATGAAGGAACGAAGAAGATTAGATATTGTTAAACATTCTTTTTCTTGGATGTATCTATTAATTAGTAGTGCTTTGGATTTTAGTGTGGGTATGGCAAGATTGAGTCCTCCTTCTGATTTTTTGAGAGATAGTTGGTCTATTGCTACTTTGAGAGAATGGTTTATTGGTTTGTGTATTTGCAAATAAGTAGCAATGTAGGATTTGAAAGATTAAAACGAGTTTAAAACGAAGACCACTTTGTCAGCGCTAATCACCGAATGTTGACAAAAAAGTTTCTCTACAAGGGATGATTCAACAATTGTGAAACGCAAAACTTTTAAATTTGTGGCTTCTTTTCTCATAAAAAAGAAGGATCGAATGAAATTAACACCTTCAATAATCCATCTTGTAACAAGATTAACAAAATTTAAGAATACTGCTAAGAATATTTTAGAGATCTTGTGAAGGTTAGCGACATACGAAAAAAAGTTTAATTTGTACTAACACATATCTTCTTCGTTTCTTCATAACATTTTCATAATGAAACTAGGCTGTTATGCTCTTGATGACGGTTCTTCAGGAGGAGAACTCTTACGCTGGTGCCGTAACGCTGATAGTAACCCTCTCTATCTTTCTCTCTCTCTCGCTCTCTCTTTCTCTCGCTCTCTCTCTCTCTCTCTCTCTCTCTCTCTCTCTCTCTCTCTCCTACCAGCGTTACGTAATAGTTGAATGATTCCTTTGAAGCCGATTTCCTCGCAACACCTTTCTTTAGCTTATTCTGAATACTGTTTAGCGATGATTGATTACTAGAGGATTCTTATTTCATCAAGTATCTGTTCATCTGTATCAGTTTTCTTCTGCTTAGTTACCTAGTTACCTAGTAGAACAAAAGAGAAAATAATCATTGTTTTCACACTCCATTCTTCAACGTATTTTTTTTTTTTCCTTCCTAAATTAGGATTGCGAGTTATTTTGTCATTCACACATTAGTAAACAAACTGATAAAAAGCAAAATTTTCCGAAAAGCAATTACATTTCAATATTATCTGAAGTAAACGGTGTTGCTTTCTTCAGATGAAAATAGTTAAGTTCGCTTTATTATTTATGCATTTGTTAATATTTTTATAAATTTAAGTATCTATCAACTCCTTCCTGTCCTGTCTCATAATGCAAAACGAAAGAGGTTATCAAGTTTTCAATTTTGGAGCTTTTTCTCGGCAAACGGCGTGGAGCTGCGTGTACTTATTAACGCGGATTGTGATCGGCACCGGATGGATGAGCACCCAGTGGTTGCGCCACTTGCAACCCGTTTCCGTCCACCAGCTACTGTAGCACATAGTAAATTCCATCCAGAGCAACGTATCGATATTATCTCGAGATGACGACTTTACCGGTTTGCGGATCCCAGGATGTTCTGGCTTTGCGTGTATGAACTGAGTAAAGACGGAATGTTTAAGGTCAAAAGAACCGGCGTTAGACACGTGAGTCAGTTTTATATGCGAATTCTCAATTTTCGTTTTCCTCTTTCTATTATTACTTTTCACATGGAACCAACATTTTATCGATATAAACCAGTTTTTGCGGATGTATTTATTTGGGGCTTGTTTCGCTGACGAAAAGGAGTGATATATTAAGTTGCAGACCAACGTTTTGTTTCAGTCTTCAATCGTCATTCTTGTGTAGCGGACGGAGAAACTTCTGGAAAACAATGGTAAGAACCATTGCTGCTTATCAAAGGAGAGTTTACAGACATGTTATTTCTTTCTTTTATCATTTAAGTATTTCAGATCGCTTTACTGGATTTTAGCTGCAGCGTCGTTGCTGATTGTAACGAGTGTCCTTACAGCGTCGGTACCAGATGGTGATGTCTACCACGAAAACACGCTTTCGGAAAATGGGCGTTTCTTTGCGAATCAAACTAAAGATGGAATCTACCAAGAGGAGGAAGGATCCCTTGAATCGTTTATTATAACAGTGAGGGGATTGATTCGTTCAGAGGGCACACCTGATAAAACATATGTGTACTTCCTGTATCCAGATGAAAATGGATATCGTCTCCAAGAAGAATGTCTTTTTCCTATACCAGGAACGAAACCACCTGCACCAATTGAACCGAAACTTATACTTTCCCTTCTTGGTGGTGGTAAATTTTGAATTACTCCTCGATGAACTGTAAAGACGACACTGTGAACAATGAGCTTTGAAATAAATTTTATGCTGCATTGAAACTATGACATGTTTTACACAGACTGACGATGAGAAACATAATACATGAAATGTTTTGTGCTTTGTAACCTCATTGGCGAGTTTATGAAAAATGGAACAATAACATGCAAGATAAAATTTCTACTGGTTGATCGTCTATATCCCTTCTACAAATTATGTTTGTTCGTGCATAAGAGTATACATAAAAACTAAAATTTGAAAATGTAATTGTGTGTTGTTTTCTCCATTGCAACTCCTGTTTCAATCTTCAGCCAAAGCAACAGCACAAAATCAACCATCGACGCCATTTAGCGTTGAGAATGTTAGCCAATGGAATATTAACAATGTTGTGATGTTTCCGATCCCGAGACCAACAGACATGATGTAAGCAAATAGTGATGAACTCGACACAAGATTTTAGATATTTAAAAGGTGTACGAAGAAAAGCAAACTTTTTCAGCGGTCAAACTCATAATCATTCGGTCCGAATCAATCAGATTTTATCAGCGCTAGCTGGTGTGGAGATTAAGAATAGCTGTTTCACTGACCCCGTTTGTTATCTATCGTTTTGTAGTTATTAACAATGTTAAGTATGTACTGCAGTATATACTTGTTTGCATATGGAGTTTTGTACGAAAATTATTGATTGATTTGTTTGCCGCTGAGGATCACTTTGACTGATATTGTAATCTTCTTGTGTGTAGCCATTTGTAAAATAAGCAATGGAAACTTACAGCAACATTTTGTGTAAATCTTCTTTTCTTCTTCTTCTTCTTCTTCTTCTTCTTCTTCTTCTTGGCTTGACTACCTCTAAGGACATGTCGGCCATTTTTGGCTTATTAGACTTATACTTCCCACGTAGCCGGGAAGTCAGTCCTTGCTACGAGAGGATATAATATTTGTTACTTTGTGCGGATGAAAAAAAATACAATGTATATAAAAACCAAAATTATACTTAGATAATTGAAAGAGAAGATGTGAAATGTGTTCATTATTCCTATCAACTGCTTCGTATTCTATCTCATGCACACATTGATGCAATACGGCAGAGATTACTAACGCTTTCTATACATCCAACGGTAGGAGCACAGTTTTGTAAATTCTGCCCGAAAACGGTGTGGAAAAGGTGTACAAATCTTCACGAAATCCGTTTTCATCCGCCACATACTGCACCGTGTGGGAGACTGCATCCGGACCAACTCGAGATAACGAGTTGGCCGAAATCTTTATTATACGGTCATTCTAAAGCAACCTACGATCGTTATCGAAACGGACGAAATCAACCATATCATTGAATATAACTTTGAATTATAAACTAGTTAAACTAAGGTCATGGGTCATAATGAAGTCGTTCAAATCGTTAACTTAGAAAGTGAAACCGGTCTGCAAGGAGAATGCAACCAAACTAACAAGGAATTTATTTTTGGAACCGTTACTAGAATATTTTTTTTTGATAACATACTGGGCGGCCTTGAAGCAGCATCTTTCCTGTATGCAGATGTGTACCATATCAGTATCTCTGACTGACTAGTAGTGTGGACGATAGTTTGTGTATTTACACAAACGAACTCGATATCGACACATTCTTGTAATCGCGAATGTATTTATTTGGGGTTTGGAGATATATAAAAGTCGCTGACCGTTGAAGGATTTAGTCTTGAATCATCTTCCTTGTGAAGTGGACGGAGAAATCCTTCAAAAAGCAATGGTAAGAAGCATTGTTACGTATCTTAGCTGAGTTTTCATACATGTGTGGTTTCGTTATTTTAACGTAGAAGCAGTTGAGGTCGCCCTACTGGATTTTAGCTGTGGCAGTGTTGCTGCTTGTAACGACTGTCCTTGCAGTGCCAGCCCCACAGGATTATGGCATCATGGAGTATGGAGAAGGTGGTGATGGAGGCAATGGTTATGGAGGCGGTGGTGAAGGCGACAATGGCGAAGGAGGTGGTGGTGGTGAAGGAGACAATGGATATGGAGACGGCGGCGAAGGAGGCGGTGGCGAAGGAGGCGGCGATGAAGGAGGCGGTGATTATTAAGGCAATGATTATGAAGGCGGTGGTGATGGAGGAAGTGTACTAATTTGTAACAGTTGAAAAAACGACATCGCATCGTTGGGAATGTTGCTGTTACCAGTAGTACGAAAAGATCTGTAAAGGAAAAGGTTTTGAACCAGAAAGTAAATCTGAAAAACAGCAAGAAGTCCAACAAATTCTTTTATCTGCTTTTCTTCGTGATAACACGCACAGTAAGAAGATAATGTGTACTATACATGTTGAAAGAAATGATATGCTATATTAAAACTTTTACCTGTTTTTTTATAGACTGAAGATGACAATGAAAAAAAAGTTTTAGGTAGTTGGTAAACTAACAAGACGATCGTTTGCATTTTTTGTGAAACCATCTGTTCCGTGTCGTCTGTTTTAGGGTGATTAATATCAAATGTGGACTCGTTTCGCTGGAGCTCCGTATATGTTTAGTTTGGGTAGCTATAAACCAGTTTTCGTGGATGCATTTGTTTCAGTTTTGATTCACTGACGAATGTGAGAGAAAATAAAGTCGCTGGCCGTTGGATGGTGTAAGTTTTAAATCATCGTTCTTGTGTAGCGGCCGGAGAAACCCCTTGAAAAAGCAATGGTACGAACCATTGCTGCTTATCACAGGAGAGTTTACATACGTGTAATTTCTTTCTTCTAACATTGAAGCACTTGAGATCGCTTTCCTGGATTTTGACTGTGACAGTGTTGCTGATTGTGACGACTGTCCTTACAGCGTCGGTACCAAATGGTGATGTCTACCACGAAAATACGCTTCCGGAAAATGAGCGTTTCTTTGCGAATCAAACTAAAGATGGAATCTACCAAGAGGAGCTAACAGGCCAAATTATGGCCGTCTATGAGAAGGTTCCTAGAGACGATATCCATCTCCATCCGGTATCAGGAGGTACCTATATGTTTTATCGCGTGTGCCCTCTGAACGATACAATCCCTTCACTGTTATAATAGACGATTTCGGATCAATTGATCCTTGCTTCTCGTAATATTAGCCATCTTTAGTTTGATTCGCAAAGAAACGCCCATTTTCCGAAAGCGTATTTTCGTGGTAGACATCACCATTTGGTACCGACGCTGTAAGGACACTCGTTACAACCAGCAACGATAATCCAGTAAGGCGATCTCAACTGCTTAAGTTAGGAAAGAAAGAAATCACACATATGTAAACTCTTCTTTAAAAAACAGAAATGGTTTTTACCATTGCTTTATGAGGAGTTTCTACGTCCACTCCACTGAAACGACGATTTAAGACTAAAACCATGCAACGGCCAGGGACTTTATTGTATGTCGCTTTCGATAGTGATTTAAAACTGATACAACTACATCCATAATAACTGGTTTATATTGCCAAAGTGTTTGTTTCTACACGGCTTGCATTCGTAAAAACCCAAACTAAACATATACGGAGCTCCAGCGAAACGAGTCCACATTTGATATTAATCACCCTAAAACAGACGACACGGATCAGATGGTTTCACAAAAAATGCAATCGATCTTCTTGTTAGTTTACCAACTACCTAAAACTTTTTTTTCATTGTCATCCTCAGTCTATAAAACACAGGTAATAGTTTTAATATAGCATATCATTTCTTTCAACATTTATAGTACACATTATCTTCTTACTGTGCGTGTTATCACGAAGAAAAGGAGATAAAAGAATTTGTTGGACTTCTTGCTGTTTTTCAGATTTACTTTCTGGTTCAAAACCTTTTCCTTTACACATCTTTTTGTACTACTGGTAACAGCAACATTCTCAACGATGCGATGTCGTTTTTTCAACTGTTACAAATTAGTACACTTCCTCCATCACCACCGCCTCCATAATCATTGCCTTAATAATCACCGCCTCCTGCATCGCCGCCTCCTTCGCCACCGCCTCCTTCGCCGCCGTCTCCATATCCATTGTCTCCTTCACCACCACCACCTCCTTCGCCATTGTCGCCTTCACCACCGCCTCCATAACCATTGCCTCCATCACCACCTTCTCCATACTCCATGATGCCATAATCCTGTGGGGCTGGCACTGCAAGGACAGTCGTTACAAGCAGCAACACTGCCACAGCTAAAATCCAGAAGGGTGACCTCAACTGCTTCTACGTTAAAATAACGAAACCACACATGTATGAAAACTCAGCTAAGATACGTAACAATGCTTCTTACCATTGCTTTTTGAAGGATTTCTCCGTCCACTTCACAAGGAAGATGATTCAAGACTAAATCCTTCAACGGTCAGCGACTTTTATATATCTCCAAACCCCAAATAAATACATTCGCGATTACAAGAATGTGTCGATATCGAGTTCGTTTGTGTAAATACACAAACTATCGTCCACACTACTAGTCAGTCAGAGATACTGATATGGTACACATCTGCATACAGGAAAGATGCTGCTTCAAGGCCGCCCAGTATGTTATCAAAAAAAAAATATTCTAGTAACGGTTCCAAAAATAAATTCCTTGTTAGTTTGGTTGCATTCTCCTTGCAGACCGGTTTCACTTTCTAAGTTAACGATTTGAACGACTTCATTATGACCCATGATCTTATTTTAACTAGTTTATAATTCAAAGCTATATTCAATGATATGGTTGATTTCGTTCGTTTCGATAACGATCGTAGGTTGCTTTAGAATGACCGTATAATAAAGATTTCGGCCAACTCGTTATCTCGAGTTGGTCCGGATGCAGTCTCCCACACGGTGCAGTATGTGGCGGATGAAAACGGATTTCGTGAAGATTTGTACACCTTTTCCACACCGTTTTCGGGCAGAATTTACAAAACTGTGCTCCTACCGTTGGATGTATAGAAAGCGTTAGTAATCTCTGCCGTATTGCATCAATGCGTGCATGAGATAGAATACGAAGCAGTTGATAGGAATAATGAACACATTTCACATCTTCTCTTTCAATTATCTAAGTATAATTTTGGTTTTTATATACATTGTATTTTTTTTCATCCGCACAAAGTAACAAATATTATATCCTCTCGTAGCAAGGACTGACTTCCCGGCTACGTGGGAAGTATAAGTCTAATAAGCCAAAAATGGCCGACATGTCCTTAGAGGTAGTCAAGCCAAGAAGAAGAAGAAGAAGAAGAAGAAGAAGAAGAAGAAAAGAAGATTTACACAAAATGTTGCTGTAAGTTTCCATTGCTTATTTTACAAATGGCTACACACAAGAAGATTACAATATCAGTCAAAGTGATCCTCAGCGGCAAACAAATCAATCAATAATTTTCGTACAAAACTCCATATGCAAACAAGTATATACTGCAGTACATACTTAACATTGTTAATAACTACAAAACGATAGATAACAAACGCTGATAAAATCTGATTGATTCGGACCGAATGATTATGAGTTTGACCGCTGAAAAAGTTAGCTTTTCTTCGTACACCTTTTAAATATCTAAAATCTTGTGTCGAGTTCATCACTATTTGCTAACATCATGTCTGTTGGTCTCGGGATCGGAAACATCACAACATTGTTAATATTCCATTGGCTAACATTCTCAACGCTAAATGGCGTCGATGGTTGATTTTGTGCTGTTACTTTTGCTGGAGATTGAAACAGGAGTTGCAATGGAGAAAACAACACACAATACATTTTCAAATTTTAGGTTTTATGTATACTCTTATGCACGAACAAACATAATTTGTAGAAGGGATATAGACGATCAACCAGTAGAAATTTTATCTTGCATGTTATTGTTCCATTTTTCATAAACTCGCCAATGAGGTTACAAAGCACAAAACATTTCATGTATTATGTTTCTCATCGTCAGTCTGTGTAAAACATGTCATAGTTTCAATGCAGCATAAAATTTATTGCAAAGCTCATTGTTCACAGTGTCCTCTTTACAGTTCATCGAAGAGTAATTCAAAATTTACCACCACCAAGAAGGGAAAGTATGAGTCTCGGTTCAATTTGTGGAGGTGGTGCGTCTCCTGCTGCGATAGTAACAGTAAGATCCAAGATACGATATCCATCTCCATCCGGTACCAGGAAGTAGCTAACCTTACTATTAGGGCCCTCTGGACGAATAAATCCTTCCACTATTATAGTACCTGATGGCGAATGTAAGATTCCTTGTTCCTCGTAATATATGCCATCTTTAGTTTGATTCGCAAAGAAACGCCCATTTTCCGAAAGCGTGTTTTCGTGGTAGACATCACCATTTGGTACCGACGCTGTGAGGACACTCGTTACAACCAGCAACACTGCCGCAGCTAAAATCCAGTAAAGCGATCTGAAATACTTAAATGATAAAAGAAAGAAATAACATGTCTGTAAACTCTCCTTTGATAAGCAGCAATGGTTCTTACCATTGTTTTCCAGAAGTTTCTTCGTCCGCTACACAAGAATGACGATTGAAGACTGAAACAAAACGTTGGTCTGCAACTTAATATATCACTCCTTTTCGTCAGCGAAACAAGCCCCAAATAAATACATCCGCAATAACTGGTTTATATCGATAAAATGTTTGCTTCCATGTGAAAAGTAATAATAGAAAGAGGAAAACTGAAGATGACAATTCGCATGTAAAACTGACTCACGTGCCTAACGCCGGTTCTTTTGACCTTGAACATTCCGTCTTCACTCAGTTCATACACGCAAAGTCAGAACATCCTGGGATCCGCAAACCGGTAAAGTCGTCATCTCGAGATAGTATCGATACGTTGCTCTGGATGGAATTTACTATAAGGTACAGTATTTGGTGGACGGAAACGGGTTGCAAGTGACAACCACTGGGTGCTCATCCATCCGGTGACAATCGCATTTCGCGTTAATAACTACAAGCGACTCCATGCCGTTTGAGGGCAAAATATCCAAAATTAAAAACTTCAAAAAAATCTCTGTTGTTTTGCATTAACTTCTGCATGAGACAGGACAGGAAGAAATTGATAGACACATAAATGTATAAAAATAAAAACAAATAATAAAACGAACTTAACTATTTATACCTGAAAAAAGCAACACCGATCCCTTAAGATTATGTTAAAATGTGATTGTTTTAAAAGAAATTTTGCTTGAAGTTTCCACTGTGTATTCAATTTATTAATTTCTTAGATTTAAAATAATTTTCCATCTTCTAACACTTTGTAAATATCTAATACAGGTTTAATTCTGTTTTGCCTCATATCGAGTTCGTCGCTATATGCCAACAAAAGTCTTTTGGTTACGGTCAACATCCGAACATTGTTAATGTTAATGTTAACGGTTAACATTTCCAATGCTAGATGGCACTAATAGTCAAATTCTTGTCACTGTGGCTGGCTGGAGATTGAAATAGTAGCTACAATGTGGTATTCAACGTACAACTAGAAAATTCTTAACTTTTAACAATATAAATTGCTACTGAAATTAACCATAAAATTAACACTTGAGAAATGAAATACTTCAAACGTAGGATTCTAGTTTTTTGGCAGTTTCTTACAAATTAAATTAATCGCTTATATTATTTAGCTATGAAAAAACGTTGTTGTCATTTACAAAAAGTCGAAAAAAGCAATAATAAACAAGTCAGATAAATCCAATTATTTTCCAAAACAAAGAAAACTAATGTATGTAGCTGTGTACGAAATTAAAAATTTTAATATTCAATACATCCTGAGTTATTACAGGTTTAAGACGAAAAAGTTCCACTCGCCATACAAAATATATGGCATACCCGGGTATGCCGGTCGTAGACTTGAGGGGTATGAAAAGAAAATCACGAAAAAAAATATTTTCAATTAACATAAAAATAAACTAAAAATGCATTCTAAAAGAGGATTAAATTTGCTACAGATACTAAAAAAATCAGCAGGATATCTTTTTTCTGGAAAAAGTTATTGAAGTTTGAAAATCAAAAACATACCCGGGTATGCGGTCGTAGACATTACGGTTAAGAACGCCCAGGCCGTATCAAGACTTATTTTACCACGTAGCAGGATAGTTAGTCTTACAAGGGGAAGACGGTCCGAATGGGACATAATACCCAGTCCTGTCTTGTGAGTCACATACACCACCGGTCCGCCCAATGTTTTTGTTTGTTAGTGTGCACCCTGTGATAACCCATCGACTAGCGGAGACGTCAAGCACTCCCCTTCACAGTAGCTGTCAAGGGAAGAGTGGCTTAGTTCGCTCTCTTCGCTCCCGATCGGCACGATCGACGGACGTATCATTGTAGTCCCTTTTTATGTAATTGTTCTGTTAACTAATTGTAACGTTTTTAATTGTAGTAAATAAATCATTGTAAACAATACAAAAGTTAGTTTCACAACAACAGCAAATATTCGTTTCTCCTTATCCACTTGAGTGTTTAGAAAACACATAGCTTTTGGTGCATTTATTATTATCTTACACGTACACAGCAAATACTTTATGTTTTATCAACTCATCGAAATTTACCACCACCAAGGAGGGAAAGTATAAGTTTTGATTCAATGTCTACTGGTTTTCCAATACGCCCGAATGGTACGATGCGATATCCGTTTGCATCTTCCTCAAGATAGTACCGGTACATTTTAACGACTGTACCCTCAAACCGATAAAAGCCTACCACAGCTATGACACCCAAGTTTGGCTTAAAGGTTCCTTGTTCCTCCTGATAAAGGCCATCTTCAGTTTGATTTACAAAGACACGTCCATTTTCCGAAAGCGTATTTTCGTAGTAGAAATCTTCACTGGGCATCGAAGAAGTTGCAAGGTTAGACGCTACAATCAGTAATGTTGTCGCAGCTAAAACCCAGCAAGGAGATCTCAAGTGCTTCTACAATAAAGGAAGAAAAAAAAATCATATGAAAACTCTACTACTAAGTTACTCTACTAAGTTCGGCAAGAATGGTTCTCACCATTGCTTCTGGAGGTGTTTAATCCGTTCACTTCACAAGGACGATGAATCAAGACTAAAATTTTTGACGATCAGCGATTTTATATATCACTGGAAATGGTTCTAAAAATAAAAATTCTTGTTTAGAACAGCATGTCAGTATGACTGGATCTTCCTCACCAGCCGGCTAAAATTTGAATAAATCTAGTCTTGCGACAGGTTTTTGTTCAACTACAAAATTAAGCAAATGATGAATTTTTTATCATGTTTCTTTTAGTCTGCTAAATATTGTTGTCGTTTTTGCTAATCTCCCGCTATGTTTTACTACTATCCTTGATTGCCTTCAATGCCAACCAGCCAAAGTTGACCGGAAAAGATGCACCAACACAAAGAATGGATGAAAATTTGAATATCTTCATCTCCGCATGGATTCTACATGTATTGCGTGAAGTCTACTGGAATGTGGTGAACTAAAACGGGTTACCACCACTGAGTATGGTTCGATCCCAATACGGATTCGTACCACGCCGTATGCAGGCGAAATTCTTAGCAAAAGGTTCCTATAATTATTAAGCACCTTTATTTGCATCTTTATTTGATTGACGATCGATCAATTGAGCAAATCTCACCCCCGAAAGGGTGACGATATCAGGATGGGATAGATACACCAGACCGGATGGCATTATCTCACGACCGTATTCGGTTTCCGTTACCAACAGCACTTCACCAAAGCAAGCAAGCGCTGCTATAATTTCAGCTTCGGTGACGTAAGAGGGAAGGTCGTGCAGCCGCATCTCCGTTGCTCCGTCCTCCAAAAGAATCGGCAGTGTGTAAGCTGTCCCGTCGATCTGCAGGAAATGCTTTCCCTGGTGCTGCTGCACCACTTTTTGCGCCACAAAAACAACAGCAGTAGACGTGCACATTTGAATCCTTGTCACGATCTCCCCGGCCTTCAGTGTGTATCGACTATAAAGTCGATCACTTCTGATCGAGAAGGGCGTTTTGGGATTCCCTCGTACACGATCTTAAAGGTCTTGTCAGTAATGGGCCTCACTCCTGTTGCCTCCATGGCTCTTCTTGTTTTTACTTGTATTTGTTATGATTTGTACTTTTGCTGATACGAAACACATCCGATCTACTCGACAGTCAAGAGCAAACTACTAACGTCTTAGGATATTTTCAAATTTGTAGTTTTTTTTTATTTTATTATTATTTTATATTCTTTTTCTATTTAAAG
Organism: Anopheles funestus; assembly: GCF_943734845.2. Taxonomy (NCBI): domain Eukaryota; kingdom Metazoa; phylum Arthropoda; class Insecta; order Diptera; family Culicidae; genus Anopheles; species Anopheles funestus. The sequence goes on along the minus strand of NC_064599.1, from coordinate 14,020,961 downwards.
CATTATTTGAGTGAAACGAAACTTATTTCAACGAATTCGCATCAAAATACATCAATTTATTAATTTTGCTAAATTTCCCAAAAAAAAGCTAAGGCTATAGCCATAGGGGATTGGCAAATTTATTGAATTGTTTTATTTTTTATTTTTTATTTGAGTAAAAAAAAGGTATTTCAACAAATTCGCATTAAAATACATCAGTTTTTAAATTTTGATAAATTTCTCAAAAAATCTAAGGTTATAGCCTTAGGAGATTGGCAAATTTATAGATTTTTTAAATTTTTTATTACTTTTTTATTTAAAGTACTATTTGAGTGAAAAGAAATTTATTTCAACAAATTCGCATTAAAATACATCGAATTAACAGCTATTCTTCTGTTTTAAAAGTAGTATTCACATTCACATTCACAATAATTATATACAACACGTACGTACTTTAAAAAATATAAAGACACTCGATTGTTTCAAACTTTACAATATGTAATGACATTCAACCGATCTAATTTTTGAATTTGTATTTGTTTACCTTGTAATTGCCAGCAAAATCGAGCTATCCTGGAAGCCAATACAAAAACCTGTCATGGCGTCAAGTCACGTTTCGAATAGCTATTTTTTGTTGAAAATACACGTATAACGACTTTCGTTTGAAGACCGGTTTCGCTACATTTAGAAGGAACTGCGCCGGCAATGTCACAAATTGATATTTCGTTTAGAAGATGATCTTCCGAGTTTCCACCACCGAGACTTGCGGGGCCAGTTAGTACAAATTTGAAGACGGTGCACGGTGCAAAGAAATATAAATAGTTTAGTATAAAAAACCTAGAAACTAGAATTTTCTGTTTTAAAGTGGCAAGGACTTTGATGAAGTATATTGAAGACATAAAAATTGAGACTTTTAGTCAAATTCCATTTTCTATATTAAGTTACGTTCGAGTCTTAACTTATTTCTTCTTGATATTCACAACTGTGTATCGCACAAGTAATGCCACACGTGCCGGCAATATTAGAAATTATAGCAACGGCCATTTTCACTTTAAACCCATTTACGTCATCAACCAAAAGCGTTTCTTCGTCCTCCATACATCCCATAAACCAACTGACAGACAAGCTGTCCTGTTACGCCAAGGAAGAAACCTTCCACTGTTTCACGAATGCGCATGCACCCGAACACATTTTCCCCTCGCTCACTTTTGCGTGCCATAATCGATACGCAAAGGGCGCCTGGCACATGGTGACCGGAATGGAAAACATATACTCTCTCACGCTCTGCCTTTGCTTGTGAATTAAAAAATTGATCCCTGTTCTCTCATTACCATCATGCAGGAAACGTCATCATTTCCAAGGAAGAAAACGCTCTCCCTCTCATTTCGCTCAGTCGCTTTTCAACCTGTCAGTCGCAGCAATCGCAAGGCTTCCTTGCTTGGTCTGCCATGATGGAAAATGGTGCGTTCGGGGAAAACTGTCAAACGCTGAGAGGGAGAGCATATATGCCATACTATCTTCCCCGAGGAGGAGATCGGTGCGGGCCATCGCATAGACGCAGCCTCGCGTAGTAATCCAACTGAACGGGCAAACTTCAGTTGATTTTTCGCTGAGGTTTGCAGTGAAGCAATAGATTTGCCAACATTTGTGTGCTTAACATTTCCTTCGTGCCGGGGGGGTTGGGAGGAAAACTTTAACCAGTTGGGCCCTCGGTTGGGCCCCGGTTCTGACAAAACAGAGCACGGGTGCGGTGAGCTTATTAGGTGTGTGCGTGTGCGTGTTTGTGAAAATTGCAGAAACATCCTCTGGTGACAGTGAGAAAATTTCCAGCAGTCGTGCGCTTGAACCACACAATAGTTCAGTGTTGGAAAAGCTAGTTTTCCCTGAAAGCAATATAACCCATAAAAGGGCAAGTGCGTTGTGTTCGATATTTGTGTTACAGGCACGATTAATCTACCATGGCCGATACGGAGTTTGAGGAACTCCGTCAAAATCTCGACACATTGCCAACGTTCCGAAAGGCTCCAGCACCGTTCTATTCGTAAGTAAAGGCAACGGTGAAAGTGTGCATGTTAAAGTAGCAAAGGCACCAAACGTATAATTTTCTTTAAACTCCTATTAAAACCACTAACAAGCAAGGATGGTGAAGGCAGCTTAATTTTTCCTTCCTTATTTCCCCCGTCCTTGTGCAAAAAAGAAAATTCCTTCTGCTTAGTTCGTGTGCATGTGTGTGTTTACCTGTGTTTATGAATGTATGTGAAAGTGAGCGTGTGTGTGTGTGTGTGCATTGAATCAGTTCTACTAGGAAGGAAAAGGCAACAGCAACAAAAAGCCACAGCAGCATGTCATCATCCTTGACACGTTCGAGAGCGAAAGGGGCACCCCGTGCGAGTTTTGCACATGATGATGCATAAAATCGTGCCAGACCGCCAGGAGCGTACCCACTGGGCCTATGGCATCCCCACAAAAAAAAAAAAACATCCACTGCGGGACGATTTGCGTATTAGTTACGTACGTTCCGTCTGTACGTCGTCAGCAGTGCTCACGGCTACAGTTTTCGTGAGCGCCGCACAGAAGAGGATGTGGCTGTGTGTACACACCTCTGTTCCGGATGTGCTGGGCAATGGATGCAATAACATCTGCCCGTTTTGTGTACGTGTCCACACCACACCACAGGTGTATCTTCCCATATGTCCGTGTGAGAATTTGTGTTTGTGTTCCGGGGAGTTTTTTTTTTGTTTTGCTTTTCGAGAAAATGTTTTCCATCTCCTACTAAAATGGATCCTTTTTCCCTCTATTCGGTCCCTTGATGAAGGCGACCTATCTGAAGAGGAAAACATCATTGTAAGCAATGCCAAGGCTACACCAATGGAAGGAATAATGGAGTGCCAGTGCTATGTGTGTGTGTCGGTTGTCTCCAGCGTGGAACTGTTTGAACGTGATTTATTGAAGAAGTTTAAAAATAGTCACCTACTGTCCTGAAGACCCACCTCACGTCCTTCTCTCTTTACCCACCCTGGGAAGCATATTTTTGTACGATGCAAACTATTGACAATTCACTTTCCTTTCACACATTTTGCACTCTTGTTTCAACGTTGGTAAAAGTGGATGAGAAAGCTTCCACACAATATGACGAGGCTTTAGCAACATCCGTTTCACTATTAAATAGGGATGCTTCACGGATTGCTACCGGATGACACGGACGAAGGTCCTAACAGCGCGTGCAAATACGTACACAGCAAAGAACGAAAGAAGTTGTGCTTTTGAAAAGCTGAAATAAAGAGATTTTTCCACCTCCACCGGTTCATGGGTGGAAACTCATTTTCTAAAGATGCCCTGGAAGTGGAGATCCACGCCAAAGGAGCATAGTTATGAATTAAAAAACATTCTCTTGCCCATGCAAAAATGTTTGCCACGATTGTTGCCTTTTCCTTTTCTGTGAAATTAACATTGTGCGTTTAACATGAGGTGGCCGTTAGGTAGCAACCCACCCAAGACCCGCACGGATGAATGAAGGTAACCGGAAAGGTACAGGGAGTACGTGCAATTTGATGCTTGATTTTCCTCGCGCCTAATGAGTCACGTTTGACTGTAGCGGCTCCATGACGAGCATTTTTAATCACCACACAAATCGGGCAAGTGGACATGCATTTAGGAAGGTCAGGTACTGCTTGAATGCGGCGAACTTTGTTAGCATGTATCCGTTGATACTTTTTTCATGGTGACTTTTATATGGTTTTCCCTTTGCGATCTAAATTAAAGGGACACTTAAAATGAGTCTTGATCAACAATTAACTAATTATAACGTGAGAACTCCTTTAGTTTACAATAAAAAAATAACAGAAGATTTTAGCAGATTATCACAAATTCCAATTGGAAGTAAAAAAAGATAAACCCCGAGAACTATTTTACACCTCCCCGAGAGCATTCTGTTTGTGGCGCCTTAATCGGGGTTGTTAAAATTAATCGAATTTCCGCACAACCTTCACGGCCATTGCTTGATGTTCCATTGTGCTGCCTCCATAAACCTTCATTAGATGCATGTGTTTCGGATATTCGCCTTAAGGATCGATTCAATTGGATATCGAAAAAAACAGGGGGGGGGGAGTCACATACTCTTGATATCACTTTACGACGCCGGCAAATAATTGCGTTGAAGCGTGTCGCCCGCAACGACCGTATCGTTCTAAACGATGGACTGCGAAAGAGAGCGTAGTAGAAGACAAAATAAAAAAAAGAAGGAGATCGACACAAAAGTGATGTCACTCGAGGAAGATAAAATCCGATCAATACTTACCGTTCAATAGAAGCGCCATTAGTCTTCGGATAAGATGAAGCGGAAGTTTGCACGATTTTTCCCCGAGTTCTTGGAGTCCAAATGGGGATTGTCCCATTTTTTACGCCCGACTAGGTCGTCTCTGACATTTTGGACAATGCGATGCTGCTCCTTAATGTCTGTCGTTTGCAGCAGCAGCCGTTGTTAGCAACGTTCACACCCCAACTCGACCGATTGCGAAGGGGAGCGAATTGAAACTAAACTGAAAATGGGGTCATCCTTTTCCGTCACTGGGAATGGCTTTTTTAATTTATTTAGCAACAAATTTTCCACCTCGATTGCAGTTCTGGGTTTTTTTTTTCTTTTTGCAACTGAGATGAGAGCTAAATTAATTACACCAACCCAGAGTATCGTCGACTAATCTATTTCCATTTCGTACGCCATTCGTGATGTACTCCTGGTGGACGGTTATTTTTTTTATTGCAGATTGGTTGCGGATCTAGATTTGGATGATTCGCCATCCTCGAAAAGTGATGCATCATCCGACCACGAGGAAGATGGTCCGCTTTCGACGAGCGATGGTACGGCGGAATCAGTACTCAAAGGTACGCCCAGCAAGACGCAGCAGATCATCCAAACGATTAGTACGATCAGTAGCAGTAGTAGTACGGGGGAGGATGACGAAATTGGTGACGGGTTGCGCACCGTGACGCTCGGACCACGGAAATCGTCGATTGTGACCGACGACGAAGAGTTACTAGTGGTGTCCGGTGGTTCCGGTCCGGAAAGCTTACTGCAGCTGCACCTAACAACACACAGCCCCAGCGTTACGTCGGTGGATTCCAAGAGCGCGGCAATAGGTTCCAATGTGAGTGCAGCACATCATCAGCCGAATGTAGGAGTGTGTGCCGCCGTTACTTCTGTGCCGGCGGATATTACATCGACGAACAGTTCCCAGCTAGCACGGACGAGCTCTCTACCATGGATCCCGGGACAGGTGGAGCGAAGAAGGCGCAAGCTGCCGGAGATTCCGAAAAATCGTAAATGTAAGTCCAGTCGGTAGATACTCCCGTTGCTGAGATATCTCCCGGTATACTCCTTCTTTACATATTCGATTTTCGTTCTTGCAGCTTCCGTGCTACAGCTGCTAGCCGGTCAGACCTCGCTGGCAGACGAGCTGAGCGCCAGTAATCGAAAGCCACACTATCCTTCGGCACAGCATCATCCTGGTTCGAGCTTCTTCAAACAGAGTTCACTACTCGCACTCAAATGCAGCTATCTGCTGGACGAAGACTCGAGCCCAGACTCGGAACGGTTGCAGAGCCTCGGTGATGTGGATAGCGGTCACAGTACGGCTCACTCGCCGAACGACTACAAGAGCATGTCCCCACCTCCACCGCAAGTGGCATCACCGGTCACGTCACCCTTCCCACCGCCCTACGGTGGCGTACCGTTCAGCCAGCTGGAGATGCTCGAGGCCACCCATCGGGCACTGCACAAGTTCATACCGCGACATCACGACGAGATCGAGATCGAGATCGGTGATCCGATCTACGTGCAGAAGGAAGCGGAAGATCTCTGGTGCGAGGGCGTGAATCTGCGCACCGGTCGGCAAGGTATCTTCCCGTCGGCGTACGCCGTCGATCTGGACTATAACGATTTCGATCCGACCTCGATCGAGATGAAGCGGGAAAGGTATCTGCTCGGGTACCTCGGTTCGGTGGAAACGATGGCCCACAAGGGTACCGGTGTGGTGTGCCAAGCCGTACGGAAAATCGTTGGCAATGGGACGGAGTCACCGAAGGCGCAGCCCTGCATACTGGAAATATCTGACCAGGGGTTGCGAATGGTTGACCGATCGAGGGTAAGTATGGTGATGTTAATTTCTCCGAGTGATGGCTTTCGCGTGAGAAAAGTTTCAAACATTCAGAAGCGAAACGTTATTAACAAGTTTGTTACGCTTTGGCAACTCAATTCGGGGTAGATGTTGCATTTTTAATGTGTGTCAAATTTACGCAAAAACCGCGGTTAATTTTCGTAAACCTACTCTATCGACAGCTTCATTTCTTGAGTGTCAGAAAGTATAATTCGACCGATATCAGTTCCGCGTGGATGCTGCCCACGAACTGTAAAGCGTAACCGTTAGTAAACCTGTTAAATGGTCATGTTTACGCGAAACGAATCAAGGCGTACGAAGTAAAACATCGTCGAGTGTAGTTAATTCGTACCGGGCATTTCTTTATTATTTTTTTAGAATATCAAATCACCAGCTGAACTGAAAGGAACAAAATCCAGGACTTTTCTTCATTTCCAATATTTTTTCTCTACATTTTGTGTAGCTTAATTGTTTGTCGACTTTCCGTTCTCCTTCCGCAGAACAAAAAATCGAAAGGCCCCTGTATAGACTATTTCTACTCGCTGAAGAACGTGTCATTCTGTGCGTTCCATCCAAGGGATCATCGCTATATCGGCTTCATCACGAAGCATCCGACAGTGCAGCGGTTCGCGTGTCACGTATTCCAAGGTACCGAGTCGACCCGACCGGTAGCAGAAGCAGTCGGGTAAGACATCACAAACGATTCGGCAAGCTGCAATGAATATTGCATGGGCTACAGTAACGATTATCTCCCAACTTTCTCTCTCCCTGTGGCTCGCACAAAACAGTCGAGCTTTTCAGAGATTCTACCAGAAGTTCATAGAAACCGCATATCCGATAGAAGACATCTACATAGACTAAGCAGTTCGGCGGTACGGTTGACATAAATTATTCCAATGGTCAGATGAGCTGACCGGTGCTCATCGAGGATGTACAACTTCCACCTTATACGCTCCCCGACTTTAGCCAGTTAAAATCACGCAATAGCATCATTGGGTACAGAACACACGCTGGTCGTCTATGTGGAGCAGCCACCTCTATGTTTGTGCTCAGTTCAACCTCATTGTGCGTTTCAGTTAGTTACATGGTGTGGTTATTTAGACTTTTGTACAGGTTTAGTTCTTAGTAGTTTGTGATGGCTTCACTAACGCCCCCCCGAATGATACCAATGCAACCAAAGAAGAATAAATGTTAGAACAATTGGTCAGAAGTAACGTACGCTTCGGTGCCAGTTATTAGAATATGTTGTTTATGTTTTGTATTTAGAACAAAAAAAAAAGGATAAGGGATGCTTTTGCAATCGCTTTGATGCATTTTGTGCCACCGAGGGAATAATGTTTCGGTTGCCCTTTACGATAACGCTATTAGTGACGAGCATATGTACTGAACGGAACGCGGTGCACTTGAACAGATAAATACCACTTACATGCGCACGCTTTCTGATGGCTTTGCAAAACATTTTTGTAACGACAATTTTTTCTTCGATCTAGTGCAACGTTTTGCTTTTTTTGCAAACGAATCATACGAGGTATGTAGCTATGCACAACGGTAACAGCAAAGTTGCTGGAAGGCTCAGATATCAGAGCAACGCTCACGGTTTGGTTTTTTTTAGAGTGGAACGATGGTACGTGCATCAGATGTGAGGTTAAGAAGAAATAAAAACAAAATGAACAAAAGTCGATTGAATTGGATTTGTGACAAAATTTTTCACATTTATAGCAAAGGAAAGAGCGTGCAATTTGCAGCAAAACTAGTAGCAAATATCATCATTCCTTTTACAGCAGCTAGTAACACTTTTCCATAACTCTTGAGACTTTAACGATAGACAACTCTACAAAAGAAAAACTCCTAATTCTTCTGCTCTCTAGTCTTACGTCATTTTCGTTCACTGTACATAAACGGTAGATAATGGAAAACTTGTCACAAAAACCAACAAGAGATAAATTAAAGATAAAATCCGCAATGTAAGGAACGAGGAATGAATCGATAGTAGTGCTTTTCTGATAAAGAAGAAAAAAAAACAAAGAAAAATTCAGATAAATCTATATTTATAGCACAGAGAAAAGCAAAAACAAGCTTAGAAATAATGGAAGGTAAAAGAAAAAGGTACAGATAGAGCTATTTGCTTGAATAAGAGCACGAACAGAAAACCCATGTAATATAGTCGCTTCTCTTCCAACCGAAACAAAAAACGCGCTGTTCAACATATAATAATGGGGCGTATAGATTTGACTTGAAACTTAACTAATGCAATATATTTTTTTCCCCAATTCAATACAAAACAAAACAAAACACATATACTCAAAGAACAAACCGAGTGATTCATGTTTGTTACACTTCAAACGCGTGGAATGTAATACAATCAGCTTCATTAGGCAGTTGAATGTTTTCTGATTTACATTTCTTCTTCTCTGATTTTACATGATCACTTAAAATTGTGCAAGTTGTGCTAAGCGAGTGGCTTGAAGGTTGAATTGAAAGTGCAAAAAAGCTTTAGCGACAAAGAGTTTGAAAAGTGAACAAAACAAAAAAAAATCAATGAAACAAATGCAAATACAACATAACTAGTTAAATCGATCATCAGCTTATTCGAGCTATCAAAGAAATAATACTCTCTACAAAGAAAAGTAGTTACATTGAGCATCCAATGCAAAACACATATACACAAGCAAACAAGTAAACACAAACTAAACAAAAACTCGTTGTCGTTCTACTGTACTCATTTGGGCTCGAAAGGCTAACTATATACATTGTACCAATAAGTGGAAAACGGAGAAGAAAAAAAGAAAACTACACAAAACATATACTCCGAAGCATTTACACGAAAACTGGTTCACGTATAATTGCTATTTCCTTGTAAATGGAGAAAAGTTGACAAAAAAACAAAACGCGTTTTACGCAAAAACTTGTTAACTGACACTAACAACAATCTGATGAACAATAACATTAAAGCAAGTGAATCTAAAAACAAAAACACGGTAAACAACTCTATGTTGCACGTACTGTCGATGCAAACTCACCATGTATAGCATCGTCTCTACTCAAAAGAATAAGGAGCAAAAGCAAACAAAACAACTGAACAAATACTTTCTATTGCACAACTTGTGAGCGAAACATTCGAGTTGGGAGCACTGATATCAGGGAAACTGGATTACGAAATGATGAAAAGTGTCTTTTATCGTTAGCAAGCGCGTCCCGCATGGAACGCAACACAGCAGGATGAGACAACGGTTGCAAAGATGTGGTGTAATGGAGGGGTTGTGGGAGTACCGAACAAAGGGGGAAAAGGAGTAAAGCAAGCCTATATAATGTTTAGTGCAAAATGTACAAGCAAATAAATAACTGTGAAAAAGTCAACCTTAATTACATTAATTTGTCGCTTCACTGCTGCGTTCGTTTTCTGTCCGTTTGATACTCGAAACGCTTTTCGGAACGTTTTGTGTGCCTAATCAGGACCGTGTGTCGGTATTTTCAATTGGTTGTATTGTGTTTTATTTTTTTTTTTCCCGTTTCGTGACATGTTAATTTTTTTCTCCATTTTTTGGTTGCTTGCTGTACTGAACGCCTACATAATTATATGCAATTGTGAATCATCGAACAAAAACAGGGAAAAAGTTACGGATATTTCTTCACATAAGTGGTCAGCAATGGGGCAAGGGATGAGTAGTAATTAATTTATATAATAATGTTCCACGAGGTTTCTGAGTACAGAAAAAAAATATTGCCGGGATACTTGCTTTCACATAATTATCAACATAATCCACCGTGGTATGATGCCATAGCTAAAAGGTTACTGTGAGCGGGGAAGAGAATGGACATAATCACTAAAACTGATTTGTATTAACTAACATTGCATGAAATATCGTAGCGGTGTGATAACGCTAATAATTGGTTGTAGAAATATCCCACAGATTCATATCCCTTGCTGACCTGCATTGCTCCTATTCTCTCTCTCTTGGTGTATCGTGTTGTACCAATGGTAGGTTCCTATGAGCATGGTTCTGAATGGAAACGTTTAATAAATATCATAAACATATTGTTTTGCCTGACTCCGAACTGCTGGCACAGAATGCTTTAGTACATCATATGTGTTATTTTTTTGTTTGTATTTTTCTTCTGCTTTGTTGTAACGCTTACATCTGGAATTGACCAGGTTTTGCTCTTTGCACATCCGCCCGTATGTCGCAACGCCACAAAGGATAAGAAGATGCCGGTTACATCTTCATATCCTCACATATCCTTCCACACATTCACACACGCACACATATAAAAAGTAACGTTTTGTTCCATTCTACTAATTACACCTTATTTTATCAGTAACTTGTTTCTTTGTGTACCGTTGGTCGCCTTGCTTTCTATCACTTCCGCGCTGTTCAACGAACATTGTCGTTTCACTTAAGAAGCGAACTAACATCAACAAAATTAACCATTCTTTAAACATCTGTTTTATCTATCCATACTCGTCAAGCTCTCTTGCTTTTCGCTTTTTTTTAGTTCTCTTCTTAAAACAAAGCAATAAAAATATATCATTTGTCTTAGAAAACGATTATTCGCTTTCTGTCACCCCCCCTTTTTCCCATGTGCCGAACATGCGTAAAGCGTTGTCCGTTGGATAAATTACAATTATGAGACTTGTTAAACTTATTACACCCTACTTAGAGTTTTTTTAGATTTTACCTTTCATATGTAACAAAACAAAGTACATTGTACGACTCTTTCTTTGAATGTGAAAACAATAGAAATTAGGAAATCTTGTTCGTTTCTTCTTTTCACACAATGACTCTTTCCAATGCCTAGCCTACAACAAAACAGTAGCTAAACTACGCGTGGTACAATAAAGTTGAAGAAACATACGCAACATATTTACTATCATTATTTGGATTTCGTCACAACAACAAAAAAATCTTCCGAATGGTGGATCAGTAACGGAAGAGTTCTATTCACTACCGTGTACGAGAATACTTTATAATCATCACTTCCCAATCATGTAAATATATATGTAAAAATATATACATTCATAGCAGAAAGGTTAGGGGTTTTTCGTTAACGTTCTAACACATTCGTATGATCAATTCGTTGACTTTATAAACATCCCTGCTGTATGGGAATGTTTATCCCTTTTTTATCTCATCGATATCTTTCCACCATCTGCTACATGCATCGTTTATACAGTTCATTTCTTTTTTCTGCTTCATTTATCTGACTGTGACTCTCAAACAAGAAGAAAGATCAATAGAGCAATCGGTAAACGATCCTCATAGAACGCCCAACACAACGCTGTGGAATTTAAACGTGACTGAATCGATCGGTTCGCCCCTCTAAGAACAATCACCAAAACATGAGTACAAGCAAAATGCGTGTAAAACGTTCTTCGTGATTGTTCATTACCGATTCAAAAGACAACTTTTTAAAAAGATGGAACGGAAGTATCAAAACCAAAACAATCTAACCTAAATTATTCATGGCATGACATTAACACACCAACGTTGATTGCTGATCAAACAACGGAAAGGAACAAAGAGTGAATAGAATGTTTTGATTGACAGCTATTAACTTCCCGCATCCTTTTCGGATCGTACATTGCCACCGTTTGGCGTCCGCTGAACAACGGTAGATGTTATGACGGAAGGCATCATTGACGTCGTTGTCGTGGTGGTGGTAATCGTGCTGACTCTTCGCCGTGCGAGCGGACCCTCGGTTAGGGAATTGCACAGCATTCCATCGGCACTACCAAACAAATGTGAGGCGGCTGTTGTGTTCGTTGCCAAACCACCGCCACTGGCCTCATTATGTACAGCTACGGCCCCTATTGCATCACCTGTCCCGTTGGATTGCATTTGCAGTTGATACTCTTCCTGAATTGACTGTAACATTTCCCGCTGTTCCTGATGTTCTTCCTGCAAAGAAATCGAACGAAGGAAAGTAAGATACGGTTACACTTTTGAAACGACTGTGAACAGCTGTTCTACACACCACTATCCTTTCCAGACGATCCTGCGATTCGTGTAGATTTGAGTAGTTGCTTACTCGATCTCGGATGAAGGTTGTTGTTGTTTCCATCGTTAGTAACGATTGATCAAGCGCATCGAAAGAGTTCGGTAGCAAAGAAGTAAGATCTATGGTTCAAGCAGAAACGTGGTAAATGGTATTGTGGCACTATACAAGCTGCACTTGACGCGATAATAGCCTTACCTGTGCCAGGATTAATTAGATCGCTGAAGCAATTGACCAAATCGGTGTTTGCCAAATTCATTCTAGTTCGCTTGCTGTCACCAGTACCAACATCACCATCCCCAAAAGTATCTAAGGAATTAAGACTGCTGATGCTACTGTTACTGTACGTCCGCTTCAGCACGGACGTGCTCCGATTCAGCAAGCCTCCACCACTGCCTGAATGTAGCGCCGCAGGAGGGGATGCGATACCACCGCCACAACCACCGTACGGACTACGGGAATTTCGCTGACTGTAATGTGACGAGGCCGGCGATAGAAGCGATACCGGTACGGTTCCTCCGCTACTCGACGGTGAAAACGGTTGCGTAAAGTAATGTTCGGAACTCGGCAAAGGTGGAACGCGTTGTTCTACGTTTGCTCCACCTGCCCCTTCCTCCATTAGCTGAATGGTTGGATCGGTTTTTTGCAAAACCGTGGGCCTTTGGGTGTGTGCCGTAGAAACGCTCACTGCAGGCGACAGCGACGGAGGTGGCGGCGATGAAATCGGTTCACTCGACGAGCCACCTCTATCCGTCCCTAACGCACAAGGACTTGCAACACCGGTAGTGCTGGTACTGCTGCTTCCATTGCTGTTCTGCTGATCACCATCCATCGGTGACCATTCGCCCGACACCGACGAGCAGCGAGTTTCGCGCATCGTTTTAGCGGCAATAGACACCACATTGATGCTCTTCACAATCGCTGACTTGACGGAATTTTTCTCCGGCGCAACGATCGCCAACGGTGCACCTTCGCCGAAACCCGACTTGATGCTACTCGCCGGTGAGGCGGGCATCGTATTTAGCAGCTTATCCTCACTGTCCGGCTGCAGGTTGGTGATCAGATTTAGGACGGCTTCCTCGATCTGTTTCGGATTTTCCACCACCGGTTCGCCACTCTCATCCGGCAGTTCCACCTTGTCCACGATGACGGAAAATTTGCGCTTCATTTCCCGCACCAACCGTTGTCCTTCTTCCTCCGAAACGAGCGTGTTGATGCAGACGAACGACTGCACCACTTTGGTATCGCTATCCACCTCCAGATAGCCGCGCGTTTTTAGATAGATAAAGTCCCCGGTACGCGACATCAGTCGGTAGCAGGATTCACCATTTTGATTATAGTCATACACTGCAAACGGATAAACATCAGTAAATATGGAAAACTTTAAAACATTAGTTACAGCTATCGATAACCTACTTTGCCGTAACGCTACTATCACCCATCGGACGTCATCGCGATGCATAAAGGTGAACGGGGACAGGCCGGACACTTCGTCGGTCAGATAGCCGGCTACTATCGATATACGCTGATCGCATTGCACTATTCGCCCGTCGATCAGGTGGCGTGTTTTGTACTCATATTTGCAAGCCTCAATCAATCGATCACAGATAGATGGCATTTTCATCACTCGCGCTAAACCAATTAGAACCTGAAATGGTGGCATGGAAGCGAATTAGTGCAAACAAATAAATGTCCCTAGACAATTGTACTACATTGTAGCGTTTTCAAATGACGTGCTAAATTGAATCCGTTACAATGTAGGCTTCTTAACACTCTAGACCTACTAACCGTAGAGTTGGCAACCAAATTTACACACGTAAGTTGGCAACCGGCATACCCGGGTATTCCATACGTTTTGACGCATACAATTAATGGTTTTTTTAATTATATTATATAAATTATATACTATATACTATACTATACTATAATATAATATAATAATAATAATATAATGATAATTAAATATTATCATTTATTATATTTCTTTAGATACGATAATACTAACGATCCATTTGAAATTCTAAATCCGTAAAGAAGAAGAAGAGAAACGTCATTCTCCATACAAAATGTATGGAATACCCGGGTATGCTGGTTGCCAACTTACGTGGTAAAGTTTAAAATAAATCAGAATAAAATACTTACAGCTTGTTGCAAACTACAATGTATGCTCTTAAAAATCGGAAATTAAAAGTTGGGAGGCTACTGAAAATTTCAGGTCAATACAAGCAATGAATCAAAAGTTATTGCAGTTCAAAGTTGAAAAAAATACCCGGGTATCCGGTTGCCTACTTGAAGGCTAAATAAAAAAATAATACCGAAACTCGACAAATATTAATTTTTATCAGTTTGAAAGAATAAAGCATAGCACAACATAGGAATCGCTCGTTAACTTTTGGTGCCGTGACCAGGATCAGTCGTGAAAACTAATCAGTTCTAACACTACAGAAGCATCATGGCTTAAGAAATCATCACTAAGTTTATATAAAACATTCTAATAATAAAGCAACTAATCGTCGATATGTTTGTGGCAACTCATTTTGTAGTACGAAAACAAACAAATTGATATATTTTTTTAATAACTCTAAAGAGCAGAAATAGAAAACCATTCACTTACGATATCGTTCCCATTGATGCTATGCAACGGCATAGCATCGTCGCGGCCACGGGCTCTCCGTATCATCTGCATACCGGACGTACCACCTGGTTTCGTGGTACCCCGGGGTGCTGCGTCCGCCCGCCGAAAGCTTCCATTGATCGTAACAAGCTCGTAAGTCGTTGACTCGGATCGTGGTCCAGCACGGGCCATCCTGCAAGTCAAGCCACGTAAGAAATTTATTTTCGGTTACTTATGCTGCTTTGTAAGGTCGGTCAACACCGTCCGTCAGCTGCCAGTTCTTACCTGATGGAGAATCGGCGATGATCCAGTCGCAGCTTTTTGTCAATATCTTCCTCCTCATCATGGGTTCGCTGGAACTCACCGCTATCTGTACCGTTAGCGGTTGCCCCGTCGGTTGGACTGAGCAAGGCAGGCGTGCCACCAGAATTGCTGCTGCTTGTTCCGGGCCCGTTGTCAAACATGTTGACCAAGTTCGACGGTATCAGCTGTTGTTTGAGCAGCGCATGGTCATCCGGGTGGGTTAAGTTAAATAGATTTTGTCCGTAAAGATCAGTCTGTGGAAGGTAGGAGGGAAACGGAAGAATGAAATAGTCAGGGTCAACCAGTGTCGCGTGTGTTTGAGCTTTAAACCATGTCAACCATCCGATGTAGACTGTAACCTATTTCCGGCGTAGATAATGCACTCAAAAAAATGCCGCACATGCGTTGAAATATTGATATTGTTGTCTGCCCGAATGTAAATAAAATTAAACACCTTGAAATGATACTACGATGCTGACAAAGTTTAAAGTATCAATGAGATCCATTTTGTAATGGTTTTTGGTATGATTTATCAACGGTAAACAGTTTTGCTAACACTGCTGGGTTCTGCTTCATAAAAATGAAAGAACCTCTTGTGATCAGCCAACGCTAATCTTGTTGAGATTACAGAAAAACTCACCGAAAACATGTTTTTTGCTGTGCACATCTTTTGTCGAATGATTATTTTGTTCCTTTTTCTTATCTTTACAACACCACCCAGCTCTAATCAAAAACCTAAGACAATGAAGCATACTAATTTGCTACATATTTCAGCACATTAAGCCATTGCTCTGTTGATAAGTATTTGCAATCAAGTAAGAAGTTGTGTTACGTGGCTATGATCACCAAGTGAAATTGAATGTTAATGTGTTTCACATGAGCTAAGATGTTTCCGCTGGTAGTGAGACACAACGTAAAACGCTTTAAGTTTGAAACGATTGAAAAATCTTTTTTTTACGGAAAATAAATGTATAAACCAAGAATTATAAAAGCACGTCCAGAGTTGGCTACAATCCATGTCACGATCCACAACCAGGGCATTGCTTGTTTATCTTTAATCATAAAACAAGGTATATATATACACCCAACAAACCGGCATATGTTAGGCTGGAACTGTACAGATGGTGCGCTTAAATTAAAAGCATTTATGTAGTTGTTTAATTTTTTGGCCAGTATTGCCGTGACAGGCGTTGCAGCATCATATTTTAAAAGCGGTCAAGATACGATTGGATGGAAGAGCAACATAAGCCGGACGCGGGAAACCGCGCACCGTAACGGCACTTAATATGCTGACATGTTATTCAGGTTTTCGTAATCGAATAAAGTGCCGTACTGTCCGAAAGGGAAGAGGCGTAACCTTTTGGTTAAGTTTTTTTTTGTTTTTTTGCAAAACTTGGCAAAGAAAGACAAACGAAACGGAAACATTAGGCGAAATTTACAATATCTTTTTACAGCCGACAGTAAGTAGAACGAGGAAAACGGAAAAAACCAAGCAAGTTTCGCCAAGATAGCTCTCTCGAGGTTCGCCCACTGTATCTCATGCACTGACCTTGAGAGCCCCTGGTTGGGGTTGCTGGTCAGCTGGCCAATAACGGAGAAATCGCGCACACTCACACGCACATAGCAACATTCGACATCGGTAAACAAACAAGTGAAGACATCCTTCTGTTAGGCACGTAGTCACGAATGTTTAAGTTTTCCTTCTCTGCCCATACGGACCGTATAAGGGTAGTTGGTGCAACAACAGCAACAAAAAAACGGTACAATAGTGGCCTCCCATTGCATTCCGATGAGGATGCAATCGACTGTGTGCATCCGTGGAATGTGCCACGATGATGTCGCACAACCGCTGGATGGATGGTGGTTGGTGCTGCAAATGCGTTTTCTGTGGTATACAAACAATATTGCTATCCTACAGTGATATACTTCGGTCGCAGCTATTTGTGGACTCTGTCCTCAAGCGTGTGGCATTATGTTCGACCGCGAACAGGAACGGAACCATTCTTAATGGAAGATCATAGCGTTTGTCCACTGGCAAACGTTTGTCGACTTTGTTTTGGGGCTATTCATTATTTATTAAACAAAGCAACAAGTTTGTCTTGCAAATGTCTGTATTGTTTTGTCTTTTGAGTAAATCTTTTTACAAAGTTTTTGTTATATTATAAAATATATATTTAAGTTATATATTTAAGTTTTTTTATATCAGTTAAGAGTACCAGATACTAAACTACTATTTAAAATAAATTATAAACAATTATAATTACTGTTTATAATTTAAGAGCAGTAAAAAAAAAACAAAGAAAAAATGGGACAATGAGCCTGTTTGTTTTACGAACAGCAATCAACAAGAAACAATCACACACAGCATCTTAAATAACAGTTCGAATTCACGATGCACTAACACCATCATGTAACTTCTAATGTTTTTTTTTCAAAAAAATAATATTTTTCACAAAATGTGCATGCATCGTTTAAACTCGATTTAATTTCTCTGTTTCTTTATTTGTTGCTTCTTTGTGTATAACCATCATACACCATCACCACAACTGCGCCGTTGACAGTGCGCTGACATTTGATCGTGCGATCGTGTAAGAAAGGCATTAAATGGATCATTAAATTGATTTCGATGCATTCGAGGGCAGTCGCACACAGAAGAAAAAGCAATAGGCAAAAGCAATTTAAGCCCACCGAAACGTTACTCCCTCCGCTACATTTTGATAAATGTTTGAATCAGTGAATACACACGGGTAAAGGGGATTTGACACAATTAGTAAAATCAGCTTTGTGTTATGGTGCGTGCAAGATACACTGGATCACCAGCAACTCGTCACGTGATAGCGAATTTACAGCAAAGATAGTCATCATTTCGCACGGTTGTGCGGGCTTGCGTCTTGCGTCAATTCGAAAACAAATGGTTGGCAGGCCAGATTAGTTATGTATTTTCATAGTGGCATTCGGCCCAATGTGTTTGATGCACAACTTTCAAGGTTATCCAGTGTCGAAATGGCCGGTTATGCGTTTCCACATCGAACGTAGATGATTTTAGCTGAGGACGTACTGATAATGTCAACAAATACCAAACGAAACTAGCTACTTAACGGAAAAAATAGCAATATTTATTAGCAACTTATTATTGACTATGTATGCGAAGGAAAAACACACACCTAATTAAGATTGCACGACGATAGGAAGATGTCCAAAATAAAAAAAAAGATTTTTACAAAAAAAGTCTTAAAGACATAGATGAATGACATCAGAAAAATGAGGATGATAACATCTAAAATGTCCAATGTTAAATCAATTACAACATTTTAGAGAAAGTAAATTACAAAACTTTATAGCAAAACATGAACTGCTGAACGTGATATATTGCATAATGCAGGCTTTCATTAGTTAGAAATAAAATAAAATATTAATATTTATATTTTGTATTTAACTTAAAACATGCATCGAACAGTGAGTAATTAGCCGGTTTCACCGTCTTCCATCGCATTCATTTTCAAAAATATTCAAAAAGCGTCTCGACTAGCGTCTAGAGCAACCAGCTGTTCAAATATGGTTCAAATATGGCTGTCTAATGCATCTTTAGCTAATAAGACATTGTAAGAAAGAAAGAAAAACACAATCCCCACCCATTCCTTATATTTAAGCAATAATCCATTTCGTTCACATGTTGTGTAGATCGTTCTGATAACTTACCTGACAATGTCCCAAAAATTGTTCCACCGATGGTGAAACCAACACGATCTGTCCTCGGCATGTCACCGTTAGCAAAAACCCATTCAGCATACGAAACAGTGAGTCCTGTGCTTCCGGTTTGACCGTTTCATCCGGTTTGGATTTGCCGAACACTGAAAGCAACAAGTTGATTCATTTTTTTTTTAACGATCATGCAGCGATTCAGCTACAATACAATAAATTAACACTTACCGTAGTCCACCCGCAAACCGTGGGCTGAAAATCGCAGCACGGCCGTTTTGTCCACACGCCGGGGTGATTCCGCCACGTGTGGGACCATCGCGGACAGTTCCTGTATCGATCCATTAAGCTTGTCGCGCCGATTTTTCTCCGCCCGGTTGCGCGCTTCGCGTCCATTTCTGTAAACCAAAACAAAAAAAAAGGAAATAAATAATGGATTCCGGGTCAGTTATCGTACCACTACAGCAATATATTATGCTGAAAAAAAAACTTGTTTCTCATTTTTGTTTTGTTTCCAACGTGATTTTCTATCATTCCCAACATTCTACCAGATTGCGAATGGACAGTTGCGATTGTTCCGAAGTTGACCTATTAGATAGACATTAGGCCACAGTACAGCGCCATGATTAATGGTTAGGCGTATTGAAACAGACTAGTCGTTACCCAAAGTCCAACTGGCAGGTGAGATTCGAAACAAAACGCAAACACTTTTAATAGCTTGTGCTACTCACACGCACACCAGCAGCGAAATATAAATTAAACTCTCCATACTCGAACGAGGTTAGCCTTGTCAGGTAGCTAAATGATCACCTAATTTGCTACCATCCAGTAAAGGGGATCTAATTTGTTGATGATTAGCATTGCTACTGCATCGTACTTAACAAGCTTCGTACTTAAATCGTCACTGAATTGATTTGTCCGAAAAATGCTTACAATATGGTAAATGGTACTTGTGCACAACAACTGTCAATTCATCGAATGATTTAACGGATTTCGTAGTGAACAAAGTGTTGATGCTCAAAAGCTTTTACGAACGCTGGCTTCACTTTAAAGGCATGGATTTTCTGGTGGATGGGTAACTGCGTTTTGATGAACAAAAAAAAGATAATTTTTTAGCAAAGTAATGAAAAACTAAAGATCAATAATGAGTTTTTTTGTTTACCACATTTTAGAACAGTCTTTAGGTTTCTTTCAATTACGCTACACGCGTTCCTACGGGCGTTTAGTCGTGATTGGGTTTTAGGAAATCATCTCTCGCAAGTAATTGATAAGGAAAACGCAAAAGAGCGTAAAACTCCTGTCTAGAAACAAGAACGAGGCGACCAACACAAATCGTTTACCATTTCCGGACAGCACATACATTTACTTTTCGAATGCTTCACAGACAAAACCTAAAAAAAAACTCGCGTACACACACACATACGAACGAGCTTTTAATATGCAATTCCAAATTAATATACTTATTTCATTGCTGGTTCCGATCATAAATTGGATCCATACATTTTGGCCCGTTCTCAATTGGCAATACACAAGCCGGTAACAGGACGGTAAAATGGAAATGGAGAGGTAATTATTAACGAATAACAACAATCGTCGACTTGTTTCTGCAATACGCACTACCACCATAGCATGAATGTAAGTCCAATACGTGGATGTAATTGCGCAATGTTATCATACGGTTCGCTAGAAACGTTGGTGGAAAATATTGGAGCAAAATAAATCGATATTTGTGCGCCCTGATATGGATCGCTACAATAAATAAAAAGCACAGAACACACATTCGAATAGCGTACCTTCAGTTAAAATTTGAACTTGAAACTCACAACCATTGAAGATCTTGTACGTAGAGGAAGGAACGATACTCAAACGGTTGCACAGAGCAAAGAATCTCAAATGCGATTCAGATAGCTGATTTTTTTCCCCTGTTTTCCTTCGTTGTGAAGTTTCCACATAAATGTCTTTACAGAGAAACACGGACGAAGAGCTTTGCTAAGTAGGATTACTAAACAGGGCAACGGAGCAGAAGACCGAATGTGCGTATTTCGTGCAAGTGGAAAAGCGTTGAATCATCCGTAATTAATTTATTTTCATTAATTATCCTAATTCTATATAAGAAAGCAGATGTTGCACTAAATCTTGAAAATGAGAATGTCAATGGAGCCAGTTGTCGAATTCAAATCAATGTCACATTTTACAAAACATTGAGGTATTTCAGGAGGAAAGATTTCATTCTCCATATTCTATTTATATTTATTTGTAATAATATTTTCACCTATATTTGTAATGTTTATACAAACAAATTTTATTTATATAAATTCCGAATATATAAATAACAAAATATTCCCACACTTGGCTGTTAGCCAGAGTACATTCAATAGGTTGAATTATGAGCAGGATTCTTATGATTGCCGAAATGAAAGCATCACAATTGAGGATGCTTATCGTGAAGATATGGTATGTGATTACGCAAGAAGAGAAATTAATTAATCAACCATGCGCTATAATACGATAAGTCTCTTTATGCTGAAAAGCATATCGAATATATTTTAAGCTGTACTAATGAACTTCGAATGGTTATTATTGTTCAGGCGCTGCGGTTGACGGGCGAGAGCTTAACAGCTCATCACTATCAAAGGCAGGCTAATATTTTAATATTGTGACTTAATGTAGTATAATAGTCATGTGTAAGAAAAATGTATTAATAAATCTTTAACTTATTAAGAAAAAATATAATAATTACAATAACTTCATCACGTTTAAGCTTTTGCTGTGTTATGGTTTCTTGAGAAATACGACTGAATATCCTTGAGCACACAAATTTGATGTTAGTTTACGTAAAGATTTGCTGTCTCGGCAAGAAACTAGTATCAAATTATTATTATCTATGAGTGATAACGAGTTCCACCGTGATAAACCTCACAGATGAAGCCGATTGAAGAAGAATTAACTTAAGACACGTGAACGTCTAGACACTCAACTTTGGACAAATTGCTACGAAGTTTGAAATATCAAACCTTCCAAACCGTTTCAAAGTCAAAGTGCAGGGGGAACCGGTGTGGAGATAATATTCGAGTGCGGATGAAGGCGGAAACTTCCCAAGATCTGAGTTCTCACGAGTTACCCGGAACGATGGTCGAAACTAGCGCGCATTCGTATACTCATATCGCTGTCTTTCTATTCCTCAAACATTCGTACCAGTAAGCCGGGTCAGCCTGTCAGGATTTAGAGACCGTGTGTGTGTGTGTGTGTGTGTGTGGGGGTAGGTCCGATGCGGTTTGGAGTGTTTGTTTGCGGTTTGCCCGTTGCACACCGGCATCGAGTGATGAAGGTGCAATTGGTGCATGGACGGTTAGTGCAATCGGTGCCCTCCACTAATGCGCGCTACCACTTTGTTTGGATAGGCAACAATGTTGCACACGGACGGGGTTGGAATACATACACTCCCCCGTTCATCAATCCACTACCCTTGCCTCGCTACCCATCAGCATTAACTATCTTCATGGCACGCGGCCTGGCACGAGCGAAATACGACAACAGTGGCAAAAACTTCGGTTGCATTGAGAAATTAGTTTCGCTGTCTGTTGCATTCTAAACCAAAGTTTTTTTGTTTGTACTTTTCATATGGAAGAAAACCCTGTCGATACTTTTTTTTTGCCTTGGGAAACAAACTCATGCCGTCTGGGTCATATTGCAAAGGGAGATGAAATAACAGCACACAACCGTCTAGGAACAAAACACTCACGGTTGGATCATTTCTTGGGCGCTAAAGAAAGCAAAAAAAAAAGGAGGACAAGGTCAACCCGTTGTCTAGCGCCAAATACTGTCTGGTGTCTTGATCGTTTTTTTGCCACATTTGGTGTTGGAAATAGAAACCTTATACAAAAACAACAAACAATTAAATAAAACCCCCGTCGTTCTTAATTTCACTTCCGTTTAAACTAGCTCGATATAATCGACACACACAACAACAATACAAATTCATGATCGTGATCATCTATATTTAACCTGCCCACTTCGGAATCCCTAACAGGTCCTGCTTTAATCGGCATCTGTAAACTATATTTATACATGGTTAAGTTTTCACGCTCCCGTATTTTCCACACGAAGCGCACATTTCATCACGAACTGTTAAAACCTTGACTGTTGGTCGAATGGTTGAAACCGAGCACCAACAAGCGGTGATCGTTTTGGTGATTTTTCCGAAACATGTAGGAAGTATTTGCATAATTTCCAACCTCGTTCGAAAGAGTGCTTTTGTGTTTATCTTCATTTTACACGGAAGGAAAACTTTATCTGCAAGGGATGTTTGGTTCGATAAATTGTATAGCAGTTGTATAACAGTAAGAAGTGATATCAATTTTTATGTTAAAGATGCTAGATACATTTAGATATTTATGTTATCATCCTAAAGGAAGAATTAAATAATGGCGAACGACCTTAACTTGCGTTTGAAGAACGGTAAAACGTTTATCCTCTAATTAATAATATTTGAAATAGCGAAACAACCTCAAAAGCTCGCTGTAACGGTGGCCAAAAATTAGAAGCGTGCAGCTTACATCATTAAGAGCCGTTTGCGAATAAATTCGATGATTAATTAAATGTCTCATTCAAAACTTCCCACACCGCATACATTCTTGAAAATTTCTTCAATTCCTCTCTCGCTCTCATTTCCTCCCCGTATACCTTCGAAGGTGATTTTTGATCCTTTCGATATTCCACCCCCCCCCCCAAAAACTTCTCCATTTATCATGGGGCGTGTAAAATGAATAGCATAAATTATAGACGAAGGTGACACTGGCGGAAAGCATGGGAAGCAAGCACACGGTGAGTACTCTTAACCGTCCTCTACCGTCCGTAGTCGTTTTATCCTTCGCCTCCCGGAACCACTCGTTCGAAACGTTGTAAGAAGAGAATCTTAAGGACGTCAAAGGATTTCTGAGAAAGCTCCTTAATACGGCGAAGAGGACACGCCGGCAACGGACCCTTCAAACTGGGTTCTTTCTTGTCATCGACATTACCGTTTTGTGTGCGATATCTCCAAAAATCCTTTTACCAGCATATGCGTCTGTTCACCGTTCTACGGTTGAAGAGATTTTTCCTTTCCAACTTGGAGTTCACCCAAAAAGGATGACGAATTTTTTTTATCCCTCGTAGCTAATTCATCCTTAAGCACCATTCTGGCACTGGGATACATACATTCGTTAAAGAAATGATAGAAAATCTAAGAATTGTACGAAAGCTTCGAATAACAGAATCATTCCAGTGAACAAAGAAAGCAAGCTTGAAACTCGTGCTTTATTTCAAATGGGATAGAAAGATTGGAATGGAGATCGAGAAGTATAAATAAACAAGAATTACAATGTAACATACCATTTCTTCCCTAGACACAAACACCGCGTAAAACGCCACTGGTACTCCACAGTACACTTCACCCATGCTCAGTCTCGCTAATCCTCACAACCATATGCCCTGCCGTATCTAGCTCGTTGAGCATTTCGTTTCAAATCGGAATTATTTGGACTATTTTCTCTCAGCATTAGAACTCATCAAAGCTGTACGTCAGCCAGAAACATGTTCAACAACAGCAACAAAATCAAATGGAAGCCATCACGAGCTATGCTTTTCCGGAATCTCTTGCCCAAAACTGACAAGACTCATCATCATGGCAGTGTAGGTTTCGGTTTAAGGAACGGAACAAATGTATGGCTATAGGGTTAGGCACCCAGGAAATATGGGGCGAACTTGCAGAAGGAGAAAGATTACGTTTCACTTTCTCTTGCGAAAACCCAAAAAAAAGAAAACCAGCGGAAGCCGAACAGTTCAATAAAGCAAAACAGGGCACAGACCTTTTTACTCTCCTGCTCATGCTGCTTGTACAGGACCAGAAAAAAAAACTTCACCGAAAGAGAGTCAAAGAGAGCCGATCCTTTACGCAATATTGCCGTTTCAAGTGCACGCTTTTGAATGGCATTCCAAGAATTCGCTAATACAAGGTCGAAAACCTGTATCAAGCTATTTCCCGGGACCGGGTTCGGAAAACTGAGCCCTACCGCCGAAACAGTGAAATAGACGAAAGCAAACAGCCTCGGGTCGAATGGGTCGTGAAGCTCCCCAGTCTGTGCGTTAGCATCTTTATTCCCGGGACTAAGACTATGGCAGAAGTTAGTAACCGGCAGTTGCTGGGAGAAACTTTTGGTACCGGATGAAAACTGTAGCTGGATGTTTATTTAAACTATTATTATGTACTTTTGGGGCATTTTAATGCCATTAACCGTTGATAGGGTTTGGCCGAGTATGAATTATTCTAAAAATAAACCTTTTATACATTCATTTTTGCCAGTTAATACAAAAAAGTGAAATGAAACGATCAATGAGTGCTGTTTAGCTTCTGAATTATATATTGGAGAAAACCGATTGTTAGATATGGACCGTACGTAAACATCGATTCCAATCTAGCTCGAGTACCATGTTCTATCGATACAAATAGAGATGCTCCGATAATGATGCTAAGAAACTCTTGAGGAATTTCCCAAGGAATGACAGGTGAATGGCCGTTTCGGCTTTATGGACTGAGAACTTGTTATTGTTAAGTTCGCCGAATGAAATAATTCGCCGAATAAAGCATTCTTCCATCTTCAGGGTAACTTCAGGGGCTTTATCATCCCCTAATGGAATAAGGAGGGAATTAAAGCAAACACAACACGATGGAGCCGATTCAGCAATAGGAAAATGTCCGATTAAGCTTGATAGAAAGAGAGTGTATGATGAAGAGTAGAGAGTATAGCATGCTAAAGGGATTACAAAAGTATAACAGGAGAGTAAGAAAGTTCACTATATTCAAGAAATTATTAACATGTTTTTTGCGGCACGTATTACAGACAGCAAAAAAAAAGTGAATTGAGAAATTAATTACCCAATACTGGAAAGCGCGTAGATCATTAAGTAATTGGGCAATTATCCTTTTAGTTGGGAAGCTGTGAGAGGGTCAGCTTTGTTGGGGAATAACCAATAAAAGAATTTACCCAAAAAATATGTGAGAATCATTGAGAGATTAGAATATTAATTGCTAACATGTAGAATTAATTGCATTGCTTCCGACATCTTGGGAGCACTAAGCCGAATGGTAATTACAAAATGGCCGATATTCAAGAAACGCAAGCTATTTTCTGCAACCAGTATTCAATACTAAAGGGTCAAATTATTAAATTGTTGCAATTAATAGTGAACGATGATGGAGTAAAAATGCTTCTAGAAAGTAATTTCATATCACAGAAGAGACAAACCAATCAGCACAGGAGAACGGTGTCAGAGTTGCATGTTTGTCGCAACAATGTTGCACCACGTATCAAACTACCGCACGTCCCACTTGTTGACGTCGCAGTTGATAATTAATCAACTATAATAACAGAATTTGCCACCAACGATTGCCGGACTATGCGCATCAAATACGAATCAGTTTCCCGCCATATTGCTAACGTTACAGGGGTGTAACAGAGGATGTTTACGTGCAAGCCTTTGGTCGTTTGAGAGGGGTCACAACGATTAAAAAAGATCACGATCATCAGTTGACGATCAGTGACGCGAACGTATTACTGATGGAGCTGAGCAAATAGTTTGCAATCGTTGTGTCTAGTGCAAACCGACAGTTCTACACCCCATCTGCCTCTAAATCCTTAAACTATTAACGCTAAAGCTAAAGGACGCTACTGCCTCAGGAACATTGTTCAATTAGCGTGCGCTAGTTGAGAGTAACTTTTGACGCAGTTGCAACACTCCTAACAATCAGATAAGCCTTGTTGAAACATCGAACGATCGAGTGACCCATCATCTGGCCGTTATGGGAAATGAATTTATTAAGCGTCCGACAAATGGTGTCCAGTGAGCGTTACTAAAGAGCAGAAAAAAGAGGTTTAAATGCGCTCAAGTGGTGCAAGTTTGTATGGTTTCTAGCCCCAGCGTAACGATCAGACCGGCGGCACCATTTGTTTTTGTTTGACAGCGACAAGATAAAGCATTAACTATACCTGTGCCCATTGAGCGGAATCAAATCCGGAAGACAAGGTTTGGGATTTAAGCTAAATGCTTCACTTGTCCATCTTGGCGTGGGACTCGAGAACCGGTCACGTGTATCGCTTGCCACTGGTTCCGAGTGAACAGCAAAAAAAAACGGGGGGACCGCTTCAAATCGCGACTAGGTCAGCAAACCACACCACCATAATCAAGGCATCGCACACCCTCCTACTACACCTGCTACTGCGCAATTTTCCAACTGATGTGCTAGAACGTGAAGTGCCCCAATCGAACAATGGTAACACTAATTGTTGCTTATTACATTTACATTATCGAACCCTTGGAAAAGCTGATAGTGGTCAGAGTGGTGTACCGTACCTCTTTCTCTACCTGTGCGGTAAGCTTGTACGGATCTAACCAGCATTCCATTACCCAAAAAAAAAAAACATGTACATACCACCGACCGAGGATATGGTGACGCATGACGAATGCCTTTTAAAGTTCGCCCCGTTTCACGAGATCAGGTGGGAATGGAGTTGATGATGATGCTGATTATTCAAATCCTTCAATTTACTACATTGCTTCCAGATACAGTGTGTACGTGAAATTTTTCCACACTGTCAACAACACCGCACCGTAAATTACACCTACACACCATCGCACACCGCACCACCACACAAGACTAATTCCAATCGGCAGAAACATTGTAAATATGCAAATAATTACTGGACAAACAGCAAACGCTACTAGTGCGAGAAGCGCAAAAACGACATTGGCACCGCCGACATCCACAACTCCCACTGTCACGGCTGGTAACACCCTGCGGAATAACACTATTTACCAATATTTTGTAACAGCGCCTGGAGCCATTTCCTTCATGCTGTAAAGCGAGAGTAAAACAATCCTTTTTGGACGCGGCGGAAAGAACCCTTAAAAAGGGGTAAGTGTGTGTTTGTAGACAACTGAATTGGAGGGGTGGGCCTGGGTGATTATTTCATCCCCCATCCGAGTTGGGGGGTGGTTTGTTGCACATTGTGCTGCAAGGAAAATGGAAGCCGCAAATGGGGCAGATAAACACACCCCTAAGGGTCCGTGCAGGGGTGGGTACGATGATGGAACAGGCGATAGGATACTGAAACGCTTAGTTTATGTCCGAATGAATTGGACCACCTACATGCATCCTGCATACGGTACGATGACGGTAGAGTGGCTTCTGCCAGTTCGATACTTCATGGGAAAATTCACTGCTCGAGGAAAACAAAATAGTCGTAAGAAGCTTACAATGTACGGAGGCAAGACATGGAAGCATTCAAATGCAATTTGATTCGTTTCGAACTCGCGCCAATGCAAGAAACAGATACCTAGATATTATATTTAGAAATTCCCTTAATTTATTCATGCTTGTCAGGTAATTAAATTTATTTTATTGTAGTTTTTGTGGCTGTTTTTGAGAATTTTCAGACAAATTCATTCAACTTCAACTCGCTGAACTTCAGAGAATTCGTATTTACTGACTGCTAGTAGCTCGGTGTAAAAAAAACATCCTTTTTATTACGTTTATTTAAAAAGTTTCATAAAATAAAGTTCCATTTCATTTAACAGCCAAAGGAAGCATCCACCAAGTAAATGAGTAACGAGTAGAGATTAAGACAAGATTAAGGAAAAATAAATCCTAACACTTTACGGTCACACGGTGAGCATGATGGCACGGTCGCTCATTGACGCACACTAATAAACACACTTGACTTATCCGCCCTACCGATGAGGGTGTTTCGATTTACCGGCCAAGATCGAGGGTGGTGTGGTTGGCATCGTCGTAGGGTACTGCCGCACTCAACCGTTCTGCACTCACTTGTGCAAGTGCAAATAGTAATAAAATTTGGCTGTAGTAGTGTACGGTACTTGTTGCAACAATGTTGCAAGTTTCGCTCAAGTGGAACGTATCATCATTTTGCAATCGATACAAATCGCACCACCCTCCTGCACCCCCGGGGGCACTGCAAAAGCTGTAACCGACCGTTTGAACTACGCCCGGCAGAGGTGCAACGTTTTTGATTTGCGTTTGCCGCGCACCCTGCTCATGCTCATCGGAACATGGGAATTATTTTCAATAAAGTGAAGTGATGAAAACGTTCACTGCTGAGGTGTGTTGGGCAAAGTGTGAGGAGACAGTTTTAAGTTTTCATTAGTTACAGCGCAACTTGATGAGTTCACATGCTTCTATTACAGATGGTGAGTTCTGTGCTAATAGTTGAGCAGCAATTCTGGATTCATGGGATCAGCATGTATAGCAATTAGGAGCTATTATATTGATTTCTGTATATTTAGATTATATCGAATGAATTTTTCTCTAAAAGTAACAATATTTTTTCTAGGTTTATATAATCCAATTGGTACATTAATTTTAAATTCTTCAAACTCTCTTCAAACTCAAACTAATGATAGATTCAATAATTTCGCTTGAAATGGAAATGCCCATTTTGCAAAACGCTCCACTGCAATGTGCACACAAGAATACCTTTTCGAAACTTGTAACTTAACGACCGCCTGACACAAGGGTTTGATTTTCGGAAGTTTCTGCATGATACGACGATACCTGCTGTGACGGAATGGACAGAAACGTCAAACTCTTCTGAAAAAAGAAAAACAACCATTACCTTCAACGAAACCGTACTCAATCGACGGAACACACGAAACCGGCTAGAGTTTGGCCAATCATTGGAGAAGGCGAAAACCTTACAATCCTACGGTCAGGAATGGGGGCAACCAACGACCAAACGGTTTCCTCTCACTTACCCCACCCACGAAACCTATTGCAAAAAGATTTACTTTTTGACATTTTGGTACAAATTTTCTACCTTCCGAGAAATGGTTTTCCTAACTTTATTTGCATTGCGAGATGGAGCCAATGTCGCGAATGTCTGGAGTTTATTTGATGTTCCTGTTACTCCACAGTTGGTCGGAAAAAGAGCAAACGAAAGATGCGTAATCACATGGAAATTTTCTGGGACGAAAAATAATTCACAGAAAACTCCAGTCGCATAAAAGGAGACACGAAATACGCCATCCGTTATTGTGCTTATTTTATCTCCACAAGTCGTTTCGAGTGGGTGTTGGAACGGAGTAACAAGATTTGGCACAGGACATTAAAATAACACATGCTTCGGCGGATGTGAGTAATATAAAACATTTGTCGAAATTAGTTTTTCCACGGTGTATGAACATAAAATGGGTACTATGAGTTGAGAAAAAGAAAAGTCTAACAAACGAATGCCGGGGATTTGTTGGGGTTTCTTGGTCTAACTTGGACGAGTGAGACTAACTGTGGGGGAAAATGTTGGAGTTTAATGTAGCTTTACATGACCATTGAACGTTTAGGACACCCATAATCGAATAAACGATCTGCATTTGACAGATTTCGGCCCTCAGAGAAACATTACCTGTTAAAGTTAAACATATTGTACATATGTTCCGGTGGCATCGGATAGCTTCTCGGTGTGACCGAATGTTGCTGATGCTGCTGCTGCTGATGCGAATGATGATGACCATGGTGTGGATGATGATGATAAGACGAATGCTGCTGATGATACCATGGTATAGGTGGAGTTCCGTAACATCCTCCATAAACTCCATGCTCCGGTGGCATTCGCAGCATACCCTGTTGGGAATAGCCTGCCGCACCGTAATAATTTGCCAGATACGCTGGGTGTCTTTCATCCGGACCCGACGATGCATAAGAATCGGAACCGAGTGGTGGAGGTGCATAGAATGGCTTTTCACTTCCATGCGATCCACCCGTATCTCCGAAACTTCCGACCATCGTAGTCGGTGAATGTTCATGATGGCGTCGAGAATGATGTCCATCCATCGCACCGGTGTACGGCGGAATATTTCCCGGTCCTGGGCTACCCGAACCGGCATAGTACCGGCTGTGGTAGGATGATCGTGTGTGATAGGATCGATTCATTCCGTCGGTCGGTGCGTACTCGGTGGAAATGTTCATCGTGTGCCGCTCCTCCGGATATAATTGTTGGTGGCGGGATGGGTCGCGCACTGACACCGGTTGATTAGCTGCTAGAACCGTTGATACCGTGGACGGTTGGGGTACGGTAGCTGTGCATGACGTCGGTTCCGCACGTTGCTTACCGCTGGACGAATCCAGTTTGGTACGGTGCTCTGGGCCCGCTTGTCACAGCAACGAATTGCTGCTCAGCTTCGCTGCAAACATTCAATTCCCAACGTTGCAGCACTGGTAAGCATCATCCTCGATTTTAACTGGTTTTGCTTCGAACTTGCACACTTGAAACACTTGGACACTTGGTGTGTTTTTTTTTTTACTTTACACAATCGAAGAATACACTTTGATCGCTTTGAATAAGCAACTCGTTTCAGTCACACAACTGTTCCACATTTAATATTTTACGCCACAAATTTCTACTTTTAATGCTTTGCAGCGGAAATCCTTGGAAATGGAAAACAAATCAACAATAAATTTAAAACCCCCACTAAAGTTGATTCCGATATACGAAATAAGGATATAAAAATGAATTCTATTCTCACTGTGCTATTTGCATCCCATTACTAATATTTAACAGAATGATTTAAGGTCAAAGATTTTCTGTATTATGTGCCGACTTGCAAGAGTTGATACTGTATGTGCTTTTATTTTATTTTCGTGACCATTTTCAAAACTTCTAATTTTATTCTACATGCATCATTCTTTAGCAATGTAATCAACCTATTTGTTTCTGATTTCTCACCCTGCCAAACGCTGAACCTTCAAGAACAAAAAAAGGGCAACCGATAAGACCGGAACCACAACTAGCATTGGAATCCAATCAGCCCCCAAAGCCAAGAGAAGGTGGAGGAACATTCCCTATCAATAAAAGATGCCTCTGGTTTTTGGGTGCGCATGGTGGAAGGATTTGATAAGACGCTGCGGTATTTTGATTTCACGACGCAACAAGATGCAGTACAAAGAGAGAAGTGTCCGGGGGTTTAATCATGGGTGTATGTGATTTTATTGCAAAACTGTTCCAATTTACACATCGGTGGGCAAACAAAAAATTAATCAAACCATGTTGAATGGTTTCAAAAAGGAAAAACTTCATTGACGTAGCGTAAATTCTTAATGTGGCCTCCCTTGTACTGCAAAGGTCTATCATCAAGGGGTGTTGTTGGCTCTAATCTGTTTTTACAAAGCCTTTATTATTATTCGATCTCATATTAATGGATTGCTTGAGGTAAAACAAAAAAAGAGCTGAATTATGATTGGCGTTTCGTTAAGCGCGACCTTGGCTGCAAACCATTTTCAAACCCATCAAAAGCGATGTTGATATGATAAGCATACAACTACATCAAGGGTTACACTGTTACGGACAGGTTTTAAAATCGGTAAGACAAACTTCAGTCACCTGCTCAGCAACTACGTCACATCTCCCGACTTGCTTCTGGTGCCTGGTACGGGGCAAATGGGTGGGAAACTCCTTTAATCACAACTTTTCACCACCATCCCACTCCACCTCGGTTTTCCCACACTCTGTTGAAGACGTTTCGTGTGAAAAGAAAACCCTCCCATTTTGCATGATAAGAAACCCGTAACGACCAAACCCCGGTTCGCAAGGATCAATTAAATTAATTAGACATTTTCCAAAAACTGAACAGCTCGACGGATTGCCGTGCAAGCGGCGATGAAAACTTCTGGAACTGATGCTGCTTTTCTCGGGTTCAATTACTTTCATTCACCCGTGAATGTCAATCATTTCTTTCGTCAAAAAATTCGCCAAAAAGCCGTTACCGGGTGGTTCTGCAGAACTCGCTCGTATAGCAAGAGAAAGGGAAAGTGCTCGAAACATAGAAAATGGCAACCGGGACCAGCAGTTTGCATGGAAAACCGGTACGCCAAACGAGCAAAGCTTTTTCATTAGAAAGAATACCTCCAAGCGGTAGATGGTTGTTGGTTATTTAAATATTACAATCGTGGGTTTTCGGGGATGGTTCAAGGTCGCTATTCGTAGTAATACCGAATCTAAGTATCTTGAGTTCCGCCTGACAGCTTTTGCTATCATATTTCGTACACAATTATTTCCTCGCTGTGGGTAGCAGCAGTGACAGAGCCAGAAAAGGAACACGTGCTAAATAATATGTTTTTCGCACTAATAAACTTTCCTAACATCCTCAAAGTTTTTTTTCTCTCTCTCTCTCTCTCTCTCTCTCTCTCGTTGCCGGCAGGAACCGACTGTTCGTAGAAGGCGATGGAACACCACACAACTCCACAAACCCTTGTCCCCCCAACACACCAAACACATTCACTTTTTTTTGGAGGACCAGTCGAATTCGGGACGTATGTGGCGTTGGCACTTTTTGGGGGCCAAGAGTTTCGTTGGTTTTGGTTCGGTGCCGAAAGGAAAACGTAAAGAAACAACTCTCAGGCCCAAAAAACCGAAGCAAACGCACGAAATGCCGTTTTTGGGCGTTTTGGTAAAGGTGTCCGCTTCAGTTCCTTCCATTGGTGAGGTTATAGGAAATTCGTCATAAGTTTTCTGACAGCATCCATTTACCCGGGGTTACATACGAATGCACGCGATCCGTTCACACACATACAGCGATATGTCGCAAAACCATTATCAACTGCAAATATGAAACAAGCTTTGGCTTTCCTTTCCGAGACCCTTCATGTTTCGTGTGTGTGTTTTTTTTTTAGTTTCATTTGATCCACTATTTGTTTATTTATTTTATTGTGCTCGTGTCACATTTTTTTATCGTTTTCCATTCTTTACACATGCTTTATTTTTGTTTCTTTTTTCCACTCTCTGTCTCTCCTTTTCTGACTCCGCGGTGAAGGCAACCTTGTGTTTTGGCGCCGTAACATTTTTGCAGATTTTTTTTTGTTCTTCTATGTTTTTGTTTGACGACACACCGCATGCCACAGGTATTGGATTAGGTTTTAAGATACCAAACAAGTGCAAGGTGGACGAAACTAAAGCAAACATTCATAGCAGTTTGTTATTAGTTTTGAAGCACGAACAGAGATCTACCGTGTGGAGTGGGTTTTTTTTCTTCTTCGTCTTGTTTTGCTACTTCTATTTTTAATCTATCGTTTAGTAATGCTTAACACTTCGGTTTGGTTAACCTCTTTTTTTTTGGCCTGGCAAAAAATTAACAATTTTAAAAACAAAATAATAAAAATAATTTTAATAATCACAATAAAAAATCACAACGAAACGGCATATGCAGCGAAACGGAACGGTTTCATTAATAAAGGGAAAGCTTAAGAAACAAAACAAAGAAGAAAAAAAAACTTTACTGCATCGGTTTTCTTATATATGTTTTGCCGGGCTACACGATTTTTACTTTCGTCATGCTTCACCTGCTTTATATTGGCCAACTAAATAATAAATAAGGAAAGATACAACAAACGAAGAAAAAAAGCTTGTCACTCAATGTAATCTTCTGCACAACGCAGTGCGTATTGGGTGCTGTTTTATCCCAATTCGCTTGGTATGGGCATTTTCTCACGACCCGCGCGCCCCATAAGAGACGATAAACTTTTGCAACCACACACTTACACAACTATCTTAGTATTTTTCATTTTTTTTTTTGTTTTGTTTATTTTTGGCACATACAAACGCAACCGAACCGAAACCGAATAATGCCGGCGTCGCCGTCGGTTTGGAAACCGTTTTTCCTCCGGTTACATTTCGCAAAAACTGTTTTGATAAGCGATGCAGTCGGGCTGGGTGTAGCAGAAGATTTCTCTCGAGAAGCCACCAAAACGGCAGCAAGGCACATGGTCACACATCAGCCGTTTTTTTGCGGATGGGGTGTTCTTTAAATAAAACACATTGAGGGTGCTACTTTCCTCCGAAAAAAAAGCCACTTGCAACACCTGTGGAATATTCCAGCACGAATGAAACAGACACTTGTCTCGGGACGAGATTCTTTGTAAGCATCCATAACAAAACAGCACACGAATGGAGGAAAACATAAACGCACCACACCCCAAGTTTATTAACCTAATAAAAGCGCTCAGAAGCTTTACGCAAGCACGCATTAAAAAACACTACCCTCTAAAGCCCTATATTTCTTGCAGCAACACAACGGGTGCATATGTGTTCGTCAAACACTAAAGGACGCACAAAAACGAACCAAAATAAAAAAAAACGACCCTCACAAAGACAAAACAACGCACCGGGACCGGGAAAATCGGAAGCCACAAGTTTCACCTAACACTGTCACGAAAAACACTTTGCTGTCTGTCTTTGTCGGTTTCGATTGACAACGTTCCGTTCTGGTCGCGTTTTCCAAGCTGTGGCAGCTGGTAAAGACAGGGATGACAATAGTGGAAAGGGCATATTTTAGGCACACATTCTTTCGAAACCTCACGGACGCACACCTACACATAATACCACACGCACATACATCCCTTGGAAGAAGAATGGTTCCGCTTTTACTCAGCGCACAGGACAAAAAAAGAGTGTCCTCACAATGTGTAAGATCGATCAGACACTAACCCGGACACAAGTGGAGAGATTGTGAAGGAAAAAAAAAACGATAAAAAGGACATTCTCTCCATCAGAATATTCGGTGGTTGGTCGCTCGGTAAATGCTAACCAATGACGCAACAGGTGGTGAGCGTAAAGGAACATCTTTGATTTTTGCTTACACGACGAACGACACTTCGTATCGGTTGACACTTTCGATGCTGTATCGAATTAATGCCATTTTTTCTGGCTTGTTGTCATTTGTATTAAATTTAGATTTATACAAAACACACACACACACACTAAAACAACAAGATCACACCACCAGCGAATTAGTTTTATAGTCACTGTTTTCAACTAAAATAAAATCACACGTTTGCACAGGATATGTGCGTACAAAAATTTTCCATCCGATAAGTGGCCCGAGTACGCCCAGCTGTGGCACGAGGCATTCGCGGTGTGCCGTTCAAGGTGACAGACGGGCCCGACCGCTAGGGCATCAAATTCACGTACGACCCGCAACACGGCAAAGGAATTCGATTGCGATTTCGCACAGCAGCGCTGCTAACCAAACGAACCGTGCACAAACAAAACTTCCCGATAGTACCACGTGCAAGATGCGACTGAAACGTTCGCGTCCGCCAGTCGGTCGGTCGGACTGTCGGGTGTTGTTTCCGTTCGGTACCGCGCGCGTTCGGCCCCAGCATCGGTGGGTGGTGTATTGTTGGGGCTGGCACGGCCTACCTACCCCCAAGGCAATGGGGAGCTGTCGATGTGATAACGTCGTCGTCGTAGTCGTGTGGGAGCGATTGAGAGTAGCAAAAGTGTAAGCGCACGGGCACTCGGGCACGGTGTGATAATGTTACCAACATTGCTAATGTTTGATGTATGTTTTTAGTGCTTCGGCTGTGATGGTTCCCGTGTCATTTCCCAACACACATCGCGCGCTACTTCTTGCTGTGTGCGTGTGCCGTTTGCTTCTGTACTGCTGCCGATAGTACTGAGTGTCCAACATTGCTACTTCGCAAAATATTCTGAGAGCAGACATCGAAAGCTTCTTTTGGGGAGGTGTAGAAATAGATTCTGTTAAAAATTAAATTTACTAACGTTTTAGTCGCTTAATTTGCTTAACGATTTAACATGTTTTACTCACCATTTAATGTGAGTACTCATCAATAATTATACTCACTAGGACTCTTCAAATATTTTAAAACATTAAAATATGTTTAATAAAAATACAAGTTAATATATAGCTATCAAACTATTAATCGAACTCACATCAATGAGTGTCTCGCATTCATCAAAAAGGTCGCTCAGTAAAAAACAACCCCCTTTTTCGCGAGTATCGCCATGAGTAACCAACCCCCCAGCGGGGCACTCAGAGGAGAAATTCGTTTCGTTCGGGGTAGCGAAACGAAAAACACACATTTCCACACGGGGAAATGCGTGTGGTTGTGTGTGCGATCGTGTCGACCGTGTCTGGGATAGCCGAGTGAGAGATCGCGTAATAAATTCATAACTATGCCTACAATGTAACCATTTGTTGACGAACGCAAATGTACCACCCCATCTCACGACACCTTTCGCTAAACTCACCCTTCCACCAGTCGCCCCCCTCCTCCCCCCCAAAAAAAAGGTCCACACACCGTTGGAAATGCTTGTTGACTTGGCAACCATGACCAACCGCACACATACATGGGCAGCCACATTAGCGATAGATTAGAAATGGCCGATGGTCTAGGGGGTTTAGAGGTGCCGATGGTGCGGACCGTTTCTTTTGTGATCGAATGCAAAAAAAAACCAACCGGCCACTCAAATTGACGCTAGCGAAAACAAGACGTAATGTATTTTGCTTCGTTCGCTGATTATCATTAAACAGGTTGATTTGTCTCGTTCTCACCGCGGACGATCGGCTTTCTCATTGCACCGCATGCTTATCTGTGATGGTTGTTGCTTTGTCTTTGAAAGGAAAAAAAAAATCATCATCACACAGTCTGCAAATGCTTTGATTGGATTCGATTTCATCTTCACTTCACATCCCAAACCCATTAACCCACCGAAAGATGTCGAACATTCAGCGTGCTAATTTGTGCTTGCCTCCTTCGTTGATATGACAGATCGGGTGGTGGCTTCCCACTTTACGACCATTTTTTTCCTATCTCTCTTTCTTCTTCCCGTCCCCCCCACTGCTTCTACCGTCCCGATCAAGCTTTCCTTCTTTTGGAAATGGTGTGTACTTTTGGTTTAAAGCTTGTTTTTTTTGTTGGCAATCTTTAAGAAACCAGACCGAATGGCATCAACAACCGTGGAACGGGAACAACACACCGAAGCGTTACCATTTCTCTTATACGATAGTATTTGCCGTGTTTTTTTGTTTTGTTTTGTGTGCGGCAAGTGAAAATTAGAGGCGTCATTTATCTGCAATTTTAGTTTTTTTTTTTATATGCGGGTGCAAAGATCGAGCGTAGATTTTGATCGTTTTAATGGTTATCGTTAAGCATGAGGTTGAAATGAAAATTATTTTTTAACGACGCACTTATGCTCTTTTCAAAGCATTTTCATGCAATTCAAATATAAGGCAAACCATTGATAAATATTTTTTGTTCACATCTTTCTGTGATGGAGACGGATGGTCGTTCACGAGAACAATTTCCCAAAGGGAATCAAATTTAAAAAAGGAATTTTTTTTTTATTTATTTTTTATATTATATTGATGAGACGAAAAGAAAACTGTTTTAGTAGAATGTTAAAAAAATCCTGTTTGTTCCTGTGAATCCGATCTGTCCGTTATCATACTCGAAAAGCGTGTAAATTGCATTACACAGATGACATTTATTGCAAGCTTTCCATTCCTGGGCAAACGAAATTCATTTCGCAATGAAGCCACACCAAAGCATGGCCCTTGCAAAACTAATGCACTGGAAACCATTGAAATCACTGTCGGGCAACCATCGTAGAAGAAATCTATCACATTGAGAGAAATAAAGTATATATCTGTCCATCCATTGCAAAACTCACCTGGAAGAGCTGTTATCGTTGAGGTCTTTCAAATTCGTGCTCGGATCCTTTCTATCGTCGTTCGTGTTACCAGTCGATGGGTCTTCGCCATCGGAATCGTAGCTCGCAATCGAACCGGGCTGATGATCGGTACCAACACCCGTGGGACTGAAGGTGGTTCCACTGGTACCGCTCCTTCCCGATGGTGTGCTCTTGTCACCTTGGATCAGCATTGCATCGGTTCCATTTTTAATGCCCGCACTCGAACCAATCGACGACACCAATGTTGCACCAGAATGCCCACGCGATTCAACACCTACAGTAGGAACAAGGCTTCGGCGGGATTCGTTCATTCCGGCAACCGGCCACCGACACACCAGCAGAACTTCCTCGTCTGGTGATTGACTTCCACGACTGCGCCACTCGGTTGGTTGCTTTGCTTCAGTTTCTTTATTTATTTTATTTTTTTATTTAGTCAATCTTGAGTCGAGCTATCGTAGCACTTCCACTTTTTCAATGATAAACTCGTCCGGCAGGAATCGTCCAGCTTGTTTTTACTCATATCCTAGTTTTGCATTCGAGTGTGATTAGCGTTGGATACTGCAAATGAAACAAATAACAATGACACAGAAACAGATCAGTTGCAGATATATTTCATTCTCGAACTCGAGCAAATCATATAATGAAGGATATGTAGGAGTAAACAATCAAAATAACAAACAGAAAAAAGAAGCTGCAATTGACAAACAAGGGAAGAGCTAATATTGGAGCATATGAGGAGGTAAGGAAGCAAACTGTAACTGGAGTATGCATCCTGCGCATAACCGACGCAGACTGCGACCACACACTGGAACACTAACAGGTTTTGATTAGAACACCCGTGGATGGAGGTTTCCATTCATCGCTGCAAAGAAAGTTAGGTCGTTAGATATGCGAACAAAATATTTGCTTATCTGGAGGAATTTTCTCGTGACGAGAATAGTGGGAACATACTAGCGGCACCATCCATCTTCTGCTGCCAATGCCAAATGAGGACACACCGAGCGACAATTGGACAGGCAATCAGAGGCACATGCTACACCATAATGAGGTCCATAATCTTGCTGCCATAAAGTGCTTGACAACCAGGCCCCCCCCAAAAGGAGGGAAATGGAACCACGATCGACCGAAAATCAGGATACACACACTGTTCAAGGACTGTCTATTTACATTAGAGGGTGCGGAAAAAAAAGCAACTTGGTTTAGTTATTTTTTACTTCCAGATATAGAAAGTTAATCATGGTTGGTGGCTCGCAACATGTTACGTCGCACTTGGTTTTGATTGAAAGAAACGGTTTGGGCGGGTAAATGTGTTGAAAGTAGTTTACACAAAACTCCCACATCCTGTGGAAAGTCACCGGGAATATAGTCCGTCGCTCTGTACGCCTTCATTAATCACGTCGCATACTTTTGATTGTAAAGGAATTCTTCCTTCCTGTGGTTTCTTGTAAAATCAGTCATTCGGTCACGTACGCTTCATACAGTAGCGATTGCACGGTTAGCTGCGAACTCACCAATGTTTTAATATTTATTTCTCAAGATATTTCGCAAAAAACATGATGAAGAAACTGTAGTAGAAAACAATGTTTTCCATTACATTCACAGCACAATAGAATCGCACCATAGACAATCCATACACATCTCGAAGTTCATTGATTTCCAGCACAAATAATTGTTTGTACACTTTACCTGACTTTGCGGGTCAGCAACTTCAGTCACAAGCTATTGTTCAGCGTAAAGGTCAGCGGAGGACGTATTGAAAAGTCTTAGTCTTAGATAAACAACCTGTTTCATACTTGGAAACATTGTCTAGGTTTGTACCAATGACCGCTGATGTTGATTGCCGCTTGAGAAAAAGAAGGAATTCCATTCCTTTATGCTATTCCATTCTGAAGTGATTGACCCTATGATGTAAGGTGTCACAAGGCATTCAACGTTAAGGTTGAAGAACTTGCTGGATAAACTGAAACTCAAATAATTTTTAGAAATTGCCAATAGAAATCCTAAGTTAGTCTAGTTCTCCAATGTTCGCCTTAACATTCCTCAATTTTTGAGGGTAGAAATTGACTGAGGTACTCTTGTTCTCCAATGTTCGTCTTAACAGACCTCAATGTTTCAGGGTAGAAATAGAATTTGATTTACCACAAAATATTACTAATTCAAGAATATTCTCAAGCTTGCTAGTGAGTTACCAACGAATCGCAAAAACTGTTCTAAAAAAATAAATATACGATCATGGAAACTGAATCATGTAAATCGCAAAGCAGAGTTAACAAAATTTAAACAATTTGTCCAATAAAATCTAATCACTACAGGTTTGTGTAGTACCTTGGCGTCTGTTCTGGGAATGTAAAGCATTATGTTTTTTCCCCACAAAATGTGTCACATCATAATGCATACCTCTAGACAAACAACCACGGCTTATGGGTGGTTAAAGGAAACTCACATCATGTTCAAGCTGGTAACAGGAAACTGCACGCAAACAAATGGACAAAAAACACCAGAAGAACCAACAGGTTGTTTGTGTGGAACATGAGTGTGATAGCGGAAACGGTCAGACATTGGGGATCTTGCGCACGTTGAACGAACCGTGACCCACGTTGTTTACCAAGTCGAGAGAAGGGTGAAAGAAAAAAAAACACACACCGACATTAACAGCAGGATATGAAAGAAGAATAAAATTATGATGACACAAATAACCAATCAAAATAAATCGCTGAAGATGAAGGCTATCTGCATATGCTAAGAATAATCAAAATATATCATTCTCATTTAGAACATTTTTGAAACAAATTTTCCAATGGACATCGTATGGTCAAATGCAAAAAGTTTTACTACACAATTCATTAAATTACTTACTGTGATTAGTGATAATGCTTACAATATTTTCAAACACATATAACTACCCACATTGTATATTAATACGTCCCATTACGTTGACTTTTTTTTACAAGCACTCTACCTATTTCGGTGCCAAAGTATTCCGTACAGCGGTAGCCTGACCGTAAAAAAAATCAGTGAAAGATAAGCAACGACCGCAAAACAACATTAAATCACGCAAACGAATGGAGATTGAACTCACATGCATTACTGTAGCACTTCGCGGTAACCTTCACTGCACTTTAATAGGCGATCTATTTTAAGAAACTCTTCCTAATATAAAGAAGGACGTTATTTGCAACAGCAACAAAAAGCGCCCCGAGAGAAAACGACAAGGGCTTCAATATTGCTAACAACTCCATTACCAAACTGTTGCAAATGTGCTTCTATGACGCTCTACAACGGGTTTCACACCGGGCATCACGTTTCGGGAAAGATAATGGTGATAATAAAACGACAAATACGCGCCAGCTTAATGCCTGATGGACGTCAAATGGATGCAATAAGACAACAGTACACGAAACAATTGGTGACACATTGTGTTTTCGTGTTGACCGTGACAGGTTGGGTACGTTAGCAGCGAGAAAACGAGATAATTCATTCTAAATTTTAAAAAAAAGCTACAAACCCTTAGAAGATAACGAGACAAATCACTCATACAATCTTAAAATTTCAATATCTTTGTTGCTAAATGTCTAACTATTCCAGACCTGGAACAAAGGTAACATGGCAAATCTTAACGGATATTTTGTCCAACATACTCAGCGCGTTCTTGCTGACCGCTTGCACACATCCAACCGGTTCTCGTTGAAGCTTTCACAAATTTGCTGATGTTGCGACCGTACATTCTTGCGTAAATGCTAACGCGTCGACTTTTGAACCATTGACTTTTCCTTTGATTTCCTTTTTCGTCAATCATCGACGGTGTTGAATTACGCTCATTCTGCACACATACACACAGAAGGGGGTAGTTCACTTGCCCTACGGGATGAAACCGGGTTAAAACGAAGGGAACTTTGAAACTTCTTCCTCTGTGTCAAGGTTTCCTATTATCGTCACACTTCTAGCAAATGATTGCATTTCGTAAAAGGCGCTCTCCATGTTGCCGTGTGTTTCCAGGGATAGTTTTTCGACCATCAACACCACTAACACCACCGACCATATCACCACCACAAGCTGCACAATCTCACCAAACAAATCCACAGTCCGAAGGGTCTTATGAGACCGATCAATTACTGAAAAGTTCGCCCCTTTTTCTCTGGCTCGAACTTTGCAATTAAGTAAATCATTTCCTTCCAGAGAGTTGGGAA
This sequence comes from Anopheles funestus, assembly GCF_943734845.2. Lineage (NCBI taxonomy): Eukaryota > Metazoa > Arthropoda > Insecta > Diptera > Culicidae > Anopheles > Anopheles funestus. Next base: position 13,978,501 of record NC_064599.1, on the reverse strand, counting down.
TCAATATCCTGATACCCAGCGGAATTGCAACGTATTGCCAGAACTTACTACTACTTATTCTTACTTTTGCTCGTTTTTGTGCCTGGACTATTCTTGTGTACCACTTCCACATAAAGTTTTCACCAAATTACACCCTATACCGTAGGGTTACTGCTTTTGTTACTCCACCACGCAACGGACTTGTGCGGGCCTTTGTGGCCCTAAAACTCACGCCACATACCCACTATTTACACATGCAAGGTAATGGGGGAGGGGGGAGGACCCAAACCGGCCAGATCCGCTCGAGTGCCAGAGGTCCAATTGCTTTGGTTTCAGTTTTGCTAGCAATGCACGTTTTGTTTGGTAACAGACATTGAAAAACCGTCAACGGTGAGACAAAAGCGTTTCTTCAGACCAAGTAAAACGGTTACAAGCGGTTCTACACAACGGGTGCAAAAATGCGCCCGACCGGAGTTTTACCCCATATATGCTTACATGGATGTAGGGGAGACAAAAAAAAATAATTTCAGAGACGTCACCCAAAAAGGAAATCCTTGGAACACTTGGAGTTGGAGCTCGAAAACGATTCCGAAGGGGGCATGGGGCAGGTGAAGTTGTAAAATTCCATCCTGTCCACCAACATTAAGAACATTTACATAACTAAACAGTACCAGTACGGGACGCACGAGTAAAATTAGCATTGGCATAAAATTATATGTGGCAGCTATTATTGTACCTACCAGACCTTTGGAAGGCTGGAGGAAAAGGGTTCACATGTAAACATACATTGTTCGGAATGTAATCACTGCATCAATCGATAGGTTTGATTAAATTCTGGGAAGCAACTATAACTATTCTCCAACGAAACCACGATACAATGTATGCAACGGAAAAGTGTTTGTATTGTAAAATACAACTATAATTTTAATGATACACTGGCTGGGTAATCAACTTTCCCATCCCCCCCAGAGGTTGATGAGAAGTGCAATTTGTAATTGCTATTGAATGCGTACCATTAATTACATTTGCCTTTTTTTACACACACCTTTGCGCTGTCCTATCGGTCGGTGTCTCAAGTTCGGTATCGGAAAAATCGGAATTGGAGTACACTGCAAAAAATATACTTCAGCACAACAAACCGACAAATGGTGACAAATGATATTAAATAAAGCACCAAATGATTATTTATTTTTTTCAGGTCCACGACTTTATTCCACGTTCGATACACATTAATTGAGAATTCAGCATAATTCACGTTGTTTACCGAGTCGAGAGAAGGGTGAAAGAAAAAAAAAACACACACCGACATTAACAGCAGGATATCAAAGAAGAATAAAATTATGATGACACAAATAACCAATCAAAATAAATCGCTGAAGATGAAGGCTATCTGCATATGCTAAGAATAATCAAAATATATCATTCGTATTTAGAACATTTTTGAAACAAATTTTCCAATGGACATCGTATGGTAAAATGCAAAAAGTTTTACTACACAACTCATTAAATTACTTACTGTGATTAGTAATAATGCATTAATTGAGAATTCAGCATAATTCATACAAGTGCATTTATGAAAATTCATTACTCCCATTGTGATGGAAAATGGGTGAAAAGTTTCACGTTGGATTTAAAAACCTTGTTGGAACCATTAATTAAACTCGTAGAGAAGAAACCAAATGCAAAAAAATGTAATACATATAGATACATTAAAACATCTTTTATTTGTTATTGGTTATTTAAATCGAAAATATAATTACGGAGAAGGTCTCAATTTCCCAAGAACGTATCCTTTTTCTTTCATCGTATCCTCAAGTAACATCGAAAAGAAACGATCCAACGAAAAATTAAACAATGTTCTTCTTATGTGGGATTTACAACGTTAAAGGGAGATAGTCTTGACCTGCCCATTACTGGCTTTCCTTGACCCGTCGTAGCACGACAGTCAGTCCTACGTACGGGGTTTGGCCCCGATGGAGTTTTGAACTCCGGTCCTGTCATGTAGAACTATCTCACCCTAAAAACTAAACAACAATGATCATATAATTTCTTTACTTACTCCAAATTATGGTATTTAGAACTATAAAAATCACCTACAAATACTGCTCGATTACCTACTTGAATGGTGCGAAAAGGTGCTCGAAAAATATTTCGCACCAGCAAACTCCCAGATGGCGCTGCGTCTAGTCTTCCCGATAGAGGACGCAGCGATAGAAGTTGCACCTTTCCATTTGCATTAAGTGTTTTCAAAAGTAGCAATAACATTCCCTCTTATCGGTATATAATTTTACCAGTATTGAAACGATATATCACCTGTTGCAACCGAAACCGAGTCCAACGCATTTTGAAAAGAAAAGAGATCAGGGTAAAATTTATTCAAATAGCACACTAATCATGGAACAGAAAAAAACTTCAATTACTTACACAGACACAACGGTCACAAGCGAAAAGTAAGGGTTGTGCTGTGGAAAGCGGTTTGCCTGTGGAAACCCATGTAACGCATGTAACCAATATAACAGTACTAACGCGCATTTATCCGTAGGACTGCGACATCGTCCAACGTTTTGCGCCCGGTCGTATGAGTAAATGGTAATAGCTATATGGTGGTAGTAACATCGATGTTGAGTGTGGTCGAGAACGATACTTTTCCGACGGTTTTCGTGTGTGGTCCCTGTGGCCTCCGTTTAGAGCCGCGCAAGAACGCTTGATAGACACCAACACCGTACGGAGAGACGTGTCAATGGAAAACAAACAACCACACGAACAATGGGCAAAAATTGAGTGTCCAAAATTGCAGCATAAACAAAATTTAAAAACAGTAAAAAAGTATGCAAAATTTTATCTAAACAAATCGAAATCATACTTTTACTAAAAACAATACAATTTAATTAACCATTACAACATAATTTGTTAATAAAGCAACCATACAAATATCATACAACCATTGCCTTCCAACCAAACATAACTAAACACATCATCACAAAGACATGAAAGTCCTAATGCTTCGTGAACCAGTACAATCTAGACATTGCCAAAAATCTAAACATTTTCCTGAAGATAATAAGTACAATTTTGATAAGCTCTATCTTTATCGCATTTATCAGTTTGCACTCAATTGCCTTTGGCTTCCAAACTGGGATTTGTACCTATATCTGTCATATGACGCATCTAATCGTCAGCATTCGAACTTAGTTCGAACGCGATAAGCGAAATGTAGCCTTGAAGCAATTTTAAAGCTAAATCTGAACGAATGATGCGACAAGAATTAAATCCGTTTCACAACTTAACAACGCTTAATGTAATATATGTTCGATTTATATTTAAATTGTTGCAACCAATCTAATCTTGTACGTATTAATACAATCTCCTTATAACTCAGTTCATTTTGATGTCTCGATCATTCGATGATTCCTTATTTTATTTGCAATAAAAGTTAAGCAGTCTCTAGCAAATATTAACTGCAATTGGTGTGTCTTTAATTTGGTTAAAAATTAAATTAATTTCATTAAAGATCACTACACCCGGCTAAACATTTTTGTTACGTGAGAATCCTCTAAAATGCAAAAAAAATGTTACAACTATTCACAACTATGAAATGTTTTGTTCCGTATTATATATCTCATGAAACAAGTTACAATTACGTCTTTGGGGCTTGTCGTTCGTGCACCTTTTTTCAAAAAACCCAAAAACAGCAGCATTGCATTAATTTGCAAACACGTCCAAAAATAATTCATTTCGCTCGACGATGCCTCCGAAAAAAAAGGATGCCAAAAAATGATTGTCCTTCCACAGTTCCCCAAATCACCCACGGCTGGCGGGCTGATCATCGGTGCACCGCAGCGAGATGCATGAATCCAGCGTCGTCTAGCCATTTCGCGCCGCATTGCCGACGGAACCCGGGGGACCTTGAAATCAAACTCAAACCCCTCGCAAAACCATTTTGCTTTGGTTGGTGTGAGGGAGCAAAACAGCTACAGAAAAAGAAGAGAAAAAAACCCGCACACACAACCCAAACCAACCCACCCACCCACAGGGCGTATTGCATAAAGCCCTTGACAGTGATATTGAGGCAGTTTAATTGGTATTTGTGCCCGGTCGTGACTATATTTATATTACGCCGGCCGGCAATGGTGTGAGATTGCAGTTGCAGTTGCTGATGCAACGTTGCAGTTGGCGAATAGACACACCGAAACGTCTCTCCCATGCCCAGGTAGTCCCTACCGACGAGACGCTCCTTGCTGCTCCCTCCCATTGGTGATGGCGTGTTAGACAATTTTGCTGGGAAGCACACAGTGATTGTGATGATTGCTGTTTTAGGTCAAAATGCAACAGAAAGTGCATTCTGTTGAAATGTTCTAATCAAAACAATTTACTTGGGGAAATATATGGTAAACATGTTCGGGAAAAATGAAGTATTTTTTAACACCATTTTCTTGAAGCATTCTTCAGGAATATCTGGTTGAAATCAAAACTCAATAAAGCGACAAAAAAAAAACAAATTAAATTCCAAAAATAAAACGCAATAAAAATCTTTTTCAACAACTTTTTGTTGATCAACAAAAAAACAGACAAATAGCGGTTTTGTAGAGCCAACTACGAAAAAGGAAATATATACGTACGATAATAATTTAATTAAAAACAAAACAAAAGCAAAAACAACCCCAAAATTAACATACCGATACAAATTCCATTAATTAAGCCATTTCTGCCCGTAACACGTTAATGAATTCATAGACGACAAATAGCTTGTAGGTGCCGTCAGCAGCAATTAGAGCCAACCTGAAACGTGGAAAAAACGTCCTATTATCATCCAAAATTGACCCAGTGTGCGATGCATTGATAAAACCAGCAGGCACAGGTTGCATTTTTCTGTTTAGATTAATCTTTCCCCCAACACACACACACTCATACACAAGAAGTAGAAAAATGTGTTCTGAATTGTGTCGAAGTGTATGGCCATCGTTAGTGGCAACCCCCAAAAAATGCATATCGAAGGGTGTCAAAATGCACTCACAACCTTTGATACTCCCACAACAAATGTCGAAACGAAAAAAAAAACAACAACGGTCTTCGGTTGGCCATTTGCATCGGAATCGATCGGTTCAAAGCAAATGGTAGGTCGTGTGCCAGCGGGCAAACTACTACACACTCAACTGCCAACGGATGCTTCCATTCTGCTCGATTATGCAACGGGTCCGCTATGTCCGCCTCCCTGTTTGTTTCGCCCGGTTCTTCGGTTGACGTACGGGACACGGAGACAAGCTTCTACTGATGACTTTTCGTGACAAAACCGACTCCTTGGCCGAGCGTCTTATTTGCTGGACATTCTCTAAGCAACAATCAAACCGGTAATGGACAATCGTTTCGCATAAGGGTTTGTGGCAGGGCTGCGGAAATGCGCCAGAGAGAGGGGGCGGCGCATATTCAAATGATTTCATAGCCATAACCGTTCGGTAGGTGTCTGCTGCGACATTTTTGTTGTCTCCGGGCGGGCGGGTGATGTGTGATGATGCGTCTGGGACATCCCTACGCCGCCGTTGTTTACTTCCTCGCGCCACCAAATGCCACGAATCGTCATCAACCATTGGACCATGCTCCGTTAATCTGCGCCGATCGCAATTCAACTAAAAATAAACAATAACACAAATCGTTCCAATGTCAATCCCGTGCCACCGTGCGGCCGCTATTTGCGTCCGTGCGCCATACACAGAGCGGAGACGGACGCAGATGACGATGATCGTGGGCACAGGTCGGAGAAAACGCACCAAAGCACGGTAAGCATCGGCGGCACGGTGGCCTGTTACAAAATGTGCCGAAAAATGTTGAGATAGGTTGGAAAACAATGACTTCCCGCGCAGTACGCGGTGGCCAAGTATCGCGGGACGGCGCCTGATTTGTTGCCGGATCGGAAGTGCTGGTATTGGTGTGGGAGGTGATGAACGCGTTTGAAGCGCTGATGGACAAACACACAGGCCCACAGCGTCAACTGTCGGCGGGGAGATCTTGTGTCAGCGCGTAGAGGGCTGCAAAGGAGAAACGCAGAGAAACGCAACAAAAATCGCTATCCCCGAATATAACTGACCTTCTTTCCGTGGTTTCATGTGTTCGGGGGTCCGACTCTTCTTCGCTGATACTTCGCACAACTTCTCCGGAACCAGACCAAGTCAGGCGCGTGTGTATGAGTGTGTTGTACGACGTTTTTTTTGCTTGCTTGCTTTCTGCTCTCCGTTGTTTGCGTTGTTCGATGCTGTTGTTGCCGTTGCCTCTATCAGCAGATGCACATACAGCAGCAGAAACAGTCACACAGTCGTTTGTTGATAATGGGACACGGTAGTATTGTTTGATAGTCGGAAAGTGCGTGCCCACATTCCCGTACTGGGAACAATTCTTGGCCAAAGCACACACACACACACACACACGCAGTTAGGCAGGTTTTTTTGTTTTAAAGAATCATAAACATGACTAACCAGAGGAAGTGATCAGTAAATATTGCTATACGTAAGCATGTCACACTCCGGTTGCTTTGATTGCTGCCACCATGGTAGCAAAATACCACTGACGTTCGATATCTAGCCACCGTTTGTCGGGTGAAACACACTTTTCCATTATGTTTAATTACACACTACAATTCCGAACGATGCGTTCACTCTTTTCACCTTTTCTTTGCTCCAAAACAATCGAAAACCTTGGACCACATTCAAGTAGCACTTTAAACAACAGGAAACAAACAGCTTACACGGTATTGCTCACAGTAAGGACAGCTCGGAACTGCATGTTGATACCACGCACATTATGCCCACTGCATTCCCGGCGTTTTGTGCCGATTCCCGGACAATTATTTGGATGCAGCACTGGCCTGCGTTCCGCTCATACTGTGCCATTTGTGACAGGCAACGAAAACACACTAGACATCGTACACACACGCACAGTCACACAACAGAAACAACGGTGTACGGGTCGCGAATAGATCGGCACGAACGTGTATAACTGGTTACGGCAACCTTAAGGCAAACCCCAGCAGCACAACAGCAAACATTAGCGGCCGCTCTATCTCGTAGTTTCTATGATTGTGTACTCTTTTTTTTCTCTTCTTTTGATACGCGCTCTACCCGTTCCCGTAATAAAAACAGCCCCCTTACCAGCCCCGCGCGACCCATACGGTCTGCTGTGTTGTGATGGTGATCGTTTCTTTGTTTCGCGGACACGGAACGGAATTTGTCACCTTTTGCACCACACGCGCAATATGCGTTACTGTTGTGCTGTTACCATTGTTTGGTAACACTTTTCCCGCAATCACCACCAACGCGGGCGATCGTATCAATTTTCCCGACGCAAACTCTACCGAAAGATGGAAAATAACTTTCGTGTGTGCGTATTTATTTATCTTCAACACGGAATTTGTGCATTTTATCGTTTTTGACAGCTTGCCCTGTCACAAATGCCAACACTGACAGGTGCAAACTTATCGTTTTTTTTTTTGTTTCGTTCGGCCGTGTAGGAAAGATTGGTAAAATTCCAAATGAAATATTTCGCGTGAAATATTTCAACAATGGCGGTTACTTTTGTCAGTGGAAGAGGAAGGTTTGTAATGTGGATGTAATGTAATTCATTTAAAATGTTTGTTCGGTTCTCGACAATTTACATATTTGTTCAATATTATAGTTATTCAAGTTTATACTAGATCATTTTTTCTATTTAATTCGGCATTCCATTTCCCTCTTCCCATATTTAGTTAATTTAGTAGCCGGATACTCAGTTGTGGCAACAAGAGAACGGTCCGTATGGAGTTTTCTACCAGTCGTGACTCGCGAAAGACTGGCTTCTCTACCACATCATGAGGCCTCTCCTGTATATCTGATCTTTTTATATTGAATTTGGCGTTTGAGCAAGTCTTTTCGCATTATTGGTGTGTTTATGATTTAATTCAACTATATCCAAGTATACCACTATTTATTGTGTTCTTTTCAATTCTCATACTTCAGTAACAGTTTTAAACTTGAAGGTGTGTAACATACATACATCGTTTAACAAATTTGCCATTCTCTTTTATAAAAGATCTTCCACAGTATTGCTGTATAAGCCAAATTTAACATACAATTTCAAAATGGAACAATTTTGGATATTTATTTAATTTCTACAATATGTAAGATTTAAAACTGTTGGTCGATTTTTTTAAATAAATTAATAAATAATTTTTTTTACTACTTCTTACTAATTTACAAGTACTTTGAAGGTTGAAAACCTTTTTTAGATTTAGAGAAATTGTTGTTTTTTGTTGCAAAAAAAATTAGAAGATTTATCAACTTTTGGTTCAATGTTTTCGGAAGTTCCAAAGCAAATAGCAGATGAAAACTTACAAATGCGTTTTGTTTGTGTTTTTTTTTTCTCCTTAGTTTCTTTTATTTGCATCGCTACTTTGTGCTGGATAGCTTTTACATATAAGATTTTCATGAAGACGGAAAATTTTTACCTGTATCCATTTTTTTTTGTTTACATTTTTTCACTTTCTTAAACGTGCGCGTGCTAAGATTGTCTCGTATAAATATAAATAGAAATTTTCCGCTCATGCTCATTGTTGTTGTTGCCTTTATACACAATAATAAAAAAATACACAGTTATATAAAAAAACAAACATGAGATTACAGACAGTCGAGGATGAATTTTCGTTGCAGTGTGTTGTCTTTTAGGATTGCTTGTCTTAACCTGTCCTGAGCCGTGAATGTTGCGCGCGCCGTTTTGGGTCGCGGATTTTGATTACTACCAGAAGAAACCTTTCCTACCAAGCCTAGCTTACGGCTTGTCACCTTCATCTCTAAGCTTAAAGCGTAAAGTAAGCTCACTAGTAGCTAGCTGTGATCGGAACGCGGTGGAATGGTTCCCAACCAATAGAAGCTTCCACACGCACAGAAATATCGTATGCTCTCACCGCTTGCACCTTAACAGATGTTAGTGTATCGTATTGGACAGTCACTTCCTTTACGATGGTTTAAGGCAAATGCAGATGATCGTATACACAAGCTCTGTACGTCTGCTTGGTTCTGTTGGCCGGATGTCCAACCGGTATCGTACCGTCGAACGAACTATTCAAGCCGCGATCGCGATCACGTTCACTTCTTCTGCCATACCTAAATCCGATCCCTTGACAAGAAGGGATTGCCGCAACATTCCGCCTACATTGGTCTGCATATAACGAAAAACAAAGTATCTGCTCAAGTCAAGTGAATAATTTAAGTTTAAACACTAACTTTAAATAGTATACAATACTTAAATTACGTTAAATAAAAAAATATGTTCTCTTCAATAAACAATACTCTTCTACGCTACGTTGACAGGACGTACACATATTTGGAAGGGATGGGACGCAAGGGGATCGTACGGTATTAGGGTTAGGGGTTGATGGGGTGTGTAGGATCGGGAAAGGGGGAAAGGAACTTGCGAGCACGCGAGAGCGAGTGAGAGAAACAATAGGAATGGGGGAATGTAGGAAGGTGTAACTCTCGATGTGGGAAAGGAACCGGAGTACCAGATGGCAGTATGTGGTACACCACCCACCGCCGGGGAAGAAGGAACAAGGAAGAACGGAATTTGGAGTTCAGGATATGTCAGGCATTTGGTTGGTGTGTATGTCTATCCTGTTGGACTTGGACTGGCAGGGATCCGTTTGGAACAATACTGAATGTTGTTCATCCGTCGTAGCGTGTCCTTTTCGTTGGATGGCTCACATGCGTTGGCTCGCATGCAAGTCGCTGGAGAAGAGGAACGGGACGCTCAGAACACGAACACGGGTGATTGCACTACTCGACAACCGAATAGTCGTCGGTCTGAGGAATTTGAAACGTGTTGGTGCCACCGGTATGAACAGGTGATGGCACGTTGCGATGTTATTGCGATGAATCCTTCTTTCCGTTCGTCGTCCTCCGTCAATAAGGGGGGGGTGTGGGCGAGGAGAAGAAAGCGAGAAGAGAAGATCAAGACGATGGAGATCGACCCCAAAACTCTTTCTATCTCTCTCCCTTTCTCCTGCTACTTCCTTTCCTTTTTCGATTGCGAGGGCTTACGAGCTTCGAATACCGAAGCTGTACAGCTGTGGCGTTTCGTTGGAGCGAGATACTCCTGACGCTTCTCCGTTTTTTTTTCTGTGTGTTTGCGTGGGAACGATGCGGGATCCATACTTTCCGGACAGTATGGACGCCACAGGCGTCACGCTTTTATTGGGTGTTTGGTTTTGGGATGATGCAAAACAAGGATCTGATCTGCTTCGATTGCACAATTTTCCTTCCAGCAGGGGTTGTTTGCTGTGCTTCGCCAAACCCCCTGGTCGATAGTGATTCGATCGTATGCCGTCGCATACGTGATTGTAAATGATACGAAAAAAAAATAAACATAAAAAAGGATATTCGCACCAGCATTCTTCTTTGCGAGTTTTGGTGCTCCGAGTGGGTGCAAAATACTGTTCCGTATAATAGTAGCAGTAGTAGTAATATGTAGTAGTTGTAGTAGCAGTGGGTAGAAGTAGCGGATATAGTATACATCGTGTTTAGCGTAGTCCGCAGAATGGCGGGAGCTAACGTGCCCCTTCACTGCTGAAGCGTCGTCCAGGACGCTTGCCGCGAGCTACTTCCACAGGATGAGGGGGGCGTACGCATATATTGTCCTTGTCGATCAGACATATTTCCTTTTTTTGCTTTGCTTTAGTGTCTCGCTTCTCTCTCTCACTCGCACCTTTTTTCTCGTACGCTCTCTCTCTCTCTCTCTCTTTCTCACTCACACACACACACGCATCAGATCACATGCTGCTGTTTGGGAGTGGGTCTTCTGTCGGCGTGTGCCGTTTCGGACCCGCGAGACTTAGCAGAATGGCTGCTTCAGCTTGGCGATGGCATTTGTAAGGTGCAGCACTTCGGTGTTCAGCTGCGAGACGAGCGTTTCCAGCTTGTCGACCGAATCGAGCACCTCCACGCGCTCGGTGTGCGGGTTGAAGCGCACCTCGAACGGTCGCGACATGGTCGAGACCCAGCGGCGGAACTTCTCCTTCGCATCCTCGAAGCTTTCGGCGACGTAGTAGATCGGTTGGTACTCCTGGTCCTGGTACGGCTGTACAGCGGTCGAAGCGGGCTCGAACGGGCGGTGCTCCGGCTTGTCGCTGATGGCGTGCAGCAGCTCACCGTAAGCGGACAGCAGACCGGCACCGTAAGCCTTGACCTCGTCCTTTTCCTTGCACAGACCGAACTCAACCGTGAACCAGTACACCTGTCGGGGTGAAGTAAAGAAAAAAAACACAAACAGGTTAAAAGTGTACACCTCGAAACGTGATCTGTTACAGAATCGCTGCTGATGAGTGACAACCAACGCATGTTGTTGAAAAAGTGGCACACGGCTTACCAAGCCCTGTAAGCTGTTAAATTTAGTACCGACCCAGCATAAGTACTGTGCCCGATGTAAGATTGTGCGCACATAACTGGATCGGAATAAATCATAACGCTAGAATGCCATTGATACGGTTACTACGTGCGGACGGACAGCACGCAACAAGGTACGTAGGCATCCACTACGTCCACTCGCGCGAAAGTCTATTGGCTTAGAGTTCATAAGAACACTGCGAACCGTAACTGACCGAGAACGAGATCTGGCCTTCGTGGCCTCCTTTCCGGTTTTTTGCTGGATTTGGTTTTAAATGCCAATGGCAAACTTCACCATGGTTAGTGTAGCGTTGCCTACACCAGCTGCTCGAATCTGCTCGAACTCGAATCGCCCGGCCGATAGATGGCGCGCGGGCTCGCGATCGCTTGTAAGTAACACTTAGGAGAAGAAAAACAAAACCACCAACGCGATCAAGCTGTGTTGTGATGGCCATGTGATGATGACCTAGCGAAATTGCGACCGCTTTTCAGTTTCCGAGGCGCAATTACTGCCACCGCGTGTATGTGTCCGTGGTACCGTTTTTTTCTTCTTTGAGCGAGTTTTGCGTTCGTTGTACGTTTGGTTGCACCGTATTGCGACTTTACTTACCGTCGAGAGCTTTTCAATTTCCTCATCCGAGGCACCGAGCGAGGCTAATCCGATTTCTTGCGAGAACTGGGCGAAGCTTGGGTCGGCAAGCAGCGGCATGTGACCGAGCAGTTCATGGATGCAATCACTGGAAGGAAAAGATTTGAAGCGAGAGATGAGCATAAGAATAGTCGACGATTGCGTATAAACCAAAAAAAAAACGGCCGAGTTGAAGATTTATATGACGGGGGAGGGATGGCTCAATACTGCTATCGCGCTAGGAGGGATTTTTTAATTCACTTTTAACAATATCTTTACAAGAAACGGATGCATTACTGGCCCATTGGGACACGATTTTCGTTCCTAGGATGCGTACCCAAGGGTTGACGCTATGGTAACTTGCCGCTTCATCAGTCATAAAGCTCCACCAATGGCAACCATTTAGCAGCACCAAGGAGAAAGATCGAGCGACACCGATTGAAAGCAATCATCATCGAGCGTCATCGACGACATCCTATCGTATCGGAAAAATCAATTAGAAAACGGCCACTCTTTTACAAGCGCTTCCTTTGTTTCCCGTTCGACGGTCATAATTGAGTTTCCCTCGGGAGCGAAAAAGTTCATGAGCCGAGTTATTGTCGGTATTCTAGTGTACGCTGAACGATGGGCCCACTTGTTGCACCATCGTACGTGTTGTGTTTGGCCGAAAGGTGAAGAAGGAGACATTTATAAATTCTCCTACTACTGCACCAAAGTTAAAAAGACATCAAACGAGCGCTCGCTTCAAATGGCGCGTGGGAAAATTGGGAGAAGCTTTTGAAACTCCCGTAGGAAATGACCCCATTTTGGGACCAAAGCCAAAGTTGCTCCAACGTGAACAGAAGGAAGTCTGGTCTGGCAGCTGTACCGGAAGCGGTGCAAAAGAGAAGAAAGCTGCCGTTAAAATCATTTTATTCTATTATGACATCTTATGCCTTTTTGCCACTTTCACACAACGGTTATGTTTGATTGTGAACCAAGTGTGCCAAAATGGCTGGAACGGCAATCCGGCGTGGGTGGCGAACCCCCTGTACGAGTATGAATGAAGGATCAAGGAGGTTGAATCGAGCGTCGACAGTTAAGTGGTGAACTATAGGTCGAATGAAACAGTTTCAATGTCAGATATTCCCAAATTTAAAGAAAAAATATAATTGTGAGCAGTATTTTTTGGAGATTTTTTAAATTAAAGCATTCTACCCCATATCTTCAACATTTGAAGAACGTCAAGAAAAAATATAAATTTATCATAATTCCCTCTTAGCAACTGCAACATCACAGTGTGAACTTTCACTTTACATTCCATTCGAATGTCCTTTGCCACTGTCGGGAAATGCTTTGGTGGTAAATGGTGGCGATAAAGCATAAGAAAATGGAACACTACCTTCCACTTTCCACCACAGCTATCTCACATGGCCACACTACACAAACACAAAAAAACCACACACACACATTCGCAGACAAAGGAATCATAAATTGTTCTACAAGTGATGCTCGTCAAAAGAGAAGCTCAGTTCTAAAGGATGGGAAGAAGTCAGCGGCACATACATAATGGAGCTAAAAGTGGAAGTGAGGTTGACTTCCGGATTTGCACTTTGTGGAGGGAAGCAAGATAGGGCAATGGAAAGAAGAAGTAGAAAAAACCAGTCAACTTACGGTTCCGGTGTGTGGTAGGGTGAGTTGATGTGTCGCACGTACTGCGTGCTCTGGAAGATACGGAACGCCAGCGAAGCGAGGAAATCGCGAGCCGTCAGCAGACCAGCGGCCGGTCGGAGCGTGAATCCGGTGTTCTTGCGCAGGAAATCGCTCATTTCCTGGAGCTGTGGCAGGCGCTCGTTCACGAAGATCTTCTCCTCCTCGAGCTTCTTGAAGACGGCAATGTACTCGGAGCAGGCATGCTTCACCATCAGCTCCTTCACGCGTGCGAACACGGCCGACCAGGTCTTGTTTTCCGTTTCGGTGTAATCGATGTGCGGGATTGGGTCTCCACTGTAGGGTTTGAAGGATAAGCGTTGGTTGGTTAGTTGATGTACAATCACCGATCAACTCGCACCATGGGCGAACAGAACGGAACGAAATACTCACTATCGGTAAGCGAATGCGATTTCGGCAATTTCCTTACGACGAGCACGGTACACCTGATCTGCGAAACCGGGATGGTTCATGTCAAGATCCGGCTCGTACTTGGTCATCAGATGGTTGCAGTTGTCCAGCTCGGAGGCGTGCTTGGGGAACCAGGGCGCCTTCACGTTGACGTTGTTCTCCGACAGCAAGCTAACGCTACCGAAGGACTGCGTCTGGCGCAGGGAACGGATCAGCTGTAGCAGATTGGAGCGGGCCATATCGACCTTGACCAGGACGTCAAACTGGACGCCGTCGCTGCGCGACTGGCGCGACTCCAGATGTACCACGGTGCCGTGGTACGCTTCCACCGCCTTAAGGATGCGTCCAAGCGATCCCATACCGTCCCGCAGTCGGACGACCACGGCGGCACGGACCACCTCCTTCTCGGCTTCGGGCGATTCCGAGGCAGCGTTCTGCAGCACAACTTCCTCCTCAGTTAGCCCAGCGTCTGTAGCGGAATTGCGGAATTGACAAAAGTAAGAGCACACGATTAATAATGGTCTTTGTCAGTCCGGTGCGCTACCATAACGCCATCGAACCGTGTCCCTTCGTTTCATCGCTCTCTAATCGTACAAGTAAATCCTTTTTCCACGTGCGAATGCTTTCTGCACTCTCGAAAGGTAATTTATTGCTACCTACGCGAACGACTTCCGACCGCTTGGATTATGGTGAAATTGGGGGGATTTTTTTTTTGAGAAATCTACACACGATTACGTCACGCGTCCACGGTTGACGGAATGGACCCAAGCCCAGCTAGCCGTTAATGGGTAGCCATTTTCTCACTGGAGAAAGGTCCATTCGAAGCAGCTTATTTTTATTTCCACCCAAATGACCACAACAGAACATTGTCAAAAGAGTGCTTCTGACATAAAGCATGAATTATGCGACGAGGAAAAGCTTTCTTGCTTGCAAGGGATCGTTAGAATGGAGCCACGAAGCGAAGGGTTATGGTTCTGTGCTGGACGATATTTACGTCCTCTCGTCTACCATTCGCGCTACACCACGACACACATCACGTACCTGTTTCCTTGTCCTCATCGTCGGCACTTGGAACGTGTTCCTGCGGCTTTTGGGGTAGCTCATCAACTACGGATTGGTAAAAACGACGGCCACACACAAAACAAATAGCACAATAAGCACATCAATAATGTCATGCAGAACGTTTCGCAAATTAAAACAGCATTCCAGCATTGCTTACCTGCGACCATTCGAATTTCCTCTTCGTCATTATCCTGATCCTCGACTGTCTGTTGAACCTCTTGCGGAATTTTGTCTTCTGCACGCAGATCAACCCAATATCACGTCGGATCACGGATGGATGATTTAACCAAACGGAAATAATTGGCAACGCAAAAACGCAAGCGTAATGGAAAAAAATAAATTGAAGGTAACGAAACAAAAAAGTTAGATAAACGAAAACTTTACATAAATCGTAATAAAAGACAAAGAACCGAAGCGGTAGAACTTAATTGAAGGAAAATTGTTCAACAGAGTGTAACAAATGTGGGGTTGGAGGGGTAAGGAAAAAAAATATACTTCAAGACTTCAAAAAAATAATTCCGTACGAAAGTGAATGGAATTGTGTGACCTTCGCTATTTGGTTCAAATTCACTCGATACTACTACTATTACTACCCGGTAAACGAGTAAGAGGTTTGGTTTGGGTCAGTTTGTGACAACTATCCTCTCGTGTTAGCGGGTCGTAAAAGGAGAGAAGACAGATGCGGAGAACACTCCCTTCATTATCTGGTTTTGTGCGTTCTAGGTTGATCGTAAGTTCTAGGAAAATTAAACGCGGTGCTCTCTCGTCCAACTTCAAGTTCGGTTCGCTTGGTCTTTCAAGGGGTGGACAGTCGTCGAAGTCGCCGTGGGCTTACCTTGTTGATGCTGTTCTTGGGCCTGCAGAATGGTACACTCCAAACTAGAGTCTAGAGGCGGTGCCAGGAACGGGTTTTCGCGAACGTATTGTCATCGGTTTTAATCGCAATCATCAGTCGGGTTTTTTTTTGTTGGTGGAACAGCATACATGCAGAACACGAGTGGTGTGTATTTTGAGCAGCCAAATTGACCAACCCAAAATATAACGTGCGACGAGAGAAGACGAAATAAAAGGAAATAAAATCATAAGTAAAACAGGATTATCCACTTAGCCGTGAGACAAAGAGATTACAGGAGTCTATCAACATGAAAGCAACAATAATAACAACACAAATCACATGCCCACAAGCCGGAAGACATTCACTACGCGCGCTTACTTACCGTTGGCCTTTGCGCGGGCCTCGTCCAGAACGGTTTGTTTGGTTTGCTTAACCACAATCGTCTCAAAGCGGGCATCGTCGACCAGAGAACGGCGCCGGGACGGGTATCCGTTCTGGAAGGGGTGGAAAGATGGGGGGAAAAAATGGTAAATTAATTGTTTCTTAATCATCGGCCAATCACTGACCGAAGCTTGCAGCTCGGGGTTTTACATCAAAATGTTTTAATTGCAAGGAGAGTAACGCTGACGTGACGGCGCAGAAAAAAAAGAGTATCCTCCGAACGAAGAACACCACATAAAGCTGGCAAGGCAATATGGGGAGTTGATGTGGCCGCTAAAAATGGTCAAAGCCATCCGGACAGCCACTCTTGCGGCTCGAGGCTAGATTAAAGCTGCATGTTTTATGAGCCTAATGACCATCGCACTTGTCGCTAAGGTGCCGGTGTAGTACCGATCGCACGCCACCTTAACGCCTTGGCAGAGTTGGGTGTCCGGTGGGCCGTGATTGAAATGTTTCGCGGTGCGCGGATGGGGCACATGGCTAACGTACGCGTGTGCTTGCTGATGCAACGGCAACCACTACCAGCTGCCGCTTACTGGACCCGAGGGAGTACCCTCCCCCCCGCGAGATGGGTACCAGCGATGACGCAACCGCGATGCAACTAACACCGGCATTAGCTGCAGGTGCAACTATAGTGCTCAGTAATGGTGATGGTGTTGATGTTGCTGTTGCGAACCATCAATCCGTCGGTTAGCTTCCAGCTACCGGAACATATGCGTGCACGATCGTGCGATCTCGGTGCGAATGGCGATTCGGTTTTTACGGCCGAAACCTTGACATGATCGCGATCTACCGGTGCGCAACGAACGAACGGATTGACCTGATTAGTAGGCTACCTCCTCACAGTTTTCCTCTCTGTCCCTGCCTGTCTGTTCCCCCCGGGCCGCTGTTGTCAATGATCACAGTGGTGTTAGAATATTTTCCCCACCTTAAGCCATCGATGAACTTCACGCGACAGTTCGATGGCGCTGGTGGGTAGTAAATACTGACCCGAAAATCGTATCGTTACATTTCCGCATTGATGCGGTCGAAACGCTTAACAGCGTTGGTGGTTTTTGTTTCAAGAGCAAACAACAAGATTTCAAATCCCATTCGAACCAGGAACCCTACGCCGTTAGCTCACCGCAAAACGGGCCCCTTTGTGGCAAGGGACGAGGAATGGACCTTCACGTCACTTAGCGCACTGGCACTGGGTTCGTCATTGACATTGGCAACGGTTCGGAGCGCCTGAACGGCCCGAGTTGCGTGTGAGCAGGTGCTACTGAGCAACATTCACGCCACGGTTGTGGGTGCGAATAAGTTGTTACAGCGCTTGATCGCTTACGATACACTGCTAGACACGCATTATCGTTCGTAGTAGAGATACATCACCAGTGACAGGTGTTAGCTGTCAGTACCTCCAATAGAAGCTCAATGATGGCATTCCACCCTCACAACGTAATCTGCATTCTGCGCGTCTTGTCTGGTTGGAGTTTGCATCTGCTCACACCCCGCAAACCGGAGTTCCTTGAGCGGAAAACGAGATCTTGTCGAAAGATTCCCAACTGCCGAGTGCTCCGGAAGGTCTGAGGAACAAGCCTATCTGGTCGGTAATGAGGACCGGTTTAATGACACTCACTATGCGCTGTTTTGCTGATTTCTGCCAAATTCAATGTCAATAAGTAGATTATGTGTTATATGTGTGTCCCCGCGAGGTGAGGCGAGTGAACGTGATCTTGTGTTTCTTTGCCAGCATACACGCATTACAACGACAGCCATTCGTTGGTCGGGCTTCTACCGCCGCCCGCGCCCATTCTATGCCCTTCCAACCCGTATCTTTTCATCCAGTTTTGACGTTGACCTTGAGATAGAAATCCCTCGCGCACGGGCACGATCACCTGCGCCTGTCCGCAATTATGGCCGGTTTTGCCATATTTTCGGTTGCGCCCGGTGAAAGGAACGTCTCGCCGAACAAGGGACACGCGATATTGCTTTGCCCCCGCTCCAGGACGTGGACCTGAAGTACCGTGCGCGGGCAATCACTTCCGCAAACTTGGGCCTGTAACGAGTTTGTTGATTTTTTGTGCTAAGGAGACTGGACTCTAAGGAGTGTCGTGTCCAGCACGAGATACTTGCTGGACTTTGCTCGGTCTCTTTGATGTCGCTTGGTGGTCAGTTTCACCCAGGGCCCAAAGAATCTGGGGTTCAGAACTCTGTTCTCAAACCACTCAACGGAGGAAAATTGGCATGACGGTTTGTGACTCCATTGTTTAAACAGATGCCCATCCCATTATTTACCTAACGGAAGTAGCATCTTTCAACGGAACTCGTACAGCGTACGGATAAACATAGCCACCACCTTCCAAGCTAACAAAGAATATCATAAGGATACTTTAATAAGGCATCTACGAACGTTGATGCCATCCCCTTCGTGTCTCTTACCACCAAATGTCTCCTTGTGGGGGAAAAACTTTGTAACGCAAATTAGCATCATTTTCTTGGCCGCTTTCCTCCAACCATCCACCAACACCGCTACCCTCTAGTCTCAGTATGCATAAGCAAGCCGTACGCGACATTCGATGTGTGATCGTGTGTCGGCAATGGTATGGACGATAGCGAGCGAACAAAATGGGCCGACCTTCGGTAGATGCATTTGTTCGTCAGGCTTCAGGTACTGCGCGGTTCAGTTTCCTTCCGTTTTCCGAAGTGGCCAGTGTGGCCTTAACCTCAAGCCGATCGAGAGTGAGCGGGGTGCGAGAATACAGTATGACGAGAAGGAAATTGGTCATAATTAGGTTGGTTCCATTACGGTGACCAATCGATGATGAATCGATTTCGGTGCAGGGTAACCGCTCAAAAGCTTCACCACCCTACTGTACGATTGACGATCGTTTCCTTTTTCCTGTTGTTTGAGAATGTTTTTACTGCGTGCTAAAATCATTGACGCTGCCCAGGTGAAACTTTTATATGTGGGCTTTAAAATTTTTAGCGGTTTTTTTTACTTTACCGTTAAAGAAAATTTTATTCTATCTGAGGATGGAACTGGAAATTTCCAACTACAAATAAATGATAAATTTTAACTCAATTTGGGGAATTCTTAGCATCTCCAAGCTAACGACGGCACTTTAAAAGAATCATTCTCAAACGGCCAACATTGTGTTATGGAAAGAATATCAGTTTTTGGTAAGGTTTTTACCACACAATCCTCGATGTTTTTCAATGAAATGCTAGTGCACCACTCTATCAACCACCTGTGGAGCTAGCTTTAAAGCTGCTCCAAACGAAAAACATACCATTGCACAGATGCAATCTAGCTTCGGTTTCAGAGCTTACCCTTCTACTTTAGCGTGAAAAGATCGTTCTAGAACAAATGTTCACGATTTTAGATTATTCAAGGATAAGGCTACGAGTCAGCCATCGCTATTACGATAAGTATTCTTAGTTGATTTTTTGTTTGTTTCGCTCTCGATCTGACACTACACACTTTTTAACCCGCTGAAGCCTTGCAAAAATCACATTTAATCTGTTCCCAGCAATTAATCATACGTAAGTGGTAGAATCTCAAACAAACGAACCACCTGGTTGTCTGTCCAGCTTGGACTAAGGGCTCACGATAAGTGCTTTTATTCAAATCTATCGCACTCTGCCACAGAGTAGGGATGCAAACTCACACTGCATTGCTAAGGAAGTAGCTACAACTTTGTGTATGCATATCTATAACCCAGGGCAAGCAATTAAACATCGTCTTATCGTACGATCGTTGAAGCACGATTCTGATTGATCTTTCCCTAGATAAAGCATTGCTTACAAAGCGTTTTGCCAACTCGAACTATTGTTTATAGCTTTTCAAACGTTTTTTGTTTGTTTTACGATAGCAAAACTACACTGGACACACAAAACCACACTCGCACTCACACTCAATCACTGTTCGAGTTCCTTTTTTTGCTTCAGATGCTTTTGTAACTTGGATTTTGCTTGATGCACACTGAACGACCGGCTTTCCCAGCACTTGCTACTTAGGACCTTACCCGTTAGGGTCCGGTTTTAAGTAAACATCCCACCCGTATACAATTCTTACCTCAATGCTGTAAGATTTCTTGATCGCGAACATTTCACGGTTCTTCTGGGCAGCAGCGACAGCCATCATGTTTTTAGGATGATATTAAGCTTCTTGTGTTAAAGTTTTGCAAAGTGCAACGTTTGGTAGCCTTTTTGTAGCCGTAACACTTAGCACGCGTTCTGTGTTGATTCGGCAAAAACTGCTCTCGTTTCGGAAGGCGAGTAGCTCTCGATTCGTCGTCTAATTAGATCGTTGATTTCGCTTTAGCTCGTTCGAAGCGACTCCCGCTGATTTGGGTAGGATTTCGCTACGTATTCTTGACGTTTGACCACAGGTTTTCAAATGCTACTCGAGTCTAGATTGGTCGTGACTGTTACCGATCCGGACTCTGGAATCCTGTCTGTTCGTTATACTTTGTGAAGAACACTGGTCGTCAACAATAAAAACTCGCACTAACGCACCGTTTATAGGGGGTTGGACGTAAAAGCGAACGATTTTAAATTACTACGGCGAACTGGCGTCTCGCAGGACCTTCTAGTGTGTTTTCGCTGTCTCCGAAACTTCGGCACTTTGCAAAAAGCAAGCAAACCAATGAATGCATGCCGCTTTTGGTTTGCATCAGTTTAAATACCCGCGCCGGATCACCGGTCCGGTTTCGGGGTGGGCAGAAAACACAACCACACCACGAACACCACCACGCGACGTAGCACAGGCATCCCTCCCCTCCCCTACGGCCGCCCGTTTGCGAGACGACACGCACAGGCAGCACGATTTGCTACACGACTGCAACAAAGCAAAGCTCGCGTGAACGGGACGGTTAGCTTACGCGCCGTGCGCGAAGGAACGGATCGGAGCAACAGAGTGTTCGTGTTTGTTACACCTGCTACAACGACCGCCGGTTCGGGATGCGAGAGTGAGCAAGAGAGCGCGTGCGCATAACAAATCCGCGTGCAACATACATCGCCGTACGACACAAACAATAGAACAAAACGCACAACCACAATGTGCGACATCGTACGCACTTGTACGGCGGTGTATCCAGAAGAATAATGGTGTACGCGCCAAGCTTTTGACCTGTTGGGCTTTTGGTATAAACATAATTTTGGCATCAAAACTAACGAAACTCCACAGGTAGTGATCTGACGCACAAAATGACGAGACGTAGGATCGTCGTAGCGGTCGCCAGGAATCAGACCCGGGCCCGGACAAGGTGAGGCGGACATTGGTGGGACCTGTGGGATTTTTACCTCCAAAAACTCTCCATAACTTTACAGGCGTCTCGCGTCGGGTATGTCGGGTTATGGAAACAGGTTTGTCTGGTGGTTCGGCAGTACCGGTGCCGAAATACGAAAATCATTAGAGGTGGCAAAGTGTTTCCGGTCGCCAGCCGAGTTCTTATGCTTTTCGATAGGTTTCATTCTTGCATTTGTTGAACTGAAAGTTGACAGCAGCTTATAACTGGGTAGGTAGGCAAGGGTATCAAAACAATCGTCAAAAAGGTTTTGTCTTTTCTTACCGAACACTAAAGCCTTTTTATCTGTTACCTAACAAATATTGTTGTTTTTAACACGGTGCTGTCTATAATATTGTGCCAACGTTTGACGTCGCAACATCCTCTCAGTTCTTGAGGTTTTGTATTGTCTCCAAACCCCTCGTAACATATTTCATAATTTAAACATCCGAGTATACGAACGATCAAAACGAATTTTGGTGTAAATGTCACCCATGCCCCGGTCGCTACCTGGAGTATTTTGAATATTTTCATCAACACATCTTTTCACCATAATTACCAATTTGATAGCTTATAACCGAAACGTCAGACATCGCAACAAACGGGGTAGTTGCGTATTCAAGTATTTGGCGCGTAACCGAAAAGAGGTCGCCACTTGACCAAATAATAGGATAAACAACAACAGCCATACACGGTAACTTTGTGTAGGTTCGCGTTGTTCACTACATATGTTTGATCTTGGACGAAAAACATACAAATGTAAAGACAAACAAGAAATGCCGCACACCATCCCCAGATTTCGCGAAACCATCCCATCGATCGATCAGTTTTCTTGATCATTCTTTTCGGGGGGAAGTCCCTTCAACTTTGCAAAAGGGAATCTCCCAGCGTCACTAGTCTGCTGGACTTTGCTAGCAATTGTCGCGTATGAATCATCCCGTTTCCGGCCTGGTTCGGCTGCTTACGGCAAAAGCTGCGCCGGTGAGCTTACGTTTAAACGGGTGGATTAACCTCACCACGCACGCAGTGGAAGAATACACCATTCGAAGAATCGAAGAAGCAGAGATGGAGTGGAATATTTTGTCGGATATGTGTGATTTTTTGCAAGTTTTAATTCGTTTCTTCTTTCTGCTAATCTGTCATGGAATTTCTATGGATTCCACCCCTTTTACCGTCTAGTGAGTTCTTGAGCGATCAATCATTCCGTTAACGTCCGTTTAAGTCAATTACGATGAATTTATCGACTATTTATTGCGTATAAGTTAAACCGAGATGATGCGTGCCTCGAGAACAATAAGATAATGCACTAGTGAAGAAGCGGCGATTATCGGGACGAGGTATTAGATAACGCGACCGGAATTGATGAATGAAGGCGAAAGATGCTGTTTTTCCTCATTCATTTGTTTTTGTGCAAGCGTGCTCGTGGGCACGTTGCTAACGTCGGGAACTTAACATGCCGCTGCGGTGATCACTATCGGAAATAAGTGGAGATCACTTTCCCATCGATCTGGCTACCATTCAAGCAAATCTATTGTTGTTGAAGCTTCAACAACAAAGGGCCACGGGAGCAGGTTTGGTGTCAGGGGGAGTTGTTGACTACACTTTCATTCATGAAACTGAGCCAGAATAGAGGAAGCTGTTTGGTACTTTGGAATAATCTAGACTAGCATTTGCACGTCCCTTTCCAGAAGGCTGATATAGCTAGCAGTGACCTTCGCACACGAGTCACGTACGCAATACTTTCTAAATGTAGAAAAAACACAGCTATTGTTTGCGCGTATTTCATTGCGTTTTTTCGTTGTTTTTTTTTTAATCCTATTAGTACTGTATAAAATGGTTGTTTGTAAATGTGTAGTGTATTCATTTGATTTGTACAATAGTTTGCAAAATATAAAGCTGTCAAAGAAAAATGTTACCATTCACTTTCTAGACTACAGTTTGAGCGATTAAATTGATCGCATATGCAATGTACATAATTATGCTACTCTTCTCCATACCGCCTGACCGGTAAATAAAAAAACCTCCAAATTAAATAAACAAGGACACACTCGTAGGTGGTTCATCTCTCTGCGAGAGGAAAGTGTTTGTGTACGCTTGGTAAACATAGAAGATGAAGGCAGTTGCCTCTCGCTCTCAAGTGCAAGCTTTATTGTTTGGGGTGCACATCATACATCCTCGAGCACCTGACGCCGTCCAAAAAAGCATATGCTCCATTGTGTAAATCCCTCTAAAAAATAGCAACAAAACTACGGCTCCATGCGTACCGGCGCGATGCCTAAAAATAACACTTCAGTGCGAGTAAGCGAGAAAGAAAACGGAGCTATAAATTCTGCATAATTATGGCGCTTGGCGTGTGAAGATTACAATGAGCCAAAATTGCGGCATCACTGTAAGGCCCCGGGTGTGCATGCCGAAGCGAAAGTCCATCGAGGTGGTGACTGTCAAACAAGTGCCGGTTGAAGAGGATCACCCGTGCACGATGATTGACAACGATCAGTAGCGACGCCGAAGCGTTGATTGAGGCACCGCAAGCAGCAGGCGATAAAAGCAACAAGAAACATGGTGGACAATGTTTCTTGGGCCCGTTACACGTATGACGCCATGTGCTAGCGCTAATGTGCTAAGGTGAGGTGGGCAGCGATGTTGGAGTCCTGGGTTAATTGATTCAAAAGTGCGTTCACATGACGTCCCGACACGCGAATCGCCGAATGCCGGGAGTTGGAGAGTATGTGCGGTGCGTGAACATGGTCACGTCTTCGTCTACGGATGATGTCTCTGAACGATTCTTCGCTTGTTTCGAGTGAGATGTCCAGGAGTCGCTATTCTGTACCCATACACGCAAGAGAGACGCAAACCTAAAAAAGGGGTAGTGAAGAGTGTACGCCTAGGTCTCGAAGATTCGCGCAGACTTGCGTTCAGCCTTCTCGGTACCAGTCCGGGAGATGTAGTGTTTTTTTTTCTCTGAAAGGATGATGCTCAGAAACGAAAGTTTGCATCATCCTTTTCGTGTATATAAGATGGTTTTTTTTGTTACTGAAGCATGTATGTTTATTTTGAGGAAACGCTCGGTAACCAGACTGCCGAAAGCTATGCAATTATAATCGTAATTAGACGTAGTATAACAATATAACCTTGCAAAACAGGTGCCAATTTTTTGTTGTTGTTTGCTGGTGATGTGTTTCACCATCGTTTCTAAGCTTCGCCGTAAAAACTCATTAAGATTGAAAGAATCGTGCCATTTTTTTATTGCCGTTTTCGCCTGGTAAGTTTTGTGTTCTTGGAGTAAAGCGCACCGCCAAACAATCTGCTGCGTGGTTTCTGCTGATCGCGATGTGTGTGTGTGTGTTGAAGATGGTGGTGATACTACACGGTAAGAGGTGTTGACACATGCGATACGGATTCATGACATTAGACCAGATCGTTGACCAGCGGCATAACGGCGATCGTGGTGAGCGTACCGAACGGCGCAATGGTGCAAGCCCACCACGATGGAATCCCCTGCGTGACTATATCGGCCGTGGTACGTCATTGCAAAATGCACAGACCGTAGCGAGCGTCTTCGGAGATTCCCCGATTCGGCGAGTTCCAACAAGTCGATCTACCACGCTGTATACCCCCCAAAACACCTGGGGAGTGTTCTACTATGAAGACGGGCCTTTTACCGTAGCAAACTGCAGCGTGACGACGCTCGATCAATCCCCACTTCCCACAAACTTTCCCTTCCACTTCCATGGGTGCTCCGTAATGCCCATGCTGTCGTCCATACAGGTGAAGAACCGGTTCCGGGTAATTCCAACGCATCGGCGTCATTTTCGAACTGAACGCACGACGTACGGGGTGTGTACGTAACGAGCGAACTTGTCGGTGGTACTCATGGTTCCAAAATTTCCCATGTCCAGGTTTTTCACTAACATTTGCTATAAGGGAGGTGGACGGGAAGTTGTGGCTGTTTTGAAATTATCTACAAACGGCGACTTTAGGAAATTAGACGACGCTGAAAACAAACAACTGGAAGAAAGCAAAAGCGTTTCCACGCTAATCATGACAGCTTTATTGCGGGATCTTCCAAAATAACTGTCCATTAGAGTGGCGCTGTCTCTTCCGCATTCGGGAATGAATCTTACGTTTGTTCTTCATCGACATTTTTGTTTTTTTTTTTTGTAAATTGTTTGGAAATCCCATGAATTTCTTCTCAGTATATTATTGATTGTTTATGTGCGTGGATAAGCTCTGTAAGGATGTTTTTTTGTTGTACAAAATCCCCATAATTGTCCTTACTCCAACCGGTTTTATTTATCTGTTCGTGGTCCATGTGTAGCACGTAGGATAGGCTAGCAGCTTTAAAAACTAAGACAGGCAGTATTGACAAACCTGGTTTGGAAAATTGCATATTCAACGCACTAACTGTATTAAACGGTTTCAATTATCAGCGAACAACCTGCTAGATGCTGTTCCTAGTTAACACCTGCCGGTCGTGAGGTGTTCTAGGTTGAAATGTTAATTTTAAACACAAAAAAATTCAATCAAAACCATACACAGGCCGGCAATGACATATGATTTACGCAGGCAATGGTGGTTCAGATCAGATTTGCGCTTTATGTATCAGCTAAGTCTTACGTGGTAGGATGATCGACAAGTTCTGACAGACATTATGTGTTTTGCTCTTTTCCGGTTCACACAACGAAAACAGCATCCAGTGACATTAATCGACTTGTTCTAAAAACCATACTGACTCATATGGTTATGGCAGATAAAAGGATCAGCCAGTCATGGATTGTGCAGGGTAGTCTGTATACATTCATATCTGGACCATTGTTTTAAGCGTTTTTTTTTTTGTCGAGTAAGATGCTCGTAAAAAAATAAAAATTGTAGCTCCCTACAAGGTGTACCGCATTGCATGCGGTCAGAATCGATTCACCTTATCATTCTCCGGACTGACGTTGATTACATATTAGCTGGCGCGGAATGGAATGAGCAAATTAACCTACTCGCGTCGCGGTATTTCCTACCACTTATTCACCATTCCGGCCGCTGTGTAGGTGGAAGTGCGACACTACCCGTACATGCCGTACATGCCGCGTACGCGTACTGAAGTGTTGTTATAAGACACTTCTTAGTAACAGGTGCGCTGAAATGGTACTACGGAAAGCGTTAGCGCTAGTTCACCTGTTTAATGGAATATATGCTAATAGAAAATCGTAAGAGTGCGAACGAGAATTATACTTTTATGAGCTCGGAATGGACTCGGTGGCCCTTGCTCTCGACGGTGTTGTGCAACACGCTGTAATCATGCGTTGACTGATCTTTATCATTGATGTCGAAGCAACAGAATTTGTTGTGCGTACTATTGCATGGCGAAAATGACCTCTAACATGAAAATGGTACAATTGTAGCTTTGGGTTTTGTTCTTCACTGTATCCTGGTGGGGATCCTTCACCGGGAGTAGTGAGTAAATAAAAGCCATTATCCATGGTATGTTGGAAGACAATTCTCTACACAACAAATAATCGTTCCACAGATGATGCTTCACAGAACGATGCATTAATTAAAGTAGCAGACATCGAGTCACCTGTTCCACGTCTAAGGCATCTCGTTATCAACCATAAAGGCGTTTGCTTCCGATAATTCGCTTTGTCACAATGATCAGCGTACCTTGCTTTTCTTTCTTTCATTCATCACTCATGGTCTTCGATTCGGACCGATGAGGTGGCAAGATAAATTACACCCTTCGAGCCAGATCGAAGCACCCGCCACGGAGGACATACACGGGTGCAAGAAAATGCAGCTAGAACTCCTTACTTTCAAGGTTCGACCGGGTCCAAGGATTGCCGACCCGTGTGTGTGTGTGCGTTTGTGTGTACGTTAACCACCTGCACACACGCGCTTTTGGACTTGCCGTGAAGGCAAGTCTCATTGTCTCCGTATCCTTTCCCTTTCCGTGTACAGAACGAGGTTCTTGAGATTGACGCAGTGTGGCGGAAGCCCACTGAAGGGTGCATAACAGCAAGGACGTGTGTGCAACGAGGTGGGTTTAGAACGTTCTCTCCGACCAGCAACCCGATTCGCGTGCAGTTTGTTGGCCCCTAGAAACTTGCACCGCCAGAGCGGTCCTGTAGCGGTCAGGTTCCAGGTCGTGGCCTGTACCTGTTGCGTTGGTGTTGGTGAGAGTAATTAATTTATTCTTACGATTGTGCACGAACATTGAAGTTTATTTTCCCTTCTTTGCGATCGTGAGGCTTAAGAACACGATCACGGATCTAGACGGTGCTGGCGAGTACTAGTGCGAATAGTGTGGACATGGAGCCCCGAGCCTAGGCTCTCTATCCCGGCAGTGAAGTGTCATAGTTGGGGTCCCTCCAAGGTCTCTTCCCTTATGGGCAGCCTTACCGATCTGGGGCCTGTCTGTTCCGTTTCATTTTCCAAAACAAAACAAAACAAAAAACTTGTTCCAAAACATTTGCTCCAGCTAGCCAAAGTTTTGCATTGTTCTCTTTTCGCTCGAAGTATTACTATTACTTTGTGCGTTGGTTGGATTTGTGTGTATGCATGTGTGTGTGTGTGTTTGGTGTTGTTTTTTCTTCTTCAAAACATTCGTCTTTGCTCCGTACATTAACCCTCGGTGATTGGGTTTTCGCTGGGCTTACGATGATGGTCAACGGTAAGGCCACCGAGGCCGCTAGATGACTGTCGCCATATGCCGCGGAGATTGGAGATCGAAGCCCGATCGTGCAAACGTGACTCGATGACTCGTACCGATCCAACTGGCAACTTCCCATTCGCCATCATTATCGCCGTCATCATCATCATCGTCAACATCAACAGGTAACAGAGCATTCGCTGAGCCTGATGGACGGAACTGCTCCAACTGACACTGACATTGAACTTCGGTGGACTTCGGTTCGGAGCTGCGGTGGCGGTGATCCGTGTCCGACCGAGCCGGTCTTCAAGCACTGTTCCGTAAGTTGAAGCTTGTTCTTCACCGGATCAAACCACCCTACACCGTTTTCGGGGACCTCCGGCGTAACCGAAAATGTTGAATCTTCTTTTCCACCAAATTAGCCTTCCTGACAAACTTCCGATCTGCCGACTGTCGATCAGTTTGCTCCTTGAGTGAACTAATGAAAAAATCAAACGAACC
Organism: Anopheles funestus; assembly: GCF_943734845.2. Taxonomy (NCBI): domain Eukaryota; kingdom Metazoa; phylum Arthropoda; class Insecta; order Diptera; family Culicidae; genus Anopheles; species Anopheles funestus. The sequence goes on along the minus strand of NC_064599.1, from coordinate 13,949,649 downwards.
GAGCTTGGGACGCATTTCGTACCGATCGGAGAAACACAGCATCGACGATAGCTTAAAAGCACGCAAATCGGAACCAAAACACCCTCGTCGCCGACACGTCGATTCGATGGGGACTTTGTTTGGTTGTTACACCGTGCCGTTTTTCGATCAGTTCACTGTAGGCTGAACGCTGAGTAACGCGATCGGACAGTTTCTGGTTGGTGGAGGTATGCGGCCAAAAACTCATACTACCTCTAGCCCATAGCACACCCCATCTTTCCGCGTGCGAAAGAGCCATGATCCGGCTGAAGGTCGACATAATAAACATGAAAACGAAACCGAAACCGAAAGCAACCGTGTGGAAGACGGCGATGAAGACGCGAGGTGAAGCAGGAAAAAAAAACAAACATCAAACACACACAGCCGTACGCTTCATCAGTGCGATCGAATTGGAACTGAAGCACGAAGTTGATGGTACGGGTACTGCGAAAATGGAGTACAACAACACTTAATGGGTGTACATGAAATAAGAAAAGAAGAGAACAATCCTTACGCCGTGAAATGATCTTAATTGAAATGAAGTCGTTCGGATGGAATGGCGAACAGAACACATTACCGCACACAACAGTGGTAAAGAAAAGGAAGGAAAAATCAAAACAAAAATTATAGCATCTCCAAACGTACTTCACCGGGCAGGCAGGTCGTTATTGTGTTATTATTGTGTTCGGGACAGCTCACAAAACCAAGCGATCCGGCATTACATTGGAACAGAGAAAATTAATTAAAGAGTTTTGTTTTTTTTTGTCGGTTTGGTTCACTTTCTTAAACCCAATCAATAAGAATGGTTTTACGATCGACTATCGGCAACGTGTGATGACATGATCACGATTCGATCGAAATAAAACCAACCTTCCGGGCATGACACTTGGCAGGGTGATTTGTTAGCTAGTAATGATCTTAAACATACACATACAAACATTCATTTAAGCGCATGGAATACATTGTTTTTGTCCAATTAAAACCGTGTTACGTCGGGATGTAAATGACAAACGATGGATGTAATGATATCATACTTAAGCGCGTGTGTAACATTGCGCAGTTAGTGCTATTTCAGCTTGTAATAAGCTACAGTACCGAAATCGTGTCCAGTTTGTCGGAAAACCCCCCTTTCGCATTACAATCTATCCACCCGGTAATCGGCTGTTCATCATTGAACTTAACCTCAATAACCCGCCGCATGAGTACATTGCGAGCGTCTCCATCGAACATCTCCGGTGGCCGGTCGCCTTCAAAAAAGCAAAAAAAAAACACTGGTGCAAATGTGCGGAAAATATATCGGACGCAATGTTTTTTGCTTCTTTTTCACTCTACCATTCGTTTGTTTTTACAACCATTTCCCGTACATGACCAATGTTTCGGTCGGTTGTAATGGAAATGGCAAAAAAAATAAATAAATCTAATTGTAATTAGCAAACACCGGAACGACGAGTAAACACGTCGGGCTTGTCCGATTGTGACTGATGGTGTAGCACACACTGTAGATGTGTTTTCCCGCCGTTCAAAAAGGCCACATCATACTGATATTTGGTACTAGAGTTCGTTTTGTTTATGGGAGTAACATCGACAACTCCGAGTTATGTAAGGCCCGATCACAAGAGGAAAGCATTACGATGAAGTTGACAACCGTACGATTTCGGGTGTGGACGAAGAAAAAAGAAGCCCCAGAATCGGTAGTCGCTTATTATGATGAGCTTTAAAGCGATGATGGCAGAAACCGTACAAGACAACGTAGTGCCGATGGGTATGGTAATTGGTCGAAAGTTGACCCCAACCGCTTATCAAGAGGTGACCGGGCTCAAGTATGTCCATGCCGCTTTACAGCACATGTGTACACGAAACACAGAGCCGGTCAAATTATTCTCGCCTCACTCGCTTCACCCCTCGTTCACGGAGTTGTTCCATCACCTGGAACAAGTGTCATGCGGCGAGCTGATATCGGTCAAGTGCTAACGAGTCATCGATTTTCGTTGCGCTCTTCAGATGTACGACAGATCGAAAGAGAAGGGTATGGAGTCAGGCGGTCCTGAGGATACAACGGGGGTCCTTACTGGTTTGGCCAACATCAAATCTGGCGGTGACGTTTTGGGTAAGCGTACAGCGTACATTTTGCTTTCACCCAAACGCTCTTGCGTGCTTCCGGGTGCAGTACCGCTGATGCACTTTAGCAGCGAGTTAATTTCGTAGGAGCATTTCATGGGGTAATGCCGAAAATTGGAATAAGCGAATGGTTCATTGATCGCTTAATAAATCACTCCACTGCCTTACATTGTTCTGCACATGACTGCCATTCACTTTCTACCCGTCGTAGCTACACACGTGTGCTTTTCACGTATTTTCATGGGAACCAAATAAATGATGCATCGTGCGTCAGTACGGCACAAAGCGGAACACGTGGAAACCATGCGGAACACACCAAGATGGTCAATCTGTTCCCTGTGCCGAATGGGAACGGCCATCGTGGAAAATTGCACACGGCAATGGCGGAAAGGTTAGAACGAATCTTCTTTCCACCATTTTGTACGCCACACTCGTGAATGCGCCCATCAATGTGCGGCCACACGTGTGTGTGTGTGTGTGTGTGTGTGACGTGGTTCGCATCACGATTAGTGCACGCTGCAATTAGATAATATATTTTGCCCTTCCATTTCTACCATGGCCGGGCTTCTTAAATCCGATGCAGATATTAAACCGCATTTAACGCGGGCACGAGAGCACCATTGAAATTGCAATCGAGATTTCAGCGCGAAGGGCGCGACAAATGCTGCCTGCATGCGCACGAGGACACTGGAGCTTGGGTGAGAAGAACAGGCGGTTACATTTTAGCAGCCGATTTTAATCTTTTACCAGTGGCACGGTCAGGGTCCACGCAAAATGGGCAGATATCGATTCTTTTCGTTCCGCTCCGTTGGTTTTATAAAAGAGTTGCTTAGACACTTTGCGATGCAGAAACGGAAAATGGAAATCTTATAAAATGGAAATAATTAAAAGTTTTTTTTCGGTAGAGAGAAAGAAGAAAAATCATCGCAAGGTTCCATTTTCAAAAAAAAAAAAAAAAGGTAACATAACCTATGTTTCCAGCAGTAATTTGGTCATTTAATCGAAGCTTTTAGCATGGCGGAGAAATACGTGGAGTTTTACAAAATTCCCAAAAATGCAATAAATTCTACCAAACCTTAATTTGCTTACGAAAAAAAAATAATCATATTGAAATAAAAAGTGCACTTACCTCGTCGCATTCCTCCAGGAAGATCTGGATGATCTGGAATTGCATAATCTTCGATGGCGAGGTATGCATGTTTGCGATTTTTAAAGTTTCTTTATAAAGTTACGATGTAAAACACGCAATCGAGCGGTAGTAAACTTTGAAGCAAAATTTCTCCGGTCAATCAATGGAATGGGCGCTTGTGTGCAAAAGTTGCCTTTATCGTACAATTTGATAGCACTGGGCTAGTAACGCATATATTTCGGCAAAATGACTAACACACGCGCACACACACACATGCACAAACACACATACACACTCGCAAGGAAAGCACAGCTCACCGGGAGATTGAAACGAAACGTTATCACTTCGCTGGCGATAGCAGAACGAATGAGGATATCGTTCCCGGGCGGATTCCTATATCGCTCGATCCCATGCGGGATGAAACAGGATGTGCAAGATCATCTAGATCAGAAGCTGCTCTAGATCGTTTATGGCAGATGTTTTTGTTTCGAAATAAAATTCGAAAGTAAATCTTATACGGTCGCGTTATATGCGATTTTTTTTTCAAATAAGTTTAGAATTATATGTCTGGTTTTTTTGCGGAATACTGTTTTATGTTTATTGTTTATAATTTATAGTATTTTTTATTTTTAAATTATACATAGTGTATTGATACAACTAAACATTAGTGAAAGAAGGGTTGTGATTTTGTTGTTGCTTACAATCCCACTTCAGAGCTTCTTCGCAATTAATTGTTACGAATAAATTTGGAAGTTATAAATCATAATAAATTAAAACCAACGAGCTGTTAATGTGCTGCTTATAAATTATATAATAAATTAGATTTGGTAATAGAACAAATACACCTATGGAAGTATTGTGTGCAAACATTAATTATGTTCCCTTTGTTTAACAAACAAAACATCTCAGTAAAGTAAAACTTACGCTAGGCTTGGAAGCGGCGCCTTAACTCGTTGACAACTCTGCCCCAGAACAGGTGCAGGCACTATTGACATTAGACAATTTTAGTCTCACTGTTTGTTTTTTTTTTCATCCTCTAACGCTCACGTACCATACGATCGTGTATTTGTGCGTCCAAAGGTGTCACCGTGGTCCCGTATTAGTGCCGACACGGCAGTACCCCGATTAACGGGTACGCTAAGTCGATGGACCGGTTAGTGTATGCCGGTAGTAAACGCTTAACCGACCGGGCCCGCGTACTATAGGAACGTGTTTTGCTAAATTATATGACGATGCCCGTGTATGTTTGCCGTCGTGTGTACACGTTTATCTCGTTGTTTTTTTTTTGTACTTTCGTTCCACTCCGTCCCGTACCAAACAATCCGGCGTCCGATGAGACCAAAAGCTTTGTCCTTGAAACATAGATGATCTATTTTTTCGCTTGATTTGTAGTTGCTTAACCTTCTCCCCTTGTTGGAGCGGTTTATTTCTAGCAGTTAGCGGATTTGTAGAAAAAGTAACTGCTGCGTTGACATATTCAGGTCTGAGGTTCCGAACCGGCCGGAGAAGGTACGGAGGCATCAACGAAAGTGTGCGGTACTGAGCAATGTTGTGAAATTCGCCGTGAAATGATCGATGATGGAGAAGAGTTTTGGCCGTGGTATGGCATTTGTTTTTTTAACTTCCGACGAGGAAAAAAATCAAGTTGGTATTGGAATGTTGTAGAATGATACAGATCGCTTCCTGAGGTGTAGCGCATGCACACATTACCCTATCCTTCAGCCAACTAGTGCATATCTGATGGTTGTTTCCGCTGACACTTTACTTGTTTGGTTTGTTTTAGGTTTGGCTCGTCGCGTCGGACGTTGGAAGAAGCTATGAAGGTCCCGTTCTATCCATTGGAAGGTTTGCAAACCATCGACGCTACTGACCGCTTCTGTACGGTTTATTGGCGAATCGTACATGTTGGGTGTACTTACTACGTTCTCGATACTACCCCTGCATCCTTCCGACGTATAGCGAACGGTGTCAAATAAGGCAATTGTTCGTACCAGTAAGGGTGGTGTACTGTTGCCATTCACCTCTGGCTGACTCACTGTTGGGCAGGTGGGGTGGTGATACGATCGTCGATCGTAAAATTATACTTGGTTAATACTGCTTGGTTCCGATATGTATGCTTGAGTGCATGTTACTTCCTTTGGTGGATAGTTTTCAGCAGGAGAACCCATCTTAATCGGGCCACAGTCATGGGTAGTTTAATGATATGGTGATTAAGAATTCCGCTTCGTTTACCATCAATAAAAAATGAATTGTTTTAAAGTTTGAGTGAGTTGTAAGTAGTTGTATGAGTGGCTAATGCTTTCAGTTATTTATTGAAGAAAATCTAAAGAAATACAAAAGTTAAGCAGAATGAAGACTTATTTCAAATATCAATATTATTTATGAACTGAAGGCATAGATATTTGAATTTCATTCATGACTTATAGAAAAATGTGTCATTTTCTTGCTGTTTTTTTTAAATAAATCAAGCGCTATATAATGCACCAGCAAAAATAAGTTTAAAACATTACAAAGAAAACAGAGCTTACAATTTATACTTTTGTGGTTTAAAAGATACTTTCGTTCATTGAGTAAAAATGCCTCAACAAACAAAACTAAACAACAAATTATTTACAAAATTATTGTCAAATATGTTATTAATAATAAAGCAGCACTGATAAAATTTCATATTATTTCCGTTAGCTTCCGGAAAACAGTTTGTACGTTTCTGTCCTATAGCGTATCGTTTTGAACTAAGAAATTGTCATATTATCCATGGTAACTCAACATTCAGATCTCGCTTGTGGTATCGTTTTCATTTCCATGGCTCCACCGTCAGCTGCTCAGCCTGCCGAAAGATCAATCGAAACAATGACAGTGGCTCGAGCAATAAATAAATAAAATTAACTTCCACCCCCAATATCGAGTTATCAAGCCCACCCATCACGCGACGGATCTTTCGAGAGCTTAGGTCCGGTTTTATTAGACTCGAGAAAGATATTATCTGTTCCATGATTTATGTTCGCATCAACACGAACACAGTTGTCCTAGGGCTGGGTTTGCCAAAAGCAGTCCCAAACAGTGCAAAGATGCCATAGCCATCGCACCTTACAATATCTGGCCACTTAGCACCCACTGTCCTCGGCAGCTTGTTTGCGAAGAAATAAGACATGTATTTAACGGGTTTAAGATGGAGAATAGAAAACAAGAAGGCTTTGTAAATTTAATGTTGCGCCCGATCGCGTAATGGCACCTTCAATGACCGAGGGGAAGGGTGAAATAAAACAAAACCGGACTAATGAACTGTGATTAAAAAAGAAAACAGAAAACTACCAACACACCTTGGACCAGCTTCCTGAACGTCCAGAACGTTCCGACGCGTCTTCGGGATCGTTGCGAATGGGAGGATTAGTCGAAACTGTTCGAAACTGGATTTTTTTGGTATGAATTGGATTCACCACCGAACCACCGGGTGTTTTGATACGGGTTAGTCACGGGCAAACCGTTGGGAATTAACCGCCCCATTGGTGCACTTGTGCTTAATGTTTTTTTTTTTCTTGTAGAATTAGCGATCGAACCGTACGATCATGGTTGAGTGAGTCTGATCGTCAAACGCGAAAGTGATTCACTTTTCATAGAAGTAAATATTAATTTGTAGGTGTGTGGGCACGTTTGTACACTATATTATTAAGCTATCTTGCATTTCATCGGGCACTCTATTTTGGCACCATAAACACCGTTTATGAGACACCAAATTGCCACCACTTGCCGGTAGCCGGTAGGAAGTGACTCGGAGTTGGATGGATGGAAAGGCTTCCATAAAACTTCTCTCGCGAGGAATCGTCACCAAACGCTATCGTCAAGGATGGAGGAAGGTTTAGTTACGGTCCGAGGTCATTTCTGTTTGGCCGAATGGCGAATGTTCCGGTACCGCGGTAGGCTCGATTTGAACCACAATGAACTCGACATAATTTAATGTCTGAACCGCTTTGCCGAGTCGAAATGAAGCGTGTCGATGTTTTTGGTGTTTAATTTTGCGAAAAATTCAACCATTTTTCAGCCCACATTCGATGGCGAACGTGACTGACTGCACATCCTGGATGGTTTATATGCTGGCGGAGGTTTTTTGTTTTTGTTTTGAAGTCTAGATCTATTCTATCTGTTTTGTTTTTGTCTAGATCTAGGATAGAAAACAGAAAGAATAACGAATCCAATTGCTAGTTTTCGTATATACATTTGCCCAGAAAAAAAATCTGTTAAAAAGATCTAAAAAAGATCCCCCTACACAATCCTCAGGTAAATAACGGAAGCAATCAAAACAACCATAAATCTCGTTGTAACAGCGTTGTAACATAATCGCCACCTAATCGATGATCGTGTTTGAGCGCTGTGCGTCGTGAAGGCTTGCTGAGGCGAATTTCAACGACTCCTGACGAGGGCCGTTACATGACTTCGCTAGGTAGACGGTCTTGAAATTCAGGGAAATAAGATGCAAGGATTAGTGCGAGCCGGTTTAGTTGCTATTGCTGCTAAAATCATCCTCTAGAACGCTGAGCTCATTAATCAGCCTGCAAGAAGGTAAGTAAGCTTCTGTACCACCTACGGGTGGAATGGCACGGCCCCCGGGGGGGTACGTCACGTTTGGAAGGTTTAGGCTATTTTTTGTTCTTCGTTGTCCAGACTCGAACCAGATCGCAGATTGGACGCTTTCAGCAAATTGATCAAGAACAATACGAAACCAGTCCAGCAGCCCTGCTGTTTGATGGGATTATGTTAATTATCGATGGTGAACTTTACATGATCGACAATCAATCAACCGGTCGCGAACCGGGTGGTACGGAAGCCGGGATGTTTGGGACGGTACGTGGAACGGAAATACGTTTCAGCTATCATTATTTCCCGTTCCACTTTGTGTATGTGTGTGTGTTTGCTACACTGTATCTGCAGACGAAAATTCCATCGCCGATCGTTCGAGATGCTTTTGACAGCTAAGTTGTAAAAGAGGAAAAGGAACCCTGGACGGGGTATTTCGACGGAGGTGGTACGGATTAAGTAAATATTTTGGCAAAATTTTGTATGGGCGTTTGCAATAAATCGGGTCGTCGTATCGTACGATCTTTATACCGCAGACAAACAAAAACCAAACGAACAAACTTCCTTCAAACGAGCGCGAAGGAGGCGAGCACTTGACAACAGCCGTGTGGAATGAAAAACCGGCCGGCTGACTGTGGAGACATTTACACACGCTAGAGGACAACTTTTTCCACCGTGTCGCCGAGTCCGGACGCGCTTCCATTCGTCCGTACTTGGCCTATGACAACCGAAATTGTGTTACAGCTGGTTGTGAGACTCCGACTCTGGAGGTGTGTGTTAGTGGTGCTCAAAGGTCGTTTATTTCAAGCATAGACGGCGGTAGAAAAGAAGCTGTTCGGCAACGGTAGAGATAATTCTCTGGACTGAAAAGGTATGGGGACTTTTGCGGTACCTTATTTGGACGCTTTTACATAGTATGATTGCTATAATTTGCTATAATATCTTAGACGAAACGAATATAGTACTATGGTAAATATTCTAACATGTAGGCATAGTGTAGGATTCTGTGGCGAAGCCATCTCTGACGTCACCAACGAAATTGATGGTCTCGTGCCAATGATTCAAGGATTTTGGGAATGGTTGGGAACGATACGAAAGACGCGAAATTTCTCATCGTCATTACATTTAACGAATGTCTAAGGCTCGTCAACTACGAAGCGGAAAACCCGTGCAACATATCATGGTCACGAGGATAGTGGCGCAGCAGTTTGGACAATGTTCCACACCACGCAAGTGCGTTAAACCATCGGAACATATCATACCAGATGATTGGTGAACGGTTTCATTGATTCCAGACGCAGACATTTGTGTCCAATTTGCGTCATAAGAAACCGGGAATTAGCGGGTGGAGAAAAACAACAAAAAAAAACAATGCAGATCAAAACTTCATGACACACCTCCTCGAACGATCGTGATCCTTGTGCTGACAGTGAACCTTCATAGTTGATTGGAATCGGTCTAAAAATAGTCAACAAGTACGAAACTTCTAGAGCACTCGTGTGAGTATTACAGGATGCGCGGTAAATCAGGAAACGTGCATATGGGACAGCAAAAATAAAATCCAAACAAATGGGACACAATCCAAAAATCGAACTCGAAACGGTACAGCAAATCAATCGAGCGGTATAAAACTCAATCATCACACCAATGCCATAATGTTCAGTCAGGCGTAACGCGCCTATGGTGCTGAAAACGGTCAAGCTTCCGAGTGCCCCTTTCGTGGGTTATTAATTCCATTGTTTTACATTTATTCACTCGTTCGGCTGCGTTTCTAGGGGGTTACGTTGGAAAAAAACAGGGTAGCGGCAAACCAGTGGTAATGATTACAGGTGTCCACCGTACCTTCAATGATTGGTGGTCTACGTGACCGCAGGAGCAAATCATCCAAAATATCAACTCCCCACCACCATTCCTTCGGCCCTCTTGGGTCGTTCTTACCGATGACTAACCAGCCCTGGCACAACATTGTTTCCTGGTCTCGATTAAGAATACAATGTTCGGTTTTTTTTTCAACGATCTGTTCGATTTGCAACTGCTTGCATGTACGTCTTCTCTCAAGTCATCGCAAGGTTATCAAGGACGGAAATCGATTCCGTCGGAAGTACACGCTACTTAGTGTACGAATGGAAACCAAATGGAGAAGGGAAGCTTTCTGTACTGTGTTGGGTAGCTTTCACCTGCTTAGCCTACTTGTAAGCGATTATGTAACCGTAGGCTTAAGCTCGCTTTACAAGATTCAACCCCTCCTTGGTGAAGTGTGAGTCGATCGTGCGGCAGCACGTTCTAACGTTCTAGCACTTATCAATGCCATAATGTGCGATTGTTTTATAGCGAAATGGTGCTATACGTGTGATTAATTAGCGCGCCATTTGCACGACCAGATCGGACCGACACTATTGCCACAATCAAAAAGCATTAAGCGTAATTATACGATCTACACACATACCCGGGTACCGCTTATATCCACAAGCACAGAAACAATCACATTACTCGATAATGTGTCGCTGGTAACGATTCACCATTTTCTTATTACGCTGATGGTGATCAAATGAGTGCTAACCTCCTTCCCCTGCCGAGTTTCAATCAGCGAAGGGAAGCGTGTTTGTGTCAAATTAGAATGGTTGAGATCTGTTCACCTGATCACTCGGACACTCGGAGAAGATTGACGACCGATATGACGAATCTTTGCGGTGACATAAGCGATTGTACTTCCGGTCTGTGTTTTGCGTTTTGTGAGGCGTGAGTGTGAGGAAGGCTGCGCGTGGACGGGGATATGGGTTGGTTGAATTTGAAGGGCTTGTGCGATGTTATTAATCACGCTCATAAATTCATAAATCCGATTCTACTGCTTGAGTTCTGAATTATGCAACGAATCCCTGTCTCGGATCAACGCGCAATAATAGGAGGGAGGGAGCGTATATAATTATCGTTTCTTCCAAAAAACAAAAACCCTTTTGGAAGGCCATGGATTTCTGTTAGCCAATATACGGTGGTAAGCTTCACCAGAGGCTGTATCATTGCGCTGATCCTAATCGTTCGATGATCGTTTATTGTAGAAGCTTTTAATGATTTTTTTTATTGCGGCTATTCTAGGACCAATCAGTCCGTTAAAGTTCTCTGAACCGAACCGAAGCGAGTTTGGAAAATTGGAAACATCAGCACAACTTCGACAGAATTAGTTAAGACATTCGGTCGGTCTTGTCAAGGTCTTGTATGCTGATCGATGCACTCAAGCTTCTCCATCGTTTTGTCGAGAGATGTCTGGTCTGGTTTTTTTCCCTTCTATTCCAACACCATTTTACCCATCTCGCTCTCAAACTGTACTTGTTTCACGTGCACGGTTTCACATGTACAGTTTTGCAAACAAATTCAAACAAATTCAGCATTATGCCGGTTGTATCGGTAAGCGGAAATGGTAACATCGCGTGTTCTACCCGAAACATAAGAACCCGCCGGAACACAAGACTTCGATCGCACGTTGATCACACTGCTACCGGTGGTAGGAAGTGATCTACCGGTACACGAACGACCAGAAATGTTGGAAGCCGTCTCGAGATTCAGATCGGCAAGCCGGAAAACCTTCTCGATACCAGCGTTTCGCGCCAGGTGTCTAATAGTGTGGAGGTTTACACCGTTTTTCTTTCTTTTTGTTTTACATTTGACTGGCGTTTTTTGCACCTCTGACCCTGCTGTGTGGAGTGGAGGTAGCCGACAGCATCGATCGTTCAAGGATCGGACGGGCACGAGCAATCAAGAAATCAATTCCGCGTCGTGTCGTGCCGATATGAGCTGTATGGCAGCCGTTACAGTACACACGCTAGAAGCACCGATAACTTATCGCGCGTTATGATTCACGTTGTGCAAGACAACGCTACAATCACCTCGTCTGGATATGTGCGGAACGTTATTGATTTGCTAAGCGATATAAATTTTGCGGGGAATGGGATCAAACTTCATGATCGAGGACGATCGCGTGACGGAACGTGGTACGGTGTGAATGTTGAAGAAGGCATTTTCGAACTAATTTGACTCTAATAACTTCAACGTGAACCTTTTTCAATCAACAAACAGATCAAAATTAATCTTTTCCTAAAAGTTACTCTTCGCAAACTAATTGATCCCATTGTTATGAAAAAATAATTGCGATTGCTAAGGACTGCAACTGACAAACAACAGATGCAGCTTGAAGTCTCTGCGTGTACTGGACGGAACCTATACTTTTGAGCTCCAAATTTTCAATGTCCAAGTACGAGGTTTTTTTTTCGTTAACTTGATTGGATTTAGTTAGTTTTTTTATAGTATTCCATTGCTTTCAGTCACTCAATCTGTCCATATTGTGTGTCACCCCGAAACAAATCACGAAGCAGGTAGAGAGTAGAAGCTCGAAATCCGGCCAAGGAGTCGGTACGTCATCTGTATCATTGACGAAATGGTGCTGTGTCATTTATCTGAAACTGTATGGAGTTGTTGGTGTTTTTTTTTGTTGCTCTGTGCATTAAATCCTTCCACCAGACTGGTGGCAATGAACTGGCCACGAATTTGCAACGACCATGTCCTCGGGATCGATGGCGAATATGGCGAATGTTTGGCACTGCAGCAAAATGGCATGAGCAGAGACGTTCAACTATCCAAAAATCATGAGCTATCGTGATCACTGTGCAACTTCCACGTTTTTTTGTTGTTGTTGGTGTTGCTTGCCATGTCACGAGACGTTAGCCGCGAGATCTAAACGTGTCTGAAGGTCTGACAGTCAAACCGGCACCTTCACCGCCCACTCCGTCCGCTTACCCCACCGTACCGTACCCGACCCGCACCTGCTTGACCGTTTCCAGCTGCAACGAAGCTGGAGTATGCGTGTGGCCGGGCAAGCATAAGACGCATAATGACACTGAAATGGTGTGACTCGATGAGGCCAAGTTCAGCGCCAAGTTCGTTCTGCCGTAGGGTTGTGCCTATCCGGGGGGCTTTTTTTTACCACGGTCATTACCGGCCGGCGAATGTTGCGGTTAGGTTACGGGCGTTTGTGCAGAACGACCCGCTTTGGTAATGACGTTTAATCTCCTGAAGGAAAGGCTCACAGAGGTGACTTTGTCAAATGCGTTTAATCCTTGAACTAGGACTATGTAGCGGGCAAGCTATTTTCTGTTCTGTTGTGTGTGTCCCACGTTAGTACACTGTGTCAATGGCATACATTTCTGCAGGGGATTGTCGAGGAGTTCCGGTACTTTGTTACGTTTTCCTTTTCGGAGTTTTCAGTAGCCCAGTAGACTAGCAGCTTTAAAGTGCATCGCGAAGAAAGCGTTCATTAGAAGGCTAAGGCTAATCCGAGGACAAAGGAATAGCTGCAGCGACGACGTTGGTTGGAATTATGTTCTCTCCAGTTTTATGTTCCGGGTCGTATTGCACGTATTTATAGAAAAATGTGGTTTTCTTTTTGAAAAGAAAGAAATTTTTAAATTAAAAAAGGTTTTAAATTGTAATTCATATTATCGGATTAAAATTGGATTTTGTACTAAAAGTGTACTAAGTATTATTGTTAATTATTTATTGTGTATGACTGTATTAAGTATTACATAGTATTTTAGAATTAAAGTATTTATTTCGATTATTATAAATATTACCACTTAGAGCAGACATGTCAAACATACGGCCCGCGGGCCGGATCCGGCCCGCGAGGTCCTTGAATCCGGCCCGCGAAGGAAGAACGAGAACATCGATTACTATCTGACAAGAGTGATGTTTAGCTTAGAAAATTGAGGAATATTTTGTATATGTTTTGTGTGTACTCTTTTACATTTCAGTAATACGCTCTTGAATTCCTCTTGAAGTCCAAACAACTGTTAAATTTTATTTCCTTAAGACTGCTCCCTCCCCTTCTGACTTATCTTGGCCCGCAAGATAATTGTTCTTTGCAAAGCGGCCCGCAAGCCAAAATGAGTTTGACATCACTGACTTAGAGGAAACAAAAAAAAATAGGAAAACTATATTTTGGAGCAGATTGTACAATTAATTAAAATAGGAAGTATCTAGATATGATTTCATTCGTAAAATAACGAATCAAAAATTGGTACAACCTCCACTGTGTGGAAAGAAGCCAAGGAGAAACGCGTTTGCCCCAGGTTCGTCGCTTTCACACCAACCCAGGCATAAGAATTGCATTGGCATTGACCTGCGCACGGCTCCAGGTGTTCGGAAGCGGAACCAACGGGGGAAACGAATCAAACTACTACCGGCCACCCAATCATTCAATCACAACTTGCGAGTGGGACATAATTTTCCACCTGCTCTCATTACACCGTGGGGTCCGTGTCACGCTGCACAGCACATTAACGCCACCAGCACCAGCGAGAGTTATGGATTGTTTGTATAAAGGTGCACATTTTTGCTAATAAATTAAATGCACCTTCTAGCTCACAGTCGTTGGGTGGAGGAAGCGAGGGATCACACGTAAATTGGAATCGATATTCCGACACTAATGGGACGCTTAGTACGCCCAGTTCAGGTGTCAATCGGTTTGAAATGGAGCGATTGAACCGTGGGGTTGGCAATGGAAGTGCAAATGTTAATCGCACTACCCTCTGTTTATGTCGTATATAAGATTGAACGTCTGGTGAGTGGTTTGCATTGATTGATTCCATTTGCTACGCTCGCAGAGTGAAGGGATTCGTTTTATAGGATCTTTGCATCTAACATGCGCAGGACGTCCCATTTGAGCATTGCTGATGATCGCATATTCCTGTTTCATAAAGCAATAAAGATGCTGCACGGTAACAAAGGCTCTGTTCGATGCACATGCTTCTGAGTGTAATTGAAAGATGATTACATAAGGCAAAAGCGCATAAAGCAAGCAATAATGATGATCACGATCACAAACCGATACGATCAACAGGTGCAGAGTACTTCACCAATTCACCACAGCACAGCACCCATTAGAACCTATCGGGAAGGCACGTTCTAGGTGCTCCAGATCCTAGAGAAACCAATCCCAGATGTACCAGGTGTGAAGCTAGTTAAGGGTGAACGCATAAACGACCCGGTATGACTGCATTCCACGTTTCGATGCACTTATCGGTGCACTATCAACATTATTAATTATTGAAAATTGCACTGCCGCATTCGTGCACCAAAGTCGCGCCACTTCCCTTCGTCCCGTGTCGAGTCATTGTGTCTGGTTGCGCTGTACTACCGAAAGGTGATTGCGTCTAATCGACCTTTCCCTCCGGTGTTTCCTTTCGGTGCCGGGTCTGCGACTAAGTAGCGCACGTGTAGAAGGATCCGGCAGTTAGTATGCAACAGCTAGGTACTGTATCATGGCTGTTGTAATGCACTGTTGGAATACTTCACATAAGCGAGTACAGTGTACCTTTCTCGTGAAGAAGTAATTACTTATAAATGTTCTTAGAAATGTGCTTAACCTGATAAGCTTCAGTTTTGGGGGGTTTCTGTGCGGAAATGGTAAATGATTTTCTCCAATATTGAAATACTTTGGAAGCATCTTCATATCTATCTGCCTAGTACAAGAGAATACAATTGGATTGCATTGTATACAGATCTACGCATCTCAGTACTTCAACTCTGCAGATGGAGCGAATTTCTAACATCCTGTAAAGGCTTGTCCCTCATCTGTCGCAAAGGAAATAGTCAACACGTCAATCAAACGATCCATTAATTGAAAACACTATACTCACCTTGCGTTAAAGGTGTCTTGTTTTTTTTTTGCTACCCAACCCCGAACCCAACACTTCTACCTGTAGTACTTCGCTTGCAGTGCAGATCCTTAACCTGCGTGATCGTGATTCCTGCCTACGACAGGCTGAGCGGAACCTTGCACGCACGGCTGACGTCACTGTGCTAGTTGGAGAGGAAAAAAAGGCAGTAAACAGGAACTCCAGACCCGGACACGACCGCGAAATGTAACTAGATGTGCGGATAGCTTAATGTGCTGGAATCAGCGGTTTTTTTTTGCTCAACTCCTTCAATCTAGTCCGTCTCGAATTGAGCTTAATCCGGGTAAAATAAATTACGCACCGCGTATGATCTTGCACAAAAAAAAAAATAAAACAAACGATCAACTTAGCGTTACAGATGTGCTCAATACCTGTTCTGTTCAGAACTCGGACGCGTTTGCGGTTTACCATTTCAAATGAAGGTAAAAAAAATGGACAACAACATTAGCGGCCGGTGCGTCCGTTCGGTGTCCTTTCCCAAACGGTTCCGGGTTGTTTCGGTGCGAGAGAAAGCAATTTGCGGTTATTTGAGCGTTCTCGGCGAGGGTGGCAGACCGGCATTTGCCAACCATTTTTTGCTTTCCTTCTCTCTCTCTCTTTCTCTTTGTGCCGAACTCAGCCCGAGTTGACAAGGTGTTTAATGTGATGGTAAAGTTTCGTAGGGCTCGCACCGATTATCGCCACCTATTAGAGCGGGAACGCACGTCATTAGCACGTCAACGGGCCCACTTGATTGGTGGTGGAATGGGTTTGAAGCGGTGGCAGGTGGGAAGGTGACCCGCCCGGACACTCGACAGACGGTGGCCCCATCGAGGAGCGAGCAAGGAATTGAATTTGTAATAACTGGTGATTATTGGATAACTGCATATCAATTGCGGTCAAGAGTTGGTCGCCGGGGCACTGATTTAATGGTTACCGCTGGATAACCGTCTATGATATTGGTGCCGTTGTATGATGTTTTCGTGGTTTTGCGATACAAATTATCAATTGTATGCGCCAGACGCGTTTGTCCTTTGGCGCAAGGAAATGAAGATAAATTGGAGCTTGAAATTGAAATTAACAAAATTATGTCTGTCCAAAACTATTAAATTTGTTTACTGAAATGCGTTGCTTATGTGATTTGAAATGCGATACGCTTTTCAGGTAAGCTTACGGGTGTAATAAAATTTGGGTATAAGAAACTTAACACAAACTATTTTGTTGCTAATTTCTTTAATTTTTTAAGTACATTTCTAGAATTTTTAATGGAAATAGAAGTACGTCTAGGTAAATTATACTTTAATTATCCTTATGTATCCACCAAATTTGAATACTTCTGTGATGCAATTTAATGGGAAAGTGATGCATTCTAGCGTTAGAAAGCTGGCATTACAGAACGATTTGTTGACCTGATTATTGTAGTTGTGTTGTAAATAGTTTGAAACAATGAAACCCAAACCCTACCTGGTCAATAATGCTTCTTTCCTCGGCCAAAAGCCAACGTTGATGCTAAGCAGTTTGACTTCACCTCGGGACTGGTAGGACTTTAATTGCATTATGTGTTACCATTGATGAGTTTACTAATTTTGCACATTATTACGATCGAGCCAGTTCGACGATGTTTGCTGCCAGTATTGTTCCCATTTTCGCACTGCTAACAACATCATAATAAGGTGTGAACCTGGAACCAGTTATAGGTGCCGTGTGCCGGACGGTGGGTGTATGTAAAGATGAATGGAAAGTTCCCAAACAATTTTCAAATGTTTACCTAATACCTGAATGGGATGGGTTTTGCATCTGATTTTGTATCGGGTGCCGGGGGTATTTGTTGGAAAGGAAAGTTTTATGAGCGGTGGACAATGTGATTACATGCCGACATGGGGTGTGGATTAGTGAAATCTAAATAAAGACACATTAAAAGATGTCTAATATTTATAAATTGTCGCAATTCGACGAAGAAAAGCATATTTCATGTCTTTTATTTCTTTGATTTTCAGAATGTGTGTTGGGCCAGAGTATTGCAAACATTTTTTGAGAGTGATTATTATTAATTTATTTTAATAAGAAATTAAGTTCAAAGGTCTGGAAAACGTGTAACTAATTAAATAACAATTACAAATAATTCTACATAAATTTCCTGTCCTAGTATACGCGTGAAATTCGACCACAATGAAAATGAGCAGTTTGCTTGTGGCGCCACCTATGTTCGGATAGCGCAAGTACTGTAATATTTCGTATTTCTTACTGACGCTTTGTATCCCCACCAACAGAGGGACGAATATATTTAATTTTTAAATTTTACGTTCATGAGAATATTAGGCGAATTCGAATAATTAAAATAAATCACAACATCAATGCATAGCATTTTTGCCTGCTAATTTATGGACCTAATTTTATTAACTGCAGATTTAATGAAAAAATCCGTCTTATTTATCCCCCATTTTTCATGAATTATATTGCAATCGCTCTATATTACGAATGAGCAATGAAAGCGTATTTTCCGCCTGTTCTACACGATCGAACAGTGCTCGCAACGCCTGCCCCGCTGCATTGCTCGGGCATTCCGATTGGGTCACAATTAATGATCGCAACTCATCTAGCTCCCTAAGCAGTCGGTCGCGAAAAACCGGATCATTAGTGTACTGGTCGGTGATGCTTGACAAATTGCAGCCATTGGATGTATGCATTGCCATCAGTAGCTGATTGATGAGAGCGAATGGTTCTGAACGTGGTCGTTCTGTTGGTGGGCGAATAGGCGTCGAAGTAAAGCCGAGCGTAGAGCTTGGTGGTGTATCGTTGGGCGGCGTGATATCTTCCGGTGGAGTGATATTTCCACGAAATTCAGCAAAACGTTCCGTTGTCGTCTGATGTTGAGGTGTCGGATGGAAATGATAATGCTAAAAATAGACACAAAGGGTATGTGAGAAGGAACAATGAATTGTCCCAGCAAAGATGTTTTGTGATTCATGTAGAAGTTGATGAAAGTTTACTTACTGGTAGCGAAGGTAGGGTTTGAAATGATTGACCAGGATTCCGTAGCTGGTAACTATGCTCAAACGAATGCGAATGAGCGAATAAAAACTGCGTCAACTCTCGGTGCATGGACATAAGGGCTTGGCGAAATGATGATTCTTGAACCGGTTCGCACCTCGCGTGATTTATCAACTGTTTGACCAGCGAACTAATATGTTGAGCCAGAAAGACAAGCAACTGATAATTTTGTCGAGGACTTCCAAACGCGTCCATGTTGATGTGCTGAAAGGAAACAAAATTAATGTAAGAAATGGAAATTAGCCTACTGAGATAATGTAAAGCAGCTTGCATGCTTGATACAAAACCGTTTAAAGAGAAATTAAAGCATGTCCAATTTTTGGAGAAACAATTTCAATAATAAAATGTTTTATTTGTTTGATTATGAATGTTATGTTGTGACGCCAATCAGGAAGACGAAAGTTCGTCAAAAAAGGTTCCACAAAATGGGATGGTTGGTGGAAAAAAGAGGAAATCCTATGAGTTACGTCTACGTACGGTACGTCTTTTATGTGTTGACGAATATGGAGATGTAACATGTCTAAAATAGCAAACTTCCAAAGCACCCAGACGAAATGGTATCCATTCCTTGTGAACAGTGAAATTAATTAGCGTTATAATTAGCACATGACCATTAGAAGTCCTAGAAAGGATGACAATCTGCAATGTGATGTGTAAAGAAAGCTGCACGGAGCACATTATCTGGATAGCAGATATAAGAGCATGGCTACCAGATATGACTTCAAACACAATCGATTGATTGGCATTCCTTCGGTAGGTTGATGACGGGCGAAGTGACATCATCGAAAGCATGTATTTTGGTTGCGGCAGGCCATGGCTTTTTGTGGGAGCGAATTAAACTGACCTCATCCTTAGCACAGCTCTTGAATAGGGATGTGAGAAGCAGTCCTTTAACTATCTTTAAGCAAAAAAAAGTTAAATGGAATCAATATATCCTTTTTAAGACATATGTAAATTCTTTAGTGTTAAGGTAACGTTGATATTTAACTTTTTCCATTCTTTTTTTTCTAAAGCCAAATTAAGTAATTGGGATTGAATTGTGGTAATCGAAGATTCGTGGCTGAGTGAAAAGTAATTTGGAAGAAAAAAACACAAATCGACACCAACGAAAAACAAAAATCCCCCTTTGAAACAGGGGCATCGACCCTTGGACGTATCAAATGGCGTACGTTCCCAGTGTCTAGGGAGTTAATTTAAAAGTTTTCAAATATAAACTTTCGCCCAATGGTTTTCCGTGAGTGGACTTTCTTGATCCCTTTATCCTTAAATCCAACAGCTCAAGGCTAACCTTGTCGAGGGACTTGAAAAAGGTAAATAATAAAAGGGGATAAAAAAAAGTGGTGGCTATGCATGATTGCGGTCAGTTTTGAAGCCACGGTTAGGTGGGGGTAAAAACTATCGAACCGAGTGTTAAACACGGTATCACTTTTGTTGCAGGATCTGTGTCCTCCCGGTACTGCCAAATCGTTTCATGGTACTTTGATTACCTTATGAAAGATATCCTCTGTCAAAAATTTGTGGCAGCACATTCTGGCAGCAACCCAAGGAGGGGGAAAGATATTGAATGTGATAACTTTCAGTTTGTTACAGGGGATAATGTGATAGTTTCCCTGAAACCGTATATTAACCGCTGGACCGAGCGAAACTTTGACACAACGCTTTGAAGTTTGTAAATAATGTCCGTATGAAGAACAACACCAAACAAAGCCAGAAAGATCGTTCAATACGAACGTTTTCCACTTAGTTTGGGTGTTTATCGCAACACGGTTTCTCATGAAAATCCCATGCTCCAATTGAACGTTCAATGAAAGTGTCCTTCGTTAGATGACGCTATTCGGTAGGACGCAAAATATTACACATTAATTCACGATTAGTGTTTCCAGCGTGCAAATGGCGAAGGCATCATAAGGGGAAAGCGGGAAAACGCAGAGTGGTGTGAATGGGCATTAGCTGGTCTCATAATGAGGGCTTTTGCTATTTAACGCAACGTGAATAGCTTCCAATCGGGTCACGATTCGATGATGGCTGATGGCGATTAGCGAGAATTGGCATAGCGCGAGCCTGCCACCATACAAAGAGACGATCGTTCATTAAAGTTTAAAAAGCATATGCATACGTCAAAGCGCTTAAATGAGTTTATATAGCGTTCAAAATAGGCTATAATTTCAACAGATTATAATTGAAAAGGTTGCCCACTAATAGGGACAAATAGCTTTTTGAGCATAATTGCACTAGCGCTTACATATTTGAAAATATTTCTGTGAATTCATAAATCTACAGCAGGATGTTTGACGCATTTTTTTCAAACCAAATTGAAACGCAATTCTTCGTAATTCGGGGTAAGCATTTACAGCTCACTGCATACTTTTATACAAACAAGCAACACAAAACGTACAGCGTACGGCGAAATGGGCCATCAATTTAGCTGAAGTCCGTAAAGTTTTAGCTGCAAACATGCACCTCATAAACGATTTACACTAATAATACGAGTGTGTACCTGACAGGTTTTCTAGCGGAGTTTGTCAACCTGAAAGTTGGACGCCCAGCGTTGTTTGCATGTGCATTTAACCGAAATTGTAGATTTATGTACCAAAAACACAGGCGCGTGTTGTAAAACACGAAGGCAAAAATAAACAGTCTGCCGGGTCGGAAAAACTTCGGCTCGGTCACAGCTGTATAACGTTTCCTAATGGTTTCCAATTTCTAAAGGCAAACCTCAAAGCAAATCCATGGCAGCACTGTTATCACAGCACGGGGAGGGAAACGGGTGCAGCAAAGTAAAACAACCTCTCGACCGACCTGTTGTCGGTAGCCATATTGCTGTGAAAGAATGTATGAATAATCGATGTTTTAGGCAGCTGGTTACCTGGGAAAAAACCTGTTTCGATCTGGGTGCTAAGTTTATAATTAAAAGTGGCTAAATTATCTGAACCTGTGCTCTGCTGCTCAAAAACCGTATCGTGTACATTCGGTACAATTCTTTGTGGTACAAGTCTTTTGCTGAAAGCCTTAAGGTACTTTCGCTCTCGAGGAATGGGTTAAGGCTACCATAATTACTGCGCAAGCACGGAATGTGTCTACAAGGGTACGGACAATTCAGCAGCAGTGTTTTACTGCTCGTTCCAGTACCGATCAATAATGACCTTTTCTTTTCGGGGGAAGAGATCTCCCCCTCCACATCCGGTAGTACGTAACGGTCGGTAGGCTATGTTTCAAAATTGTTTCGCAAACATGCTAGAGTCAATAGGAAAACAAGAGCCTTTAGGTTTTTTGCCAAACGCTTTCCACCGCCGGCAGCAAGCTGTAGGTTCTAAAAGTCGAAAATGATGTCGATGTTCTGTACTTCTTCCCACCCAGAGGTGCTGACAATTACAACCGGGGAGTAGGAAACGCAAGTGAAGCTTGGTTTAAGCAAACAATTTTACGTGCAGTTGATGCAGTGTTTTTCGCTTTTTTTTGCTGTTGCTCTGATGCCACTAGGCTCGTTTATTCTGAGTGTCTCGTCTGTGCTGGCTGGTCACAGCTGATGTCTTGTACCGCACCGAAATATGTGGGAGAATTTCAGTGAGAGCAAAAGTTGCCCACCTAAGCACGACATTCAGCAAGACCGTCACGTTGCAGTCTGGCATGTCTGGCGTGTTCTGACATCATCGTTGAGTTTAATATCACCGGCAAGGAACAAATATTTTCACCTGTCTTCGGTAGAGAAGCAACAGTAAAAACCCCCTCGGAGGTAGGGTAGGGATCTAAACCCCAAAAAAAACCCATCCATTGCCAAATGTTGAACTGTGGTTATAACGATGCCAATGAAGCCAATAGTCGGATGTAAAAAAACCCAAAAATAGTGTGTTGAAGAAATGAGAAGGAAAAAGCGTATAAAACAACTCAATATTTGGCGGCATCAAATGTTTATGAAGGTTGCGTTTTTTATGGCAAAGGAACGGTGGTATACATGCTAAATGAGACTACAGATCACAACAGACGCAACGTACGAAAGCGTGCCATAAAATTTATCGTGGGCTCATAAATCCAGCCTTGATTTGAGCATGGCTCGTATTTTGAGCCAAAAAAAATATTTAAACACTAAAGATAAAATTTATTCGCTTTGTTTTGACTACCAAAAATATTTGAAAAGAAAATGCAAGAACTTTTATGCATAACTATTTTGGTAGATTTATTGATCGAAAAACTAATTAGTCTGTTGTTATTTCGGGATAAATTTTCTTCGGGAAACGATTCCAAAAATTAAACTACAAGGTACGTTAATCAGTAACTACAGATCTGTTGTGTGAAAAGTTCCAATTTGTTAGCCATCATTAGTAGCGTAAAATTTCATCATCATACACTTATGCAGTGACCCCCGAAAAAAAATCAGTCCAGTGTTTGCATCCCTTAGGTAAACGGAATGAACAATCCAATCCCGATACATGCTCAGTGCCACTCGGTGGTACCCTGGGAATGTGGTTGAATCTAATCGCATCGATCCATCAAGCAGAACTCCGTGACTTTCTTTTTGCTCGTGCGGATGATTCTATACCGCCCTCGCACTCTCGGCAGCGATCATCCATCACCTGTGAAGGAAAACGAAACGAAAGATAAGGAGAGTGATTGGTATAAAAATAATGGCCCACCATTGAGACATGACGGTTAGGTGAATCGAAAAATAACTCGTAAATAAATATAAATATCTTCATCACCTTGTGTATGAAAGATTTCAAATTTTTATTCATTTTAAGCGACAATCAAGCTTTAGTATTAATAATTTAAGAATAATTTTTGTTTTCTTTGATTAAATAATATCTTGTTGAAACTCATAAAATTACTCCAATTATTTTAAGTGTCTACAATTATTTGAGGCATTTATTTTAACGAGAATGTTATGCAGTTTCAACTGGATCGAAATGATTCTACCGTATCTTGATATATCCTCCTTGCACGGATATAGTTTAAAACCGGCTATAGACGGTAGTGACCTGGAATATAACATGATGAATCTGACATGAATCTGTTAAACAGACAACCTTTCTCCCCAATCCGGTTCAGTCCCCCCCTTTCTCCCAACAACACGTAAGGGACGAGTAACGAGAGCACGAGCTACAACAAGAGCATCGATATCATGCTTATGCATGTAGCCTTCAGCATCGTTATGTGTATGAGGATAAAGATAATAGATAGAGCAAAGCTCGAGCTATGACTTGCAAAAACCCCAGTAGCTGGTAGCTTCGACCAGCCTGCCATCGTCGTCAGCATGGGCAGCAAAACGTACGCCGAAGTGAAAGCGGAAGAGCAGTCTATTTATGTTAAATCATATAAATTGACTGGTGGCCGGGTTTTGTACCGTGCTTCACTTCTCGATTCTATTAAATTGGTGTAAGCCCACCCGGGGAAGCTTGCGAGCTCGTGTTTTGCCTGCACGCGTTTGATTCGCATTTTGATTTCGGTTCCGGTTCTGCTGCCAGTTTTACAGGGGCAAAAAAGGCAAAGGTTGCAAGGGGGTATGTGTACATTCTGGATAGCTGAAGTGCGCTTCGCTGATGGCATCCCGGCGGGGAGTGAAACATGAAACACACCGATCGTATAAATCGGAAAACCGTCCCAACCGATACGGGATGGATGTACGGGATGGCGACAAGATGGAGTGTGGCCTTCTGTTTGGAAATCGTTCGAAGTTAGCTTCGATCGTTCCAGAAACTTGAATCCCCGTTTTTGTATTGGTGTGAGTACACTCACCAAGCAACAAAAAAACATCATTTCGGCAAAAATCAAACGGTTCGGATGGGATTTCGAGGGTGGGAAAGGGGGAGGAATTGCGGGACGAACACGAACAGGATACGATAAAAACAGCGAGGAACCGTAAAAGTTAGATAAGATGGTAAGTGATAGATGGAATAAGCATCCAAGATAAACGGTGTGGGATGACATGGCCAACGAGATGGGCCGTCCGAAGGTCGTTAGTAATGTTCGTTTTGGGTAACGCGCACGAAATCCAACCGTATCGGATTGCTATCGGAGTAAGTGTAAGGCATCCAACATGGCTGACATGGAGTAACCGGTAGTTCGCCATAATGGTTGTTTGTGTTTCCTTTTAATTTGACAGGGCGTTTCACTGGTGTGCGAGAATGTTTTATTTTATTTTCCATTCAGTGCAAATATGCTTAAAAATGTTTGTAAAATTATGGAAATTGCCATTTTTTCTGTACCAACCGAGTGAACAACTGGGCGTCTCCATCGAAAGCTTCCCGGTGTTGGTGGCAAAAAGCATGTTGGAAAAAAGCTTTCAAATATTTGTCTATTCGTTTCAAATTATTTTATATAACTATTTTACTTATAATTTAATACAACTTATCAATCTTTTATTGGATAAAAAAAAATTCATTGTAAAAGTTACTTCAAGCGAGAAGAAATATTTCGTCTGCTTCGATGATTGTCTAATGTCGCGTTACATGAAGCAATTATTCTTGAGGATCATGCTGCTTCCCATCATGGAGTTGACCAGCCAAACAAACCTCAGAACAAATGTACGAACTACCGAGTCGCTAACAAGTTTGTGCAGGCTGTGGTTTTGCTCCTGAGCTCGATATAAAGCAATTAGCAACATTCCATTAATGATGGAATAAGGGTGGCATACCGTTGCTCCAATCCCCTTTTGCAAGAAGCTTTTTCCCATCGCCACTTAACTGGCAGCTATGCACAGCATTTGGTTTGAGTGAACGTTTTCTCTGCTCGCTCCCAACGACTTCTGTCCTGACCAAACCAAGCAACACGAAGCAAACAACTAAGTACCCAGGCAAACAGTGAAGGAAATAATTATTTGCATTTGTAAGGCTTTGGTATCAACATGATTGGGTAGCGTTGGTTTTGCGAAATATCAATAGCCGTTAAACGTGTAACATGCTCCATGCTCCTTTACCTTTCATTCCATTCCATAAACCCCAACTTGCACGATAAAACACGACAGGGAAACCTTACTATTTGTCTGCAACATTTGGAATGATTGAGTGAAACATGGTTACGGTTGGGGGTTTTTCGGTCGACATTGATCGCTTGTTGAGCAACGATAGCAGGCAGCACAACATTTTGCCTCGCCATATGTTACTTTCACCTTTGCCCAGTTTGGCGAAGAAGGGTTGGGTGGACGGGACTGGTGCCTGGGGTCGATGGTGCCGTACCGGTCTGTTTGCGAATCTTGTGGTGGTTAACCGCCTTTGGCTGTGTTTCTGGCCGTAGGACATGACGGTGCGGTAACGAATTCGGTAAACCCCGCACGAGTGTATGGTAAACGGGCGTGATATATCGATGCTGATGACGATGGCTGGTAGCCGTTTGCTTTAGGGATGTTGTCGTGATTGCAGACCATCAAACGACTCCCGGGATAACAATAGATGACCGCTACCATATCAGTGCCCTGATTGAAACACACATTTCGCCCCCCCCCCCTTCACCCTGTGTGCTGCTGTGAGTAGAGAACGGTTCTGGTAGAAGCTGTACGACATCGTAAAGGAATGTATTTACCCGAGTAGCATAGTTCCTTTCCGGCTGCTGGACAGTAATAGGTCGACCGAGATCAGATCTTTCCCTCAGATTGTACCCTGTGCCCTTGAGGCTGTAAGTAGCAGCGTTTCACTACCGGCTGCATGTGTTGGTGTGCAGGGAACAGTGTACAGGGTCAGTCAAGGGCCACAACAATTTCCTCGTACGAAATGGAATGCAAATAGAAATTTTCAGCTGAATAAAATTCAATTTGTTTCCATGTTGTGTTGAGTGACGGAACCCGCATTTCCGTACAAATCCCGTTTGACCTCGGCTCGAAAGCGACTACCAGCTTCAGGATGGTTTTCGTCTCGGAGGCCATTGTTTATGAGCGTGTTGCAGCTTTACCGCTGGATGAAGGAAACATCAGCAGTGTCTAATTCTTCGTAGCGATTGTTGCAAGCATTGGCCACGTGTATGCTTTGTGGTATTTGTTTCTCAGGAATGAAGCCGGCATGTGTCATGCATTAGTATCCGGTGCATCGTACCCTGTTCAGCATTGGTGGAGAATTTAATTTATTTTGTGTTTAACTTACGCTCGGAATCCGATTTCGAGATCGGCAAATAATGCCACACGGATGGAAACGGTACAGATACATTTCGTCGAGCTAGCCCATCATCGGTTTGGTTGGTATTTATGGACACTTGACTTGTTTGCTGGAGGGTTAAATTTTGCGCTATTCGGCGCACTTTTTTTTCTTATAAGGATCTTTCAATTATTAAGTAACGAAGAATTAGCACTAACAAAGCATAACAAAATGTATCGCTTTGATTATGTTACAGGATGAACCTCTCTCTCAGGTCATAAAAATAAAAAAAAGGAATTTTGAATTCAATTGACTTCTTCAATAATGCCTTCAATTGTAACAAAATTTATAAGAGTTAAGGATATTGTCGGGCACATTCTAATAGTCCCGCCAGACGGGGTTTACATATCGGTACTGATTATTTTAATTTGGTATCAAAGTTTATCATCTTAACCTTTTGCTAAATTTTTTCTACTTTACTGGCGTTTCTAGACTTCTTTTGGACGCTGTTATCTTTCTGCGGAAGAAACAAAATGCTAGATAAGCTGTATATGATGGACAAAAACTACATTTGTAGGTACTCAATGTGCTATGTGGTTCTGAGCGCAATAGGATAATTTGTATTGTTTCAAGTATGAAATATGCATGAAAAATTTTAGATGAATCTTATGTTATTCTATGTAACGTAAATTTAGGCGCCCCACCTTCCCCCTAAATAACAAATCGTAACGCTGGCCAATCCCATTCCACCCCTACCAGCGCTACGTAATAGTTGAATGATCCAATAAAACTTATTCTTCTAGTAACACATACAACTATTAGAATTTTAATAAAATATTAAAAAAAATATCAACTAGATACATTTTAGCCTCCCAGCAGCTAGTGCTCTTCAACTATTCACTTCAACAAAATTTACAGCACTCAATCCGTCATGATGAAGGTGAAAATTGAGCGCAATAAGAAAGGGATTACACGGATTAGATAGCTCACACTGCACACATCCACAGCAGGGCTTTAAAGTAATTTGTTAATGAACCCGTCAGCCCTATGCACTCACCATCCAATTATCTTGCCCTTTCACAACCGAAAATTTAATACCATCGGATCATACCCGTGCCTTGCCGTGCTTTTTTTTTTGCTGAGTGGGTGCTATATTTCACTGCTACGTAGCCCATAACCAGCAGCTGCCTTGCTGGATGCAAACAGACGAAAGAAAGGAGCGAACAGGATCAACCGAGCATCACCGAGAGAGAAAGAGTAAGAAAAAAAGGTACAAGTCTTTGTTCCGTCATCTACTGTCAGAGGCTTTCAAGCGTAACGTTGGAGAAGACACCTCCCTGCTGATGCTGCTGGTGGTCCGTACGGTTAATGAATGAAGCTTTCATCCGGTTTTGTAGCAGGAAGATTGCTCCTAAAAATAGCTACCCTTATGGAATGGGGGAGGCGACCAAAACAAGCTGCCGCTCCTGGAAGAGTGAAACTGAACCGGCCATTTACTTTTGCGTATACACTCTCGGTCTCGTATGAATAGCCCTTATAGTGAATGCTTCATATTATCTTCAAAACTGAATGTTGGATGGGTTTTTTTGAGGGAGATGGGGAGCTTTTGCTTTTTGCACACCCGCAACATAATGCTATGTTGACATACGAGCTGGTTTTGCTGGAATGCTTTCGTGCTGAGGCAGTGAAGGATATGTGTCTTGTGGCGCGTTTTGTGCACCAGGTCCCGATCCCTGGAATGGACACTTTTTGGCACCGGCATCATCCTGCCAGTGGCATTCCAACATCAACGTTGGCAAGGCGGTGGTTGGGTTTATACAGTAAATTTCAAACAGCTTTGCACCCGGTTTTTCCTTTTCCACCAGTGTGTGGTTACTTCATGAAACGTGCCTGTGTGCCTCCATTTCGTACGGCTCCTGGAGTACAGGAGTAGAGAGAAATTATAAATAAATTTGCAAATGGATAGATCATCCTCAGTTGCCTCGAGCATCTTGGTGTAAATCAAGTTCCTACCGTAAATTATGATGTGCTCTAATTGAAATATTAAATATAAAACCCAACAATAGCAAAATTCCTTTCCGGAACTGGATGCTACAGACTGTTTTACGTTCCCAAGGGTACACACAAACCTTACCAGCTCAGAGCAAACAGGACCTAGCAAAGACATACATATTACGTTAACTTTAATGAGCAGAAGCGGAGACATTGTGGTTCTCTACACTAATTCCAGCCCGATGTTGCTATAGTCGGCCCTTCCAGGCGACGTTTCCAAATGATTGATCCATTTAACATGCGGTTTAATGTGAACCTTCTTTATCCATAGGTCTATTCGGGCTCGAGTACGAGTCCTAGAGCAACACATACTTGTAGTGTTTGTAGTTGTGTAATATCACGCCTATTAATTGAGCGCCATTTCCTAAACAAACCACGTTAGCAGACATTCCAGACCCGTTCCATCCCTAGCTGTGTAGGTTAGACGGTTATGAAACACACCTTCTGTGTCGATGTATGCAAAACGCATTTAAAGTTTATGCTTATTTAATATCCCGGTAAAATAGCTCCTGTTTGTTGCCGTTCACACTGGCAAGCGATTGTTCTGATTTGAGATGCATGTAAAAGCTTCCAAATAAATCAACACTAAACGTGAGTGGTGAAGATGGTTTGTGTGGATTTTGTTGTAAAATCAGCACTCTAAGCTCTAAAGCTTTGAAAGCCGGCCTACACACCGACGAAGGCAATTACGGTTAGAAGCCACCTCTCATCAATCTTACCACTTTTGCAGGTGTAGAGCTTCGGGGGAAGTCCACACACAGTCACGCACACAAATGGTTGGTGCGACCGAAATTGCCTAATGTCGTGGTAATAATACTCTTCACAGAGATGTGTGTCTTCACTGTACGGCAACGAATGGACGAACATCTTCGCACGGCTATATTGTTACCATAATCCCTAAAGCACTAGTGAAAGTTTCACCAATCCACTATTTCATCGTCTCAGCGATGGTGTTCTTGTGTTGGTAAATGCTTTTGATTCGATTCGGGCATGAGCATGAGAACATGAGCATTCAAATCTTAAGGTAACAATCATCAACAAATCGCTCGTAAGCCTTATCATCTGCTTAGGGGTTTTTGGGCAAGCGCTCGACCACTTCCCAAACAATGCACGGAGACAAAATATGCAAAGTTGAATGTTGCTTGATTGGCAGTGTTGTGGCAGAGTTTCTGATTGCTGCACTTTGCCTTTGCCGAAAAGCTTTGGTGGCTGTTTGTGTGCCGTGTTTATGGTTTAGGCTAATCACCTTCCTTCGCCTTGTTGCGTGATTGAGGTGGTCGGCGTTTGTGCTGAGCTGGAACGACCTCTTACAAGTTTTTCGTTTACACGTAGCAGAGAGACGGAGAGGTGATGCGGTACCTTTACATCCTGCAGGTAAGTTTCTTCGTGCCAAAGGACAATTTGAGATGAACGTGTATGTGTGTGTGTGACATTCTAATAGGCTAAAGGAAAATTTGTGTTCCGTTAGCATGCTAGTGCCGCTAAGACGACAGTAGGTATTTCTTGCTTTCGGAGCGTAGGATCATCGTGAACTATAGCATAAATTACACACTTACCATCGAAGCAAGGCAGGTGATTTCATGCAATGTTAAATAGGATGCTGCCAAGCAAAAAGGAAACCAATTACTAGAACGACAACGTGAAATATTGCGAAACGCGAAACATCGCACAGACGTGAAGTTTGATGATCATTACCTTTCTTTTCGCCCTTTTGCATGGGTAATGAAACAAAATGAGATGGAAAAGGTGAACACTGCTAAAAGGCTTCGATTTCTGCTGTCGTCTCGTTTAAGATGAACATTGAGCTAGATTTTGATAGCTTTCAGGAGATGCACTGGTAGGAGAAAAAGTTGTTTTGAAAGGTTTTAGATACATTCATTCAATTTTAACACACCTTAAGCAAGATTGAAAAGATCTAATCGGTTGTTTAAATTTACACAAAAAAGGTACCACAAAAATATGAAATTAAAAACATCTGGACACATATTCATGGAAAAGGCTTATTGCATTAGCAATAAAAGGATTATGATAAAAAAAATAAAACCACAAAAATTTCCCGAAACAGACCTTCTATGCACTCGATGGAAAATGAAATTCGACCGAAGTAACGCCCACAACGATCGACAGGGATCTGCGTGCGTGGGTAAACAGAACCTTTTTTTGGCCCGAATTGGCTAAATAGATCGACGGCAAGGCGTAAGATGATGTTAATTGACAAGCGTAAAGGTAAAAGTGTCCTCTCTAGGGTGGCTTATACAGGTGGCTTAACAGGATGTGTGCCTTGATTCGGCATCATGTTTTTCTGTTACTGGTTACTGTCTACCGGATGTGGGTTTTACCCTAACACAACCGGCTTATGGCACCGGGAAGACAGATGAAAATTGGCATGCGTACGGAGAATAAATTGTATTGAATTAACGCTTCAGGCGTTATCTGCTTTTACCTTTTCGATCGAAGCGTTACGGCTTACGGAAAAACGGGAAACTGAAGCAAGTTGGAACTGGTTGAATCAACAACGTAAATACATTTCGACATACCGAATTTTCGCATGAATTTCCTTGAATTGAGTCTAGCTGCATCTCCATTGATGCGGGGTTTTATTTTCTCTTTTGAAAACCAACGGTAACTCATCTTACATTCCCGGAACTATGAAACAATGGACACCCTGACGGGTGTCTTTTTGGGCGAACAAAAGAGATCCTGTTAGTAAGCAGAGCAGATGAAATTTTCGTTTTGCCAGCATTCCTTTCATTGCTACCTATCAATGGGTTTGTTGATACGTTGCTTTTGTTATTTGTAATATTTGGGTTAAATCAAGGAAAACGATATGTGATTAAAATAGGTAAGCGTACAAATCTTGGAATCGAAATTTCACAACCTAGGAAACTAGCTCGCAAGTCAGTTAAATGGAAAGTATGATGCAAAATTTAATCCACATTTTGTTACAATCATTTTGATTTCTTCAAACAATAAATATTTAAGATGAGATGATATTAGTTGGAAAGCTGTCTCTTCCAGAAGAAGCCATTTTCAACTATGCGATAAAATAAAATAGCTTGTTTGACAAGGAATACTGAGATACTAAGATAGATCACTGAGACAGATCAAAATCAATCATGTAAGCTTGTCTTCTGTCTGTTTTTGCTTGCATCAAACCTCTTTCCATGAAGTTTGTAATTTAGACGGATAGATTTTATTTGATTTTTTTTTCAGGAAAAGAAAGTTCCTGGAAAGCTGGAACAAAATTCGAACGTACCAAAACGTACGTCTTTGGTAGGGAATGATAATTGAATATTCTGTTTGATGTATTCATCACGTGATTCACTCTCATTCGAAGAAAATCATGGTCTTAGTCAAAGACTAATCCCCTGCTGCTACTGTTTCTGCTAGTAATGGGTTACATTCTATTTTTCCGGAGTCGGTGTAATGCAACTCCTTTACTTCCGAAATATGAACGGCTGTATTAAAACTGTTTAAATCAAATGATCGATGACAACGGAAATATTCGAAGCGTTGGTACTTAATTTCAATACCAATTGAAAACTATGGAGAGTACCAATGAAAACTTTGGAAAACCCAGATGAAAACTGTAAAAAATTACATTTGAAAAAATCCCCCAAAAAAATATTATTCGTAAACTTGTGAAAATCTATTAAAAAAGCGTTTTGAAAACATGTTAAAGAGTGCTGCGAAACACTAATTTGAAAATTAATTTAAAAATGGTATATATTCCGGTGTCGACTCCGGAATCCGTATCAAACTCAATTCCGACGTTGACTTCGGAATAAAACGGAACTTGATCCTGGAGTTGATTCCGGATTTAGTTAGAGTTGAATCCGCACTCCGGAGTCAGAGTGGATCCATAATTCTACTCCAGAGTGTTGATCACTAGTTTCTACAACGAAAGCTAAACAGAAAACTTCATATCAGATATAGAACCAAAGGAATTGTTAGTAGAGATGGTGATTGAATTTCGTACATTCGCGAAAACTGCAACTTTAAGAATCCACTCAAAAATAACCCTGTAATTCTGGTGGTTGTGTGTTTTTTTTGCTTACTCCTAATCTCAGTGTACAGTTTTGACACTTCGTTTAACACCTCAACACTGGCGTTTGAAGAGTGAACAAAAAAGAAAACATAAAACGGTGTGGCAACCAAAAACAAAAAAACAACAACCATCATGCAAAGAGTATCAGATAAAATATGCTGATAAGTAGCCCGTACAAAAAAAAAGATACGATAAAATGGTGGGCTAAACTTTTCGCTTCAAAGTTTACGGTACAGTAACGAGAGCTTAGTGTTCGGCGTTGACGATGCTGTTGAAACTGAAAGCGGATAAATTCCGGAAGAATAATTGCGGGATTAAGGTCAGAGAAAATAACGGATGAATGCGGCAAAGAGCTTATTTGTTCGGTTGGACGACATTCCCGTACTAATTACATAGAGGCGAGTAAAAACAGCACCGAATCAGGAACGACGACAAAATGGCGACGACCAACCGTCAGCGCGGCAAACTAAGCATGGACAAAAAGGGCGTCAAGGTGTAAGTGTGTCTTGTCTCTCGGTGGACATGTCTGTATGTTACGTGGATGATCATCAGCTCCTTTGTGTTCCGAGGCTTGCAAATGGTGTTTCCGGTGCGAAAAGTTGTCCCGTTTTTGCCAGTGTCCGAACCGATGGAAAAGAGAACTACAATGGCCTCTGTTTCCCTATGTTTCTATGCACATGCAATACAGTTGTACATCCCTTGCATAATGCAGAACCCGTATCCTCGTGCAGGGGATACCACCATCATCGCCTTATCTCGATACACTGTCGTGCATAAAACAAGAAAATGATGTACGAACCGTTCCGGGTGAGTGTATATCGGTGCAAACCGTACAGAAAGTCTTCCCATTGTAGTGTGCGTGTTTTCCCCTGTACGGAGATAGGGGGTGGAGAACTGTAAATGGCAGATGTTGGCCTTAAAGGCCTGAAGGCTCCATCTGCTACGGACCGGAGATTACAGCCTTTGCGTCTGTGGTCGTGGCAGTGTTACTCGTGGCCAAACCACCATTCACCAATGGTCTCAACTTTTAGTACCTTTTTCGTTTTGTTCCCCACACAGGCTCGTCAGCGGCTTTTTCCTTGTAACAGACATTAGTGTTTAGAACCAACAATGAATCCCTAATGCCTACGAGGAATAAGTGGAACCTATAAATGAGGAGACCTTTGCCAGGATAGGACTCCCGTACTCACGTCCTGTACAACAGCAGTCCCGGAGCATGCAAAATGTTTTGCTGGAACATATTGTCTAGCATGGGCAAGCACCTTAATACCATACTACGCCAAAGTACGGGAACAATTTCACCCATAAATCAACAAAAAAAGCTGTATCATTATGGTCTAAATCCTTGGAACTCAAATATCGCTGCGGGGTGATACGGTGTGTACAGCGGTACATGTACATGGACTCTGCACGCTAAGAAAATCCAAAACGAAGATTACACACGACACGGGATTGCGTTTTTGAGCACAAGCTTTGACCAGGTTTGCAGGTGAGGTGTGGGAAATTTGCATGAAAGTTCTCTTCTGAATGTCGTTTCTTCAACAGAGGTAAAATCCTGCTTCAAAACATTGGTCGTAAAAAGTTTTTTTTTTTTTTGTTTCTTAAATTGATGACAGTTTGTAGATTATTTTGTACATTAGATTCAGGATATTGTACATCTGTTATTTGTTGTACAAAATAATGAGATACTTAAAAACCTTCCTTGCAGTTCTTCTTTTTAAAGTCTGAAGTCTGACTGATGACATTGTTTTGAATAAATATTTAATCACCATTGATTTGTTTCCTTCCCCAAATCTTTTAACGTCTTTCTTATTGCTAAAATGCACTAAAATATCGTGTTTTCAATGTTTATTTTTACCATAAACGTAAGCCAAACGTTCGTACCTATTAAAGTAAAGCTATCTGCCGCAAGAGCATTCTCATTTCAACTGTGCTTCGAAGTAGCGGTGGAATAAGAAAGCAAAATCGTGCAAGGGTAGGTTTCTTGTTTTCCTACTATTTCATTTCCTCTTTCGAGTATTGGCTTTTTTTAACGATTTGCTGGAGGAAAAGTTTTAGTACCATCGCTGGCTGCATGTGTTCGTTGAGCGTGTGTTTCATCGCACTTGAGACTCGCTCGTCTTACATCGCCTTACAGCCAACCTTCATAGTGGCTTCCGTGGTTCATCCATTCGGAGAAAATGGCCATGAAAAAGGGCAGATTATTGGATTGGGAAAGTGGGGAAAAAAGTAAATGTCAACATAAAATCAACACTCGTTCATTCCGCTTAGTGGCCTCCGGGTCCGCCTTTCTCGGGTTTCGCTGCGTTGCTGTAGCGATATAAACATTTCCCACGGTAAAATCTTGTTATCGTCCAGCACAAAAACAGGAAGGAAGCGTAGCATCGCTGAGGTCCCACCCTTGGTCGCATCCCTACAGTCATACAGCACACAAACATCGGACGAAACCCAGTTCGGCAAGTCTTCGGAGATGTGAAACCCGGGTGAGGCTGCCGGGCAACTAGACTGTGCATTAAGCTTTTTCGCCCCCCCCCCGGGGAAGGATGGTTAGAACCGGCCTGCATTCTGGAGTGTCGCTTGGGAATGAGGGAAATCCTTCAGTGCGGATAAATTCGCAATCCTCACCAAAGCGTCACTCTCATAGGAGCACACTCAAGGGACACGTAGTGCCTGATTCCGGTGACAATATCAGATATCCAAGCGTAAGGACCGAAACCAAATAACCGCGCCAAAACTTAAGCTCGCTGTTTTGTGTGCAAATAAAGTCGAAACCAAACAAAACTCGTCGTTCCAATGGAAAAGGAATTGTCTTTCCACTAGCAGAAAGCACACCAAAAAAGGGAGATGGGAAAGAGATTTTCCACTGCACTATTTGCCATAAATAGTGTTTTCCACATATGTTACGATCCGAACAAACATCAGAAATCGTCAGTCCATGAAACGACGGGATCGGTGTCCTGGGCGAACATTCAAGAATTATTTGACAAGAGGATGAGAGAAAAAATGTAATGCTACCTAGCAGGGACAGTGCTTGTTTTGTAAAGACAAACAAACGATTTGTAGCAAAAGGTTGAGTTGAGTAAAGTTTTTCCATCCCAACTATGGACACCGCACGATGAAGTTCCCGATCCCGAAGAACACTGTTTTTCCCAAAGAAGGACATAAGAGAAGTTTATTTCCGGGATGTGACCGGTTCCAGCTGGATTTAATTGAGTAATTAATTGCAAAATAGCTTTATAGACGAAAGCTGCAGCTAATGAAATTGTGCTTTAAAACTTACTTAAAATAATATTAAATGGGAAAAGATGTTTGTTGATACAAAATCCTCGCGGTTTATTAACGTGAAAACGGTATATTAACTAGTGATGGGAACTCCGGGCCAGATTCATGAATCCACTCCGACTCCGGAGATGATGAAAATCTGATTCCAAAAAATTCGGGATTCAGCTCCGAAATCAATCCTGTATTTCTCCAGATTAGAAGCCGGAGTTAATTTAGAACTCGTCCCCTGAATCTAAATTTTCCAGGAGTGTATCACATACTTTTTAAATTATTTTCAAATGAAGTTTTTCCAGTTTGACTAAGGTTTTCTTATAATTTTCCTCATATATTGTGCTTTTTTTGTATTCTGCACATGTTTTCGCATAATTTTTAAAAGATTTCCCCAACTCTTGGATTATTTTTTTTTGAGGAATTTTTCGAATTGGAGTTTTCTCTTCACTAACATTAACCCATCATAAGACGAAAAAAACATTAACTCTGTTAGCGTTCTTTTCACTGTTTTCAACCATTTCTCTGTCTGAGCTGCATCCTTCAAACTAAATGGCAAAAGACGCACCGCTGAGCAACGTAGATTCAGTGCATATATTTTTGTCCGCTTACGATCCCGGTGCTGCATTCTTCCTTTGGGTTTTTGCAATCCCTGACTGTGTGTCAACAGTGTCTTGACGGATTCAGGTTGTGGATCTAAAGTGATTCCGCTTTCAATTGGCTGCAAGCGTTGTGTTTCGTCTGCAAACAGAAACGACTGTTCCTTTATCAGCCAGCTTTTGCCCAGATCGATTGCTACGCCAGACAAGCGAGTCAGTAGCCTTTTGGCTGGCAGATACGGCTACCGGTAAACCATACGAGCAATGATGCCAGACGGTAGAAAGAAAGAGACAGAACAAAGGGAGGGACTTTGTGGAGTACGAGATGTTGGAAGTGTTTCCTTGCAACATGACTTTGTGCTAGATTGGATGGTTGATTTGGTTGGTTTGACTGGATTATCAACATTTCTTACCGTGCTGTTTGTTGTGCATGCGGTAGAAGATGCACATGCTGCCATCGACCGTTGCCTGTGTACGACTGCTCGTTACATCCGTTTTGTTTGAGCGCACTATATATGGGCACGGCTGCAATGCTATTGTAAAGCGTAGTTTCATTTCTGATGAATTCCAACCTTTGTTGCAGTGTAGTGCTTGTTTCTCTTTACGCTTCATTTTACATTTACATTCTCATCTCTGTTTGAATAAATTCGCTCTTGATGTTTGCTAGCGGGTAATTTTCTTCATTACCTCATATGCAATATTGTTAGCCTGGAACATGCTGCCTGCAAAAAAACATTGCCTCGGTCGTAACGTTGCTTGCTGTAAGCTTTGGAATTTATTTAACAGAAATGCATTTGATTGTGTAGCGTATACCAAGAACACACCATGCGTAAAGGAGGAGAATGTTAATACGCTTTTCTGTTGCAGTATGGAATGTTTGCTGTAGGAAGCAAATTCTGTGTTCAGTGTGTGAGCCTTTCGAAAGCAACTTTCTTTCTTTGTTTGTGTAACATATTAAAAGCAGCTATTTTATGTTTCTAAAATGCTCTAACCCATGGTAATCGAGATCAAAAGTGGATTAAATGTCCGGCCAATATGCAGCATGGAAAAACATTCAAGGATAAGCTTTTCTTTCACTTTCATCGACACATAATTTCGATCCCTGTTCATGGTGAGGTCCCCCTTTCATAAAGGAAAAGTTCGGAATTTTTCTCCTCTTTCGGCACACATACATACGCACGCACTTAAATAGGACATAGGCTTTTCGTGGGAACGTGGGTCGTGGGTTTTCAGCGCATTTTCTCGGCGCCGGTTTTGTTCTTGCTCGATGGAATGCCAAAATAGGATCAGTAATATGGAAAGTTTTATACGTTCACCTTGAGGCATGAGGAGGAAAGTGGCAAGAGCAGCACAAGAAATCGTTACTACTTATCGGACGCGGTTCAGAGGAAATTTAACACAAAATGGAACAAATATTTTAAAGTGTTCCTCTCCGCCCTGCAAAGGTTTATCCCGCAGTAGAGAAAAAGTTTTCGGAAAGAATTTTATTGAGCTTTACAGAGCCTTTGTGGGAAGATGAAACATTCCGTTTGATTGAAGGGATCGAACGCTTCGTCCAGGACATTAAAGTAACGCTCTTGAATGAAAATATATAAAGCAATCAATATTAGACATCAAATACACAGTCCTAGGGAATTCTAAACCTTTAACGTTTAAGAGTCGGAGTTCCTTCGTGGTATTTTCAGAATTATGAGTTATGCACGGAATACGATTAGGGTGATATGTAATTTGCATAATCCTCCTTTCTCAAGCGGATCCTATGACTACGTTCCTTGGAAAAGAAAAAAAACATTATACTCATTTACTGCGGCAGCACACTTAAAGCTAGTTGTAGAAAGTTGATCATTCTGCCGTAATGTATGGGAACGTGTTTTTATTACTTAGCCAATACTATGTGCTCGAAGTGTGCGAGAGCTCCACGGAAGATAGTCTTTCCATCCAAAAACCATGTAGTGCGCTTCAATTTCTTAGATTGGATGCCTCTGCTGTTAAAGAGGGTGGTGTTGATACAAGAGGCAAAAAACAGGATCACACCCTTTTTTGGAAGTTTGGGGCTATGGGGTGTTTGTTGGCAAGCAGCTAAGGCAACTACATAAATCATCAGACTGAAGTGATTAACATAAAACTACAATAAATATTTGAAAACGATGGGCATATGCGAGAGTAGGAGTGGATTTTCTTGGCTGTGCTATCGACAAGAACGCAAAAGAAAGGATATGTGTTTGCACGAAGTACACAACACACGTTTTTTTTTGTTTAGTAGCTGATGTTATGGATAGTCCATCGTATACGCACGTGTGATGTTTCAATCTGAGCATAACTATTACATGAAGGGAGATGTTTTTATATTTTCATTATGATCAATAAATTCTTGTGTGCCATAATGGACCATTTATATTTGTATATTTTATTTGATTGGCATTACAGTGTGAAGTATTTTCACATGAGAATCCATTAAATGCGCTTTCAAAATTTTCTTTCCCAGGCAAACAAAAACATTTGTGGTTTGCATTAATGGACAGATTATATTTAGAGCTTTCGAGATTATGCTTTGAGTGACACCCGTGCTATTTTGTGTTGAAAGTTTATATTGTTTCTGCTAAGTGTTAATCACAATTCTTCACCGAGCACCGTGTACACTTAGCTGCAACGGTTCAACTGACATCCCTCGACAGCTTCCTTACAACAACGCTTGTGTGCCTCCCAACGACAAATGTCACCGTAAAACGTTTGTTCCATGCTGGCTGTCACTTCAAAAGTCATCACTCTTTCTGCGGGCCGCTCAACATCAAACAAGGAGTTTGGAACGGAAAGAGTTGAAACCCTCCTTCTCCCCAAAAGGTTGAAAGGATGGATGGGCTGAAGTATTGCATACATCCACTGTATAGCCAACCATTCAGGGTGTACTATTCATGTACTTCAGGCATACATTCACGTACCAGGCGGCTGATGAAGATGAATGCAACACGCTGCAAAGTGCTAGTCTTCGTCAAATAGTGCTGCTAATACCATTTGTACGCGAGAAAAGGCTACAGAGCGCTGTGCCTTCTGCCACGCATGTGAGAATGACGCGTGACGTGCGGCTGTGGGACGTGTCGCAGCATTGAAGTGCCAGAGACAAAAGGACACCGGAACTTCTCAGCAAAGAGGTTTCACCGTTGTGAAGAGTGGTTCAAGCGACAAGAGGTTCAGCCAGCGTGTGACATATACCTGCCTAGTTTAGGATGGTTTTGGGTTTTTTTTTATTTTCGAAAAAAGCAACAAACACTTCTCCATCCGGGGGGGCTATCAACCCGGGTGGTGCCATGCTTAATTTTGGTCTTTGTTCTCGGGGTCGTGTTTTCTTTCCATCTAAATCGTACACCGTGTCCTTGGACGTGCGGTGGCAACAAATGGCTGCAGCACAGTTAAAAGGATTGAATCTGCAGTTGGAGCAATTTTAAACCCGCCGCTTCTGGATGCTGAAGTATCATCAGCGATGGGTTGGGTTTCGACGAAATGCTGTGAGAAATATAATTTTGCAACCTTTTTTTCGAACCCCCCCGTGAAGCAAGCCCCACAAATGACTTTTGGGATATTTCGAGGTGATACGGTGGATGCTGCAACGATAAATGTTTCGTTATATTTCTTAGTACGCAGCGAATGGAAGCGTGTTGCTGCAGTTGCGAAACGCTTATAAAAGGTTGCTATTCAGTTTTTATTCTTCGTTTTTTTTCCTTCAGCCCTAGCGGGAGTGAAAAGTTCATCTAGAAATTAAAATAAATTCTACTTATATTGAAATGCGTACGAACAGCTAAGTTAAAGCCTGAGAGAGCTCTAACTCTACTGAAATTATGTTCTTCTTCAAATCCGTTTATTCAGCCCTGTGTGATATGCAGTTTATCTGCATGAAATTAGATAGTAGACCACTGGTAAGGCTGAATTAAGCTCATGATAGTCGTATATAAGCAAACGACAGATCGTCAGCATCCTATTATTCCAAACAACAAACTAGCAGCTAAACTGAATAAATGAAACACATTTACGTTGCATCCAAATGTCGATACATTTCCCTGCGGTGATTTGTGAGGAAATAAGTGAACGTTTCGATTAAATTTTAAACGCATCAATTCATCAGAAGTAAATCAACAAATCGATCATGAAATTGGAACATAAACCGAGCAAAACCGTTTCGGTGCAGAACGAAACATAAGTGCCCCGTGGAGGGTTGGTTTCATTTCTTTGTCCGCTTGCAGCAAACCTTCTGTGGCCAGGTTGCCGTGCTAACTTGGTGGGTTTTACGGCTAATTGATTGAAAAGTGGTTAAATTTGTGCAATGAAATGATGAAGCAATTATTGGTTTTTTATACCAATGCTGCCCTGTTCATATGTTTTCATTTTGTTTTTATTTCAAATAATGATTCTCCAAAAAATTTTCTTTGCCTCGTTCGTATTGCAATAAGCAAAAAGTGACTTTGTTGCTGTTTAGAAAAAATGATAAATCTCTAAGCTACAATGTTGTGTAGGGTCGTTTTTCTTGCCTTCGTTCTTATAGGAGTATGTCAAAATATGTGCCGTGCTGTGAACATCCTTCCGGCTTGATAGCAGCAAAGGCTAACGAATTCCTTTCATACTTCCGAGATCAAAAGCAATTGCAGTTAAACTTCGACGTACAATTGCCTGGAGGCAGCATGGAGAGCTCAGCCTATCAATAAGTTTGTCGATGAAGTCGATGCACACAGTTTTTCAAATTAAATAAGATGCCAATGCAGTAGTATACCTTACCGAAACCGTGGACATTGTATGGAAATTCAATCCGACTGTGGTTTCCAGTGTGGTAATATAATATTTTCATCTAGCACTATGCTACCATTGAGCCTTGCCTGTGCTTGTTTGCTGTGTACAGCTTATACCATTAGGTTTTCATTATCGTCCTTTTCAGCAAAAATACTCACACACACACACAAAAA
The DNA here is from genome assembly GCF_943734845.2 of Anopheles funestus. NCBI lineage: Eukaryota > Metazoa > Arthropoda > Insecta > Diptera > Culicidae > Anopheles > Anopheles funestus. Next base: position 13,908,080 of record NC_064599.1, on the reverse strand, counting down.
CAAAACTTTAAGGTTGTTGGTTGTTGTGGTGATATTTTTTGTTCCTCCCCATTTCCTGATGCTGCATCTGAGCTCGTTTCAACATCTTGCCAGAGCCATATTTATCCCTCTACGATCGTTTCTTCTCCTTCCGCTTCATTATGTAGTTTGCGGTTCTAATGCGGTACGGTGAGCACCGATATTTTCTCCTGACGTTTGTTTCTTTGCGTGGCTATGGAGGAACTTTCTTTTGTGGTTCGCCACAAAGTTCACCACTTGCGCCTATGCACACACACACACATGTGCTGTCAGTTCGTCTGTGTCTGCTTTCTGTGCTTTTGCTTCTAAAGTGTGCCTAGAATGGCATTGGAAAGTCGCATGAGGAAATAATATAATCCCTCAAATAGTATCAGCCTAACGAGGAATGGGCAAATGCAGACACAGCCATGCATGGTGATGGGAAGGAACCGAAATACAAATGAACAACGTGCATGCAACGTAAGCTAATTTGCAAACGGTACCTGCAGTTAGAGCGTATGGTTTTGCATTTTATAGTAGAAGAAAAACGGAAGAAGTAAAGGCAACATAAAACTGTTGCCTTATTTACCATCGTTTCGTTAGCATAAATATCGTCACAGTAATTAGGGTTTTAAAGTAGATAATTAATCCTCTTTTTATATGTGTAATGCTTTTTGTGTAATTTTAAGCAATTTAAGTAAGTACCCTCTACTACCGTTATGTAATAGTTTAATTATCCTTTATGGGTTTTTAATAAAAAAATCAAATAAAATGTATACACTGCATTAGTTTAATTTTCTACTATTATTACTAACAACTTATTTTTCACTCTTTTTGTAGGACTGTAGAAAATCTAGTTAATGTCGTGTTTATCGTACATTCCTGCACGACATATTACGGACAAACAAACCACTCAGAAACGTTGTACCATTAAAATAGAACATGTAGCGTATAACATCAAGTGCAGCCGTCTTTGGCCTTCTTCAGTTGAAGTACTCTTCTGGATCGACTACACATTGTATGGGGAAGCAACTTCATCACCCTTCCAGGATGTATGTTGCTACGTGTAGGTTTGGAAAGAAAAGCATCCTGTTGTTATGCATTCTTCCCGCAGTGGAAAGTGCTATCCGCGTAAGGAGACCTAGAGAAAAGGCGCTTTAAAGCTGCGAGACGCCAAACATGCCAAAGAGTGCTGCGCTTTTCATCGCCGCACTCAGTATCGTCAACAGGACTAGAAACAGCGGAACACACACACACACTCGAGAGATAGGGCCATCGAGCAAGTTGCAGTGATGAGGTTGAACACAGGGACTCGAAATAAGAGAAACAGAAGAGTTCACTTCACTATATGAAGCTGAATAGGTCGATGAGTTCTGTTGTGACTTATATGCAGTTAATCTGGAATGAAAACGAGCGCCTCTTCAGGCTGTCTATTGCGTTTGTCATTGTTAATCTAAAAAACAGCATGGCATACAACGCGATACACACTGGCGTTTATATTATCTGGCTTATTGTGAGGCAAAAATGGATCATCAAGCAAAAATACGGTTCCGAAAAAGAATATCCCACAGAGTTTTTTTTTCAACAATTATCTTGGTTATCTAGCTTAGGAAGAATTGTTCCCGTTGTTATCAGTAGTCAGTGAAAAAATGCACAAAAATGTTAATCTAATAAATTCCGTTCCGGAGTATTTCATAAGACGTTTCACTTACCGCTTATGAAGGATGTATGAAAATTTTGATAGACAAAAATAAAGTTTCTTTATCTTGACATAAGCATTTATAGCCAACTTACCATTTTGGAACCATGTTGATGATCCGATTCTCTCTATGGTAGCACAACGTATCGATAACATCCTAACAATAGTCAGGCCGTATGTGGCTACTGAAGTCGAAGAAGCTGAAGGAGAAGATTTTGAAAAATTCTTGAGGAAACCGAAGCTTTCATAGATGGTGGAAGATATTAGAGCTGAAGCATATGGAAAGAATCCGGCCTTCAAGACGTCTTCATGTTAAAATTGATTGCAAATTGTGAACGAAGCAAGAGAAGAAACGATATGATACAGCGTCTGTAGATGTTTAATAAATATACTTCAGATCATGTGAAGTACCTATGAACGAACCTAAAAACATTCGACTTCAAAATTGAAAAAGATAAAAAATTGGCATTCAATGAAACAATGCAAGAAAAAAATTAAATTTTGTTGATGTTTTGTAGTGAGTTTAACATATTTTTTGATGCTATATAAATTTCACCCAAAATCAGTTAGGCCTTGAATTGCTTGTTGTGCTTTTTTTAAGACAAATTGAATCAACATCGAAGTGTAAGCCCAAATACGTTTTTTTATTCAACTAATGCTTAGACGTTCGGGTACGAATTTCATCGTGTTTACTCTAGCGTAGAGTGTTGTGGTATGGTATAACAATACCGAACCGAAGCTAAGAAATGTAATCCCCTTTTGCAAAGGAACGTTTCCGTTTCGCAAGATCTTCAATCCAAGTTGAGAGTTTCACTTCACCAAGTATTGTCGGGATGCTTGCAATCATGTCCTAGAGCCTATTTTGCACGAAATAACGTACTGAAGAAACAATATTATTTGACCCCGGGGGCTCTATCATCACTCCATTGGAACGGTTTCATCGATTTTTTTTCTAGGGGAAGTAATTTACCCATTTGATTATCCCATCCGTAGGCTTATCGAAGGCAATGTAAAAGCTAGTGTGAACATTGGGGAAGATATCTGGGGAATGTTATTGAATTGGATTCCTGCAGGAACTTTATCGAGTACAACGTAATGATGCATTTAGAGTGCGCATGTTTGTTAATAATCCTATTAAACATACAATGATATTGATTTGCAGCTTATAAGTAATAAAACTCTAAATTGAGAATAAATATAATATATAATATAATATAGAATAAATATAATATAATATAGTAATATTAGTAAATAACTCAGATTTGGTGAAGTTTTTACAATATGTATTCAACATTTGGACTCATTTTTGACTAATATAATGTGCACTATGCTGATAGGGAATTATAACCGATTTGATTTGGTCGCCTATCTCTACGCATCAACATGGATTCTTCCGTCATCGCAGTGTGTCTACAAATCTGATCGAATTTTTATCCCACTGCCATGCTGCATTCGCCATTGGTGCCCACATGGATGTGGTATACACAGATCTAAAGGCAGCCTTTGATCATGTTACTACTCGCCAAGCTTGCTCGCCTTGGTTTTTGAAACACTCTTGTGGAATGGTTTAAATCCAACCTCGTTAATTGTCGCTACCGGATACAAATTGAAAACTGTTCATCCCTCGAATGACGACGTGAGACTATTCCTTCCTGTTCGGTCTAGTTGTCTATGCTTGCAAAGATCCATTGAGAGTTTTACGAATTAGTGCCAAAAACTAATCTGACTATTTCTGTTGATAAGTGTGTGACTATGTCCTTCTATCGATCAGTTCGTCGTTTAGTCTTTAGGTACAATATTGCTGGTACGCTACTGCCGCGGTGTAACACTGGCAAGGACTTAAGCGTTACCCTTGATAATATAGCTTTCAACAACAATTTTTATGATATCGTAGATAAGGTAAATAAGATGCTAGGGTTTATTTGGAGGTAATCTAGGGAGATCTCCGACCCTCACCTGTCCGAAAAAAAAGTTTACACGTTTTGTCTTACGTAACACTCGTTGGAGTAATGTGGCCTCTCGTCCCCCTTAGCGTACTCCTTACTTACTTACTGTACTTATTCATACGAACTTTGTGGGGAATAACTTCAAACCACATATACAAGTACAAATGAGGCTTTAATAAACATTTCATTCGGTAGCGATTACGGGCGATTCACTGTAGATTGATCGTGGGAAATTATTTTACCCTTTCCATGTAACAGGAGATTACAGTTTACACTAAACACCTTACTGAAACGTTTTCTGATTTTCTGGCCTCCATTTTTCGGCCTACCTCTTTACGAAACGGAAACAATGAAAATGGGGGAGGGAAAGTTAGCAGGCCAAGCATCAGGGTGGAAAATCTTTACCAAAACAATTATTACAAGGAGATTGCACACAAGCTGTTGCTACACTGTTGCCGCTGGAAAGGTTAAGCTTGTTCGACCGCACCGAAAACAATTTCCGGACAAAACGATTATTTCGTATGGGAATCAGAAGAAGAAGAAGAAAGGAAAAAAACAATCCACTCCCGTACCCATTGTTGGTGTAACTGAGCTGGGTGCTGTTTTCTCGCGTCCATCATTGCGTGACTAACGAACCGGTAAGAGAGGATATTTGCGTGACGAATGGTTCATTTCCCTGCTACAGGTTGTTGTTTGGCGAGCGGACATGGTTACATTCGAGCGTTTGCCAGTTGAATAAAGCCAATAGGTCGTTTTCCAGCGGCTAAGATAGGGATTTGTTGCCACGTTCGGACAGGAAATCAATAGTTTACGGATTTGCGACTTAACAGCATGCTACCGGTTGATGAAATTGCTGGGCCGAAAATAAAAACAACGCTTCGCTTGTTACATGATGAATGTAGAAAAGTTTAACATGATGTATTATTTGTTGATGGGTCATGTTATGCTTTATTCGTAGCTTCACCATAAACCAATCGACTAATTATTTGGGAAATATTGAAATTAGATAAATGCAAATATTTTGTTCGCAATAATTTGATCACAAAACTTTGTATTGTGTTCAAACTGACGCCATGTTTTTATGCAAACATAATTACAAAAGCATTTAATTACACCAACAAATGAATTTTCATTGTATAACTATACTGTAATTAGCTCAATATAGGAAAACTGATATGATCCCATCACATAAACAAAGAGCTTTTGGTTGGAATACGAGCTTGCTGTGTTGGATAATTGATACGCCATTGTTTATACACTTCCTACGTAAGCTTTTGCGATGATGTTCTATGCAAAATCGAACGCATTGTTTAGGTTGAAGTGGTTATATTAAAATTCAACCAACGAATGAATTGTTTACCCACTGCTTGGGTACGCTAGTTAAAAAGTTCGTCTATTGTTTCACGGGATTCTGACCCGTTCTTTTTTCTGATTGTTCGCCTGACGGTGATATTTCATATTAATAAAAAAAAAGTTCTCAGAACGATAGCCACAGCTAAAACGATCGCCCCATGCATTCTTAAAAACCCCAACTCGTGAATCATCAACGTTCCTGACCGTAAGGAAACGTTTCACTGGAAGGCGAGATAAAAAAAAATGGCTGCCTTGCTGTACGGCGTAACTCACGGCAACTTGTTAAGAGTCGGGATAAAATTTAATTAAAATTTAATCCATGTTTCATAAAGCTTTGAGCTTGAAAAATGAATGTCGCAATTTACGCAACACAGAAAAAAAAAATCCACCACCGGCCGCCATAATCGTCGGTTAAAGTTAGCACCACCAGGGACAGAATTTAAACGCATCACAAAAGTAAAAAAAACGTTTTTTTGTTTCAAACGTTTTTTTTAACTTGTTTTGTAAATGAATTGTTATGTTTGTCCTTACCCTTCTTGTTCATATATTGCACTATATTATGCATTAATGAGTTCAACATTTGCGTTCGCACTTTGATCCCTTTAGCACTTCCCAGACACCTTCGTACGCTCCTTGACCTCGCGAGCTAATTGCTGTTGTTTAGATGTCTTAAGCGAGTGTAATTTGACATGACCCTGCAATGTAAACAGGTTTAGCAAGAAGGGTGAATACTTAAGCCATTACCATTATCATTTCAATGCTTGCGGCCAATTGCTGGAATTCTGGCACAGTACAGACGAAACAGCCAGACGCGCGTACTCTTTTACGAGTTGGTCTTTCACCCCTTTAGAATTGGTGTGATAAACCTTTTATTAGGGGTGAATGTAAACAACGGGAGAAGCTGCAATTTGAATAACTATAAATTTTACGATTTCTTACAGCTGCTGGGAAAATGAGATTGTGTAACTTTAAGTTTTTGGGTGGATAATGGTGTTGAAAGGATTAGACAAATAGACGAAAGCAAATGCAGGGGTAGCGTTGGATTGCTAACTGCTTTGTTATGTGTTTCTTTAAATTTTCCGTTTGCTTTCAAGTGCATCAGAGATAATTAAGATTTATTTGTTACGGCTCACAACAGGACAATTGAACAATTGGATACTTTATAAAGATAATAAAATAAATTTCAACAACAATAGATACTCAGAAACCATTGTAGATGAAATAGAAAGAAAAACAGCCCAGGTGGTCGAATCGGACTGAACAATTAATCCAGATGATTTGTTTAATTTATCCAACGTTCACCGGATGCAGATGATTTGTAACACGTGCTAAAGGTTTAACATGATTTGAACGAGATTGCAGTAGCAAAATAAATACTATGTCCTGCTGCGATTTCGTAGCCAATGATACCTCCAAACACAGCACTTTAGGGTTACAATATCCATCGACATGTGTGGGAAGGATCCATACAAAAATTCAGCTCAGGGACGCCTAATTAAGATTGATGATATGTACTCTGCCACCTGATACAGGAAACGGGTTTTTAACATGTGATAAAAAGTACCTGCTGGAACAAATGAACCTTTAAACGATCTAATTTCAAACGCACCAAATGGGTATCCTACGTGAATTGTCATTTTCCAGGAGAGATTTAAACAATTTTGGATGATTAATGATGGATAGTTTAATGAGCATGAGTTGGGATAGAGAATCTAGCTGGTCAGGATGTTGCTAACAGTACCGCAGATTTGTCCGTTTTGCTTTCTTCGAACGAGGATGGTTTGCCCACTGCGCCATACACCGGGCAAAATACAATCGGGATCGAATATAAGAAGTCAGTTAGCACCAATTAGAAGCAGCTTCGAGTAGCATAAAGATAAAAACCTTTTGTATACGGGTAATCAAACTTATTCGACTTTTTTTCTCATTTCATAATCGTCACCGTACCATCAATATTCAGGTAATAACTACGATTGTGACATAGCTTCCGAAACAGATCGTACACCTGTATATAGTGAGCTATTTTTGTCTAGCAAGATGACCAAACGCGTTGTTTACACCAGCATTGTTGAAGCAAGTTCAATATACCAGTAATTAATTCATAAACAATGCAAATTGTAAAATTTATAGATTTTTTTTGGGAAATATCCACGAGATGAGATTTTTTTTCGAATCAACAGCCATTCTTCTGTTTTTAAAATAGAATTTACATTCAAAATAATTATACACTACACGTACGTACTTTAAAAATTAAAAAGGCACTCGATTTTTTTTAAACTTTACAATATTTAACACTTAACCCTTAACCCACCCAGACACTTAACCGATCTAATTCTGGAATTTGTATTTGTTTACCTCGTTATGGCCAGCAAAATCGAGCCCTGGCCGCCATTACAGAAAACTATCATGGCGTCAAGTCGCGTTTCAAAAAGCGATTTCTTGCGAAAACTGCACGTATAGCGACTTTTTGCAATTTATTTTACATGAAGTTTTGCCAAATTTTTCTGAATCGCGTTTGTAAACGCAATAATCGCTAAGCGTTTAGTGACGGGGTCATACAATAAAGAAGAAGAAAGGTGAAGCAAAAGGAAATGATGAATATTTTCTGATCAAACTAGAATTGTGCAAAGTGAGTAAGAGTAAGATCGTGAGTTGAAACGTTGTATTGAACGAGTTTCGTACACTCACCACGATGAGTTTTAGCGACTCTTTTTCACTTACTCACTCATGAGTGTAAGCATGTAGCCGTGGTGAGTCGAGTTGCAAAAAGAGTAAATACGTGAGTTGAAACGAAAACTTGGCGCAAAAATGAGCCTTATGAAATTTTCAAATTTGTATAATTTTTCAATTTTTTTATAATTTTTTATTCTTTTTTTGTTTAAAACATTATTTGAGTGGAAAGAAACTTATTGCAACAAATTCGCATTCAAATATCTCACATTTATAAATTTTGCTACATTGCTCAAAAATGAGGAAAATTTCACATTTTCTCAAACAGGGTAAGGAACTTGGTTCCTCGCATAACTTCTGGCACAGACATCTGAGGGCATGGCCGTCCAAGAAGAAAATGTAGCCATTGGTGCCATCTATCGACCCCAGGCAAAATTTGGAGATCCGTTAGATACCGACCGAGTTATAGGCAAAACTTGGTGCAAAAATGAGGAAAATTTTACATTTTCTCAAACAGGGTAAGGAACTTGGTTCCTCGCATAACTTCTGCCACAGACATCTGAGGGCATGGCCGTCCAAGAAGAAAATGTAGGCATTGGTGCCATCTATCGACCACAGGTTAAAGATTGGCGATCCGTTGGATACCGACCGAGTTATAGGCAAAACTTGGCGCAAAAATGAGCCTTATGAAATTTTCAAATTTTTATAATTTTTCAATTTTTTTATAATTTTTTATTCTTTTTTTGTTTAAAACATTATTTGAGTGAAAAGGAACTTATTGCAACCAATTGGCATTAAAATAAATCAATTTATTTTTTTTTGCAAAATTTCCCAAAAAAAACGTAAGGGGTAAGCCTTATGAAATTTTCGGGTGGAAAATTTTTTTAAAATTTTTTTCTGATTTTTTATTCCTTTTTTAATTTAAAGCATTATTTGAGTGAAAAGAAACTTATTGCAACAAATTCGCAATAAAAGATTTATGCCGAGGTTTTTTATGACTCTGAAATGAATCGTTAAGCGAGCTTACTCGTAATAGGGACTCATTAACTCTGAGTTGACTCACTAAAAAGAGTTGTTATTCTCATTTCTAGATCATACTGCTGTATGAAAATCAAAGCCTGATGGGGACGCCCAATACTTTTTGCTCCCGTTCCCAAAAAGTTTAACGTACACATGTTACACTATTATGTGGTACTATTCTGACGATGCAACTCGACAAAACTCCCCGAATGATTCCAAATCAAAGTTTACATCAAAACACTTTTAAGATTTTAATAGTAATTTCAGACAAATCACAAACATGGATACATGTTACATGCATGAAGAATATTTAATTTCATTTCCAAATCACAGAAATTAATCAAAATCGGTTCAATATCTGTTGAATTACATTAATTTAAGCAACTTGTTTGCTAAAAATAAGTTTTTTCTATACATTTTTTCACATATCTTGATTTTTACACACTTGTTCTCAGGAACCAGAATAGTTAGGGACTTGTTTTTTCTTTGATTTTTTTAGTTTAATCCTATAGATTCGAAAACCGTGTTTGGTTTGCCACTAATTGAAAGTTGGTTTTTTGAATTTTATCAAAGCAAATGGCCAACGTGGATTCCTCAGCCAACTTTTTCAGGAAAAGACTCGATACACATTGTTTTCTTAAGAGCAGTACTTATAATTCAGCTTAAATTCGCAAATAAAAGTCAAGAAACACCTGGAATTGATAAACCACAGCTTCCAAGATTGTAGCTATAGACTTTTATGGCTATAGACTTTTTATGAAGATTGTATTTCCTATATCGAAAAACTAAAAGTAAATATCAATAACCAAATGTCATTTGATGTACCGTTGTCACACTTCCATGATTGATGTTTGATGGAAAGTTGATTTAATACAGTAAAAGAAACTTGAAGTGCGAAGACATGAGTGATGTGATAAAACAACTGATAATCTATATAAAAAAGTATAAACCAGAAGATATTTTGAAACATGTTGCGACTGATCTTTACCACTCAACCATCAGAAGAAAACAAAAAAAAGTTGAACAAATCTTTCTGAATGTAAGATTTTTACGAGCGGAATTTCTTTTCGGAACAAAGCAAAGAGCAAATATCTTTTACTTCTGTCCTATCAGACATGTTTGAATGTCGATATCAACTCTTTCTCCATCCCCATACCCATTGTAATCGTTTGCGAAATACTGTCCTGTTTCGGTGACATTTTCGTTTTGGCACGCCTGTTATCGTTGCCTTCCATTAACGTCCGCATACCAACATTCCGGAACGATGTCAATCGCACGACAGGACAGCGGACGTACGTAAGCAACGGGACATGATGTAGGTTACGATTGACTGCGATTTGTACGATCGTTAGCGGACCGTAGGCATTATACATGTCCGCATCATGCAAAGTCTGAGCGAAGTGAAAGCAAAACCGCTCCTTCGGGCTCGAGCTGAGCTTCGGTTTTTTGAGAAGGTTTTTTTTTCGTCTCATGGCCTGCAAACTTAATGTGCTGTGCTGACGAAAAGGATGGAACGATGAAATCGAAATGTCGAAACGTCATAGTATTATTGGGAAACTGTGGGAACAAAAAAGGCAAGAAACCCGAAACAAGTTAACGATTCTGTCGCAAAAAACGCCTATTTTTGCTGTACGAAAAGTGTTGCAGGGCGAAAAAAAATGTAATGAAACGTTTCGCATGTTCTACTTGAAGGAAAATCAACGGCAATAAACAAAAAAAATAGAAATAACACAAACGGTATGCGCTCCAACGGTTCGATGGTGACGTGCGATCACGGCGTTTATCGGTGTTAAACTTTATCAAAATTGATTGATGTTTGTCACTGAGGCGTGATAAAAATCGCTTAAATGGAAATTTGGCTTCAATCATGCAAAAGACGGCCGTCCATCGCAATGGTATATTTTGTCGTTTTTTTTTTTTGGTTGGAGGTTCAGCATTCGAGCCAAAGGTGACAGACAGGATTATATGGCAACATGCAGACAGGAAGGACGCGGCATGGACGCGGCTTTGACAAACCGAATCGAAGCGCGTTGTTTTGCTTTGTTTTACTCCCTTACTCCTGCTGATAGGGAAATGATGGCTGCCGGGGGTTGTGTAACACGGTGGCTCAATATTTCGTTGCCGTTCAAACGACACGAGTACCGATATGCGTTCTCTTCGCTAGGTTTTTCGGTTGCCAACCGTAGGCTATATTGAATTATTTATTCTCGTACGGTACGGGCGTGGTACGTATGCAAAATTTATCGCGATCATAAGCGTAAAGTCATGTGTTTTTGGTGTGAAAATTTTACACAAAACTCGTACTCGTAAGCCTACCGAACGGCACATGCGAAATGGTTTTTATATGACCGTTTACGTATACCAGCGCAGCGGTTGTAAGGAAGATTGATCGTTCGCTTCCTATCGGCTGATTAATGCATTGTGCAGAAAGGTGCGTTAGTGTTAAACAATATTCTATACAAATATAAATGAAATTAATATAACGATAGGAATATACGAGAAATAAGTAGAGGAAAATTTGTCAAATAAAAGAAAAAATCATATTTTTATTAAAAATTTCTTTGTCATGATCATCTCCAAAAAAAGAGCTAGCAAAGATGCAAATTAGAAATGCCACACCTTGATTTCCTTACCTTGAATAAAACACAAAGAGAGAAATACAAGATAAAATACCCGAAACAAAAAGTAGTCTTTTCGTAAACTTGTTAAATTATATTTAAAAATGTTCATAAAATTGTTAAACATATTTTCCACGGCCCTTTTCCACGGCCGACAGCAAACCCATTGATGGAAGTATTCCACTCATCGGGAGTGGCATTCTTCCAAAGTTTTCCAACGCTGCTCGTCCATATTTCTCCAAAGCGTATCAAAGAACTTGTTGGTACTGGTGTTACACAAGCATCGTGTTTCGTTTGGAGTTTTGAGTTGAAGTATTGGGCTCATTTTCAGGCTGAATGCAACTTTTAATGCTGAGGTTCTGGTGTTATAAACGGAAGCTACTCTCCAAAGACTCCAAAGTATCTCCTCAGGTTTCATTTACGAACGTTAAGGAACTACATAATTTGGTGCGAAATATGCAGATAATTGAAGCATGAGTTGCATTCAATAAAAATTGAAAGCACTTCCCAAAACTGACGGTGAAAATGTTGTACAAGTGTACTTGTTTTTCCGATTATGGAGTGCTAGTAACTGAAGATATTGCAATTGAATACTTAGCTGACTATTCATTACTTAAACTATTCATTATACATAAGTACATTTCTGCTCATTTGAAAGCATCTCTGGCGTAAATTTAAAATGAGCTTTATGCGTTGTTTAAATGTTGAAGCTACTTCGCCCCTGCAAGTATCCTCTAAAGATCAACAGTAGCTTTTTATTTAGCCAGTCCCATCAACTGGCGACTGCGAAGGTCAGCTCCAATTTGTTATCTTAATTAGTACGATATTTATCTTCTGTCCACAAGTCAGCAGGGTTTTTGCCGTTATCGACTATATTTGCTAGCGAACATTTCCTACACTTTCTGCCTCGGTCCATTCTTCTCCACCTGCTACAGCCACCGATCGGTTGAAGGATGTTTTACTGGTACGATTAAGTGTACTCCTTGTCCGTAGGGCAACATTTTGTCTATTCACTGTGACCGTGTTTTTGCTACTTATCGGTTAGCGAGTACAAATTTCTGGGGAGTTACCCCGTTCGGTTCGGTTCCACTGTTCCCCATGAATGTTTACAGGTTTGGGTATCAAGCTTGTGATAAAACAGTACTTGCCTTGGAGAGAAAAACCACTTGTTTGTGTCAACCTTTTTGTCCGATTTCGAAATAAAACAAGCAGCTTGGTTTTGTGATAGTTCGATTTTTTTTATTTCGGTTATTACACAACTATCCATTTCCATTCGGTCGATGGTTGAGGGCAAAGTTAAAGAGTTTTTACATATCAGTACTGGTGAGGTTGAAAATGGCTTATGGTGTAAATGGAAATAAGCTGTTTTTTGTATCGCTTACATCCAGCGTACGTATTTTTCATGCGATAGTTCGAGTAGTTTATGGAAAAGTTTTTGCAACAGTGCCTTAAGGACTATGAGGTAATCTCAGCATTGTCTCTTTTTTGTAATCAAACTGAAATCTTTGGTAATGATAGCAAAATAGGTTTTGTTCTATTTATCTAAGCAGTTTTGCTAATTTTGTCGAGATTGTTACCATACGACGTTGTCCCTAGCATTATGCAATAGTCTCCTCACATCAATATTAGTGTTCGTCGTTCTGGTACGAACCTAGCAAAAAAGTTCCGATCCTTTCGATGGCCGTTCCGCTCCGATCCTATTTCTAAATCATTCCTTTCCGATACTTTAATTCCTTTCCAGAAGGAAGTAAAATCGTTAACTGTCAATATGAAGCGAAATTGTGTGGAGATTAAACAACATACACCGAAAGTCAACCTCTCTCTCTCTCTCTCTCGCTCTCTCTCTCTCTCTCTCTCTTTCTCTTGTTAGCTTTAACGACCTTACAGGTCACGCCGGCCATTTCTGGCTTACTAGAATTATTTTTACCACGTAGCCGGATAGTCAGTCCTTGCTACGGGGGGCGAAACGGATGGGATTTGATACCCGTTGCTCTTGTATGAAGCCGGCGTAGTTTATCACATACACTGCCCTGGCCGAAAGTCGACATACGCGGATTTTTTGGGATTTGTAGGGTCCGCTATAAAAGTATATCTCGGGGACTACCTGTGTTGTATTTCACCACAACTATAGCATTTACAGAAATGATTTCTCTATAGAAGGCACAATGGACTTGGTTATGTATTTTTCATATTTCACCTGAAAAGATTTGGTGCCCTATGGCATTGGGTTTTCTTATCAAGAAGCATGGTGTCCACCCTTAGCTGGTGCAAAATAAAGATGTCTGAGATTTCACAAACTTATATTTGTACCAAAAGACATCTTCTTAATTAATAACTAAATAGTTCCTCATGACTACGGCCAGGCCGTTCTACATGAATAAAAGTAAAGTAATAATTCCTTGAATTTTGGAATTCCAATCCTTCAACCACTAAATACCAATTCTTGAACTGAATATAAAAAACACAAAAAAAAGGAAATAAGCAAAAACTTTCTCCAAAATTTAAAGGTGAAGTTCGAAAGATAAGTTTGTTTTAGAAAGTACTGGTACTTATTGGACAAAGTACTTATTGTAAGTGTAAATTTAAAATGTATAATGGAAAAGCGTAATGTAAGCAATCCAAATTAACAAACTTGAAAGAAGTGAAACTTTTTGACGATGTTGTTACTCCACCCCTCACCCCTTACATAATATAGACCCTGGTTTTTTGCATCCCATGATTCGTGTTCCATTCGTTTTAAAATTTGAATCAGTTCCGTTCCTATCTTTTTTTTCAGCAAAATTTCCAACACTAATCAAGATATTAAAGTTAAATAAAAGAAATCCATGCTTGTTATAGCGAATGTCAAAATACTTAAACTTAAGTTAATTCAAGTTCATTTTAGCTCAAATTTTATGTAAAATCATTTTCATGTTCGATTTTAGTGCAATGTATATGCGCTAATACCTTTATTCTGAAACTCCGTTGACCATCAGGGTGTGGAACATATGATTTAATTAAAAGATAAAAGCACACTACACAAAGTGACAAATGGAGGTCTTTCCAGATTGGTTGCAGATAAAAGTTATTCAATTAGGATCGTTGGTGATAGATTGGAATGACTTTATAATACAAGGCGTGTTAGGTGTTACAGGTGAATATGTATTCCATATGGTCAGCAAGATATCAATTGAAGATTTTTGATGAGCATACCAATTAGTAAACGGAAACATAGATACATCGCTAGCTAAATTCACTTCAATCATAACTTTGATTACCATTTTTGGTAAAACGATTAGAAGTTTTTCGTTTCTCCGCTTTACTTCTCTCAGCACAGCGATTGGTTGGTTTGATGATATAGTTCAGCATAAAGAGCATGTAATTAAAACGGTAACATTTGCCGTTTCTAATTTCACGTCCAACACACCGAACACACCGAATAGTTAAAGCGTGTAAAATAGCACAGGCATCCAGCTTGGTATCGAGGATGCTTATCGGCATCGACCGGAAGCTGGGTCGAAAATTAATTATAAACAATCAATCCAACATTCTTTCGCCATCCTTTGCCACAGTTAAACACGAACACCACACTCCAAACACATCCATTCAGTGGTTTCTCCGTTTGAACACGGTACCACATCCGGTGTTTTCTTAACATCGTTTCGTATACTTCTTGTGTAAGTGAGGAAGTTTTTAATCACATCAGATGTTGGATTTAATCAAATATCCGTCTTTCGTCATCTATCCGTTGAAATGTACGAACGACTGCTTACTCTAGTCAGTGAGGGATGAAATTAACGCGGTAGGCTTTACAAGTTTTCTGACAAAACCCAAATTGGAAGGAAACAAAATTTATTGGCCACCAGGTTCCGTCCTGATAAAATCTGTTAGTATTTTGGGTGGAAATTTAATGTTGCTTTACACAAACCGTTTTGGTGGGGAATCAATGTTTTTGCTTCATTTAAGACGCTTCGATCGATAGAGATCAATGATTTTGAAACATAAGTGTGGTTTTGTTTTGTACTTTGCTTTATTGTTTGCTGCACTCAATAAGGTATCGAACTTTGTTCTTAACGAATTAATAATTAAGGAAATTTGAATTCAAAATTTCTTTTATTATCAAATAAACCTATGATAAATTTTTGGTTTTGTTTCCGTTATGGAGT
Source organism: Anopheles funestus (assembly GCF_943734845.2). Classification (NCBI taxonomy): domain Eukaryota; kingdom Metazoa; phylum Arthropoda; class Insecta; order Diptera; family Culicidae; genus Anopheles; species Anopheles funestus. The sequence continues at coordinate 13,892,632 of NC_064599.1, read as the reverse complement.
TATTAGATATTGTTTCGCAAGTTTGTTAAAAGAATTCTTTTTAACTTTACATAAATTCTTGAAAATTTCTTAACGCCTCAAAAGTTTGTTAAATTTGATTTTAAATCTCTTTTGTAAGGAATAATTTTATATTTGTATTCCTACTGTAAGCAAATTTGCTTTCATTATGGCAAAACCATTGAAATAAAACATTTCGTATATGTATCTCATGTATCTCATTCTCATGACTTTATTACTTTTTTGATAAAAAAATTAATTGCTGTTGCAATGGCAAAAAAATGCACTCACTCATCTTAATCTAAGCCAAAACCGGCTGCATTCAGGAAAGTAAGTCGATTAAAAGAATAGCCAGAAAATCAAAACTCTAAAGGATTATTTAAAAAAAAATTTCCAAGGAAGAGAAAACTACTAACGAAGACTGTTCTGTGCTGGATATGGATGTGGAGAAAAAAATATCAAACAAAAACTTCATACGAATATCACGGGGGGATGAAGAAAAAAAACCAGATTTCATGGCACTTTTTGACAGCAATGTCATTCGTTGTTCTTTTCTGCAGCTTTCAGCTTTTCCGAACACGCCATATTGGCGCAAAGAAACGGTCCGCTGTGAAGTGGCTGTCCTCACTTGCGGGCATTTATTGTGCACGATGAAACTCTGCACAAAACAGAAGCAAGATAATAAAAAGAATACCATTTTTTTGTTCGCCACTTTTTTGTTCAAAGCCGGAAAATGCAAGCCGGTGTCGTTTTTGTTGATATGGTGTTCTTCTTGTGTGTGCGCGCAAGGGCCGGGAAAGAAAATCACATGTCGTCGTTTCATTGTGCTTGCATATCCTTTAAAGAAAGCAATCAAGTGTAACAGCCTCATTTGGATTACGGTTTTCCCAGTAATGTGTCCCTTGTTTTGCTGGCATACAAAAACACACCGAACTATAATTTAATGTCTCATTTCCGGAAACGAATATAATATTGATCTTTATGCAAGACCGCGTAAAACGATGGGTTTTATGTGACTTGCTCTTTCTTCTCGCATAAGCTTCACTCTGAGGCAAAACTATCCGGAAAAATGAATAATATCCGTCTGTGGCAGATAAAAAAAGGGTCACAATATGCCCATCAGTAATCGTGTTGCCTTTAGCCGACCGTCTTGTAACTGTGATAAATTCACATTAGTTGCTCGTATGAAATTAAAGTCCGTTTTGTGCCGGCCGTCCCAACGGTTGTTATTATACTTCTTATCACGATAGGCTCACTGCGATGAGAATAATAAACCCCCGGGTTTTTGGGCAAAGGCTCGTGTATACGACAAGGGGCCAGGACGAACAAACGATAAGCAATACTATTACTACGAAAAGGGTTATTCGGTACGATGAGTTCATATTATGGTTAATCGATTCACGTAACAGCAATTTATTTTTCGTTCACCACACTATCCACTGCACCGAAATAGAGGATTTTTTTTTTTGCACAGCAAGGAGAAAGGGTACCGGTCACCGTCATCATCATCATCAACGTCAGCATCAACGGCCCTTTTGGCCACGGGCTTCCCATTTGTCAAAGGAAACCATACCGGCGTGACCCAATTTAGCCAGACGAAGGCAGGCACCGAATAACGAAACTGAAACCGGGTCGTAACCTTTCGAATGCATTCAAATATAAAAGCTTCCATCCGGCAGAGATTCGGCTTTACTTGCCCAAAACGACAAAACAACATGACAGCACAGAAAGCGCTGGCTTTCGAGGAAACGTCGGCTGTTCCGTGGTAAGATACGAAATTTTTACATGGTCCAATTTTTGCCTTCCTTGAACGCCAGTCTGGTACAAGATTGCTGTATGTGCGCAATAATAGGAAAAAAATATATAACTCTGACCTTCTGACTGAGAAAGGTACCGGAATGGTTGAGATTTCACTGTTAGTGCGTGCGGCTTATTGTTGGTATCGTTCGCAACGCAACTTTGCAAAACGAAGTTTCGATTTGTTGCTAGCATGGAAATTAAATGGACGCACGTGTAAGCACGAACGTCACACTGGGTACGACGTGGGTTTTCTGTGCGATAAGAACCTTGTGGGGTAAGGGAATTTCCATTCATCATTCGAACAAATCACATCACATATCAGTTCCTTTAAACGATGAAATTTATTTTAAGTCAAATGTAGCTCTTTTATTGTGTTTTCTACCTATGTTATAAAGATCTCATAAAAAAAAACCTTATACGTTGATCGTAGTTCTTGTTTATTTGATTCAGCTTTACCACTAATTTTTTACGAAAGTTACCGAATTTTCACACTGATAGCAGTTTAATTTATAGCAGTATTAATTTTATACCCTTTTGTTGGGCAAGAAAGATTTTGACTTGAAACAAATTTACACCGCTGGCTACCCATTCCTACTGGCGTCGTTTAATGTGGTGATAATTTTCACAATTATTGCTCGTTTTGCTTACAACTTCCGGCATTGCTATGAAATGATGCTTTCGGGACACAAACATACACACACATATATCTTTATATTTTGGAAGTTTCAAGTCACCTTCTGTTTTTCTGCAATAGTATGCAGAATGGCAATCAGATAGATGGGGTCAGTACTTTTCTTTTCACACCATTTCATACGCTTTTGTGCAACACAATAGCAGAGTGTTGAGCGAAAACGGACAAACGAAGATGGCACTCCTAGGAGTGGGAAACCATTTAAATAGGGTAATTTAATGTATTTTTTTTTCTTTGCTTCTTTGTATTGTACTTGGAACGGAGTGCATGAAGCGAGCGAACCTGAGAAGCTGAACACTTAACAGCTTCTCTTTTTCCATCCTTTCTCGTTATGACCAATGTTTAATTGTGCAAATTTAAGATACAGCATCGCAAAGTCGTAGGAGGAAAAAACCGTAAAGCATGAGGAGAAGGGTTGTTGCATAGTGGCATTTGGAAATGGGAAGAAAGGTGAGTTCAGTCAATATTAGGTCAGACGACCACAGGAAGAGAGCATGCGCAAGTTTCTTTATCAACTAGACAATAATTTGGCTATTCATTCATCGGCGGCCCGGTGATGTATGTGCTAAACGGCGCCGGTTCCACAAAACAGGACCGGCTATCAAATCTCATTCGACCCGTCTTCCCGTAGTAAGGACTGTCTATCCGGTTAGGTGGTAAAATAAGTCTAATAAGCCAAAAAATTACAGGCATAACCTTATAAGGTCGTTAAGCCAAGATGAGAGTGAAGAAGAGAAAAAAGGTGAAAAACACGTAAATATTTTAATATCAAAGGATTAAATCTCTTTGACTTTTAGCCTTATGTTAGTTTAAGCAGAATTTTGTATTTTATCACTTACCATCGTTTCGACGCAGCTTTTGTTGTGTGACAATTTTCCTATTTTATGAAAGCGTTTTAACTTTCTTCCATTTCAAATCCACCTAAACATCGTTTAGGTAGCAGTTTAGCAAAGTTTAGTATAGAGAACAATATGGAAAAAACCAACACCAAACAAACTGAAAGGTTAACGAACTGGTACGTCGATATATCACCATCATGTATGTGACTTTTACAGAGTTCGTATCACTTCACCGCTTCGTCGCCCTGCACACAACGATTTACTCTTTGTTTTTCTAGCTGGCTTTTTCACAGCACTGTCATCAGCTTTGCGCAAATCTGTGATAGTAAGCCTCAGCTACGATGCCATTAATGTTACTTGTAAACAAACACCGAAGCACGCCCACGGAAACCTCACAAGGATGCGGCCTTGAGAAGTTTACGGCACCCGGCATGATTTCGGTCCGGATGAATGTCCGATGGGGGCAGGGGAACATTTTCCTTTCGTAAATCGCAAACACTATTTCTCGCACCGTAGCGACCGTGCCTGCCGTGGCAAACGTCTTCTTTAGTCACTAAAGCAGGTTCACACGGGGCAGGTTCTATGACCGCGGCACATTGGTCGTGTGTTGTACTAAAAACTCCCCAATATCTGTGCTTCGGGGAAGACGGACACAGCATCCATGCGCTGAGAGAAATATCGTGGCGAAAAGTTCCACTTTTCCACTGAGAAAGGACCAGATGAAATGAGTGTGAAAATGTGAGTTGAGAATGATGCAGGTGAGTTGAGATAGTTGACGCGTGAGATGAGAGCAAAATGGTTGCGGCTCACGGTGAGGTGTACTCGTGCTTACGGAGTGAAATTTATGTGAAAATGCTTCTCAGGTCGGGACGCAAATAGGTCGTCTCGTACAGAAGGCTTGAACACTGTATGCTCGATTCTTGTGCAGTAGCAGTACACATGATCCATGGTAAAATTGTAGGAAAGAGTCAGTTTTAATAATTGGTAATGTATGATTCCTAGGTATGACAGTTGTTTTGTAGTTGAAAAATAATGAAAACTTTCTAAAAAGTATCGGTTTTTTATTCTACAAAAAATGTTCCTAACTAGAAAAATATTATTTTCCAACAAACATAGTACGACACACGTTTGCTTAACAAACGCATCACATAAATTATGCTTAAAGTTTTTAATAGAGTTTATACTCAGTCTGCTCTTAGCTCGGGAGCAAAAAAGAATATTTCGCCACGAACCCAAATATCAGAGTACACGATAGATGAACAAGTCGAAAAAGAAACGCTTTCAGAAGGAATCTTGTTTCGCTTCCGTTCGTTTACACATTTCGAAATGGAATGTATGAAGAGAAAAAAAAATGCCCCGGCACCGGAAGTCAGGAAAAACTTCATCATACGCGGAAATTTGCTGAATGGCAGTAAGTATGACGTTCTGTGAATCAGAAATCGTTGAACAGCATGAAAACCACACACACACACGCATGTAGGAGGGTGGAATTGGAAATATAAATTACGTGCCCGAATGGAAAGAATCACTAAGGAAACGGGTAGAAGCACGTTGGCTCGTTAGATCATTTGCATTTTTATCTGGTGTCCCATGTTTTATTGCCTATCGTGTCGATATTTCACTTCCATGAATATAATTTTTCAATAAGTTTTTGTGTGGAAGTTTTTCGGTACGTTTTCTTCTAAAATATGTTACGGAAAAAACCTCTGGTAAATGATGGAAACGTAATGCAAAGCATTGCGTAAGTATTGCCTTTTCATTTTTTGTTTTAGTTGTATTTAAAAATTTTGGGAACACTTTATTATTTATGTTAAAAAAACACGTAGATAAAAAGTAAAATATTCTGCTCGAAAATTGATTTACACTTAAACTGCAAATTTGCATTTGAAGTGATTTGCAGTCGGCTGCGATTGAAAATCAGCCTTTGGTTCAATTAATGTAGACAATGGGCCTCGGAGAGAATTCCCAACCATTGGTATTTGTATGATAGATTTTCGCACAGCTTAGTCCAGAGAAATCCTAACAAAAGAAGTGTGGACAAAGCTTTCTTCCGGGTTCTGTTGTGCCCAACAGCGTGATTTACATAACACAGCGAAAGGCTTTCGTTTACTTCCTATCTCTTGATCGTTCTACCACTTCAAGTTACTCATCAAATGAAAAAATCACATCTTTAAATGTTTTTTCTGGTTCTTGGAGAGATTTGTAAGCAAAAGGATTTCGTTATTGTCATAGTTGAAATATTTCACACGATACGAAACCATTGGAATAAACATCAATGTTTTTGAATTCTAGTCTAATTCCGAATCTATTTTTGTTCTAGTCTAGTTCTTGAAGCATGCTGTGTATTTTATAGTCAATAAAACTATAATTTTTATGAATTATAGTAAACAATTTTCATATTTTGGAAAAAAACTCTTCACTTCCTTATTTGCTATTTTATATTCACAAATTATACAAATTATTAACTTTACAACAAGTACACGTGAAATTGTTTCAAGAACGTCTTAAAATTGTGAAAAAAAAATATTGTCAAATAAGCAAGCGTACACATTCTTGATGGTATTCAAAGATGTAGATTCATATTTCACAGTCACTTACCAAACGAATATGAATTATCTGACGCTTATATTTACCTCTGCTGCATCCGGTGCTACGCAATGTTACCGCAAAACGAAGGTACCACCATTTGGGAGGAATGATTCATCCTTTGATGTTACGGAAGGATGCTGATTTCAACGAAACGATGGAACGTTTCGTGAACGATACGCATGTGAAGGGCAGACAGTGTAATGCAATTATGAGCCGTGCTCATGGCTGTGTATGCCTTATTTAACATGAGCGTATCTATTCATCAGATGCGCGGATGCTCGATGTGTTGAACCACAGTGGGATGTAGTTTGCTAACATCTTGAAAGCTTTTAATATGTATGGTAACATTCTTCAAATTCTGATGCGTGGTGTGCATGCGGATAAGAATGTGTTGAGCATCTTAACAAAAAAAATATGGACAATATTTTTCATTGTATTAATATCGTTTTAAAGAGTACTTAGCTTCATACAATACTCTGTATTATTGTGTCTCATCTTTGAATTACAATTCTTGACTTCATGCAATACTTTGTCTGCTATAGCACGGTGGTTGTGAACGCAAAAATGGAATTGTTCATGTTAGGTTCAGGTTTCAGTACAACCAGTCGTTATGGGTGATAAAGATGTACAGGGCTATTATCTTCAATAAAGCCATCCCCTTGGAAGTGTTATTTCCTGTTATGCATTCCTGATAACAACAGATACATAGAAGAACGATATCATGGGTTGATAGTTTGTTTGTGAAGATAATGCTAAGCAAGTGAACTAAGAATTCAGTTTATCGCCATGTTGAGCGAGAGAAAGAGTTTTTTCTCTAATCGCAATAATTGAGATTTTACCTCCTTCTTCCCTATATTGTAGCAAAACTTAACTTTGGAAGCATCCCCTCTGTATTGTTTGAATGTCAACCTAATTCAGGTTATCAATCCCATTTAAGCTATCACCTTCTTACATTTCGTAAAGAAAATAATTATATATCGGATCATAGAATTTTCTTGATTACTATTAAATACAATAATTTTGTTGATTATGCTAATTTGTATCCCTATTTCTTAATTAACTAGACATTGAAATATTGTTTTCCAAGAAAATGGTAAAAATCAAGATAGTCGGGAAAATGTTTGTTATCAACATATCCGTTGTCCGATAGCCAGCCATAATAAGGGAAAACTAATAAAATCTCTTAATCTTAATCTCTTTTACAATAATGTAACCTATTTAGATAAGCAAGGTGATTGATACGAAAAATTCATAATGACAACATGTGTGCCAAGGAGTTTTTCTCTGTTGGTTAGTGCGCCGTTATCTTAAGCTGCCCGATCTGTTGAAAAGGTTGAAAAGGTTTTCGATTTAGGACAAAGCTTTTATCTTAAAACAAGATATTTCTTCACCATTCTTTAATAGAATTGGTATAACAATATGTTCTAGCTAAACTATCTTTTTGATGATGGATCTTCGATATTACGCTTTGTATCAGTCTCCTCACTCATCACACGCCCAGAAAAAAGACCATTTTCTTCTCTCTGATAGTTAACTTTGAAAGAGCTTTTTCCAGAAAATGTTTTGGAAGTCATCAATAATGACAGATTGCATATATTAATTTTAAACTTTTCTAACTTCACCATGTTTTGTAGTTGTTGTATCCTCCTGGTGCAACGCTGAGGTTGATCTGCTCTTGGTCGTCGTCATCAGTTTTTTGCCCCCTTACCGGGACCTCTGCCGTTGAAAGGCCAAAACTTTCGGGTCGATGCAGTAACCCACCTGCAAACGAAATATGATGTTTGAAATAATGTGCGTTTATTCATTTTAAAAAGTTGATTACACATACTACAACTAAGGATGAAATGGACGCGCTTTTAATGCAATTGGAAACACATCATTCCGCTTCCGACCCGATCGCGAATCACTCTAACCACATTAGACTTTACATCGTTGCCATTTGTTGATTAAATTGGTTATTTTGCTACAGTTATACATTTCCGGTAGAATGGATTATTACAATAAATGAGATAAAAAGGGTTGCTTCTGCTGCAGTGTGCTCACATAAAGTGCATTGAGGTTCGAGTGCATCCAATTTCATGCCGACTTCTAGTGTACTCTGTGTACGAATCATTTCCATCCATCATTACAATCTGTTCAGCATAATGCTGTGCACCATAGCAGATTGAGAATGCACTCAGAAAGTATTATAAATGTTTTTTTTTCTTTCAAATTGTTACCATAGTGTTCCAAGGGCAATAAACACAACTTAATGCAAAGAAAAGAAGTAAATAACATGGAAAAGGAAAATTAATGAAGATATAAATGTTGGTCCCTTGCGAAAGAAAAAGCTACGAACCAGGTAAATCTACAATGCAACAAGGCACACAAGCGCTAATGCTGCTTAAGCATTGGCTCCGCTCGAGAAAAAAGCCATCCATATTCCATAGCCGAACCAGTAATAGTACCAGCATGTAATCGCAAACATAACACCAACTTTTCAGGCGAGATAACTGTCCCATTTCTCATCCATAATGTATTTTCTCCACTCGACTGCGGGACTGCGGGTGCACGTATTTGCCGTCCGTATGGCGTCCATTCGATGGAATCGGCTTTCGGACACTTTTCGAGAAGCAAAGAAGTCAACTACTGTCAGCTAGCGGCACCGGAATGTGGCATGTTCGCAGCAGACAATGCATGCAAAATGGCTCCATAATCGGTTTAAATTTTCGCTTCTGAACGGTGTTAGGTACCGGTATTCGTGCACTTGCTCTGGTGTCGCTTGGAAAATGGAACTCTAGGTAGCGAATGGGAATAAACAATGTAACGAAAACCCCGGCAAGTAATGGACCTTTAAACAACCGAACAACCGAAGAACGAAGCAATAAGCGTACGTGTTCAGCATACAAATCACTTGTAAATCATATTTTCATAAATCATCACGTTTAATTTTTGATCATCTAGTTAGAGTACGGCGCCGGTAGAGGTGTGTTTCGATTGCTTCGCGATGATAGCGAGAGAGGTTTCAGTGTATGGTGAAAGGTAAATCTGTATCTCTAGCTCTAGAAACTGATGAAGATAAAGATACAGAAAAAAAATGCATTTGCTATAAAAACCAGATTGAGCGTGGAAATATAGCTTAAGGTGTTGTAGAATGGTGTTAAAGTTAATAGACAACATTGAGCAGATAATGCTTCAATGAGACGACTTAAAGTTAATATAACTATAAAGAAAAAACAAATCGTTTTAATACAATCATTCAAAATTTAAAAAAATTTTATGTTGGCAGTTTTTGAGTAGATCAGTTTCGTTGTCGGTATTATATTAGTCAAGTAGATTTCTTTGTAGATAACTGGATCGATCCAAAGAAAGTAATCACATCTTAGTGTAATGCTATTTATCGCAATTGTAGTACATAAAGCTTTTCTATTTTAAACTCGAAGAAATCTTTTATAACTCAACTTTTAGCTTTATGTCACTGTCTTTTCATGACAAGTTTTGTGAGAGTGCGTTACAGTTCAGATCATATAATTTTTGATATTTAGACAAATAAAGGACTCTTCTATTAGAACATTTTTACAAAATCAAATTTTGAGGAATTTAAATTACAATTATTTATATTTTCTCCTCAAAAAATCAATTTTTAGAACATCTAAACTCGTACAACGGCAAAAGTATTGGTGTCGATAACCATCACTTCGTAGCCATCTTCCGGCCACCGGTTTCTGCACACCGGAAGGCACTATTTTCCGGTCAACACTTTTTATGGATCGTAAAACGTGATACGGAGGTACGAAAGCAGCTGATATTAATTAAGATATCCGGAAATTTGATTGTGCAGTAAAAAAAGGGAAGCAAGAAAACAAGCAACAGCACGGCGTGAGTGTCCGCAGCCGGACAAAGGTGTCGTAAAAGCTAGACCCAATGCTTTGGCTATGGATTAACCATCGGGCGACCGACACTGCCAGTGTTATTTGTCTTTGGTGGTGGTACTCCGATCCGGGATGCAGCAACCAAGTGGGGCGTTTTTGCTGTACTGTAGCCCTGTTGGGCGGCCCCAAACAAATGCTCGGTTCGTGACGAACGGATGAACGTCCGTCTTAACCGTAATCCACTACTAGCTAGTGTTCCTCGTTTCTGGTCATTCCGGGGGTGACGACGATAGTGCACTAAACATAATAAGGAAGAAAATATGAAATCACCATTTCCCGGGGATGGCTAAGAGTAATTTTGGATTGATTTTATAGCCTCACTTTGGTTTTGTTTGATGTGTTTCGGCACCTTCGGCCGATAGAGTGAAAGATTAGGCATGGTAAAATTACAGCACTTTGATCAATGATACCATGTTCGACATAATACATATTATTCGTTTGTAATTGAACAGCATGCTGTGTACTTGTGGTATTTCCCGGAACGAAAGTTTAACATGCTTGTCAAGTGTTTACACTCTAGTTTTCCTGTTTGAAAAGGAAACGATTGGCTAGCTGTTCGGAAAATCCAACCGAAAAAGAAAACTTGCAAAATGCCTTTAAGTGAACCATGGTAGCAAAAAAAAAGAGCAAACTTATTTATACTCTCCAGTCCAGATGTGTCAATACTAGGTGGTTTTACTTGGCATTACGATGTTTTATCAGGTCTGTTTACTATTCCTTTATAGCAGAGCACCGTTTTTACGTCCCACGATTTTACTACCAGTTACACACGTACACCGGGTGTCTTTCTATGAAACACTTAGAAACCAAGGATAACAGCGCCCAGTGGTGGAAAGATACCGTAACGCTCGTACCCTATGCGATGGCACTGAAGTTTCATGAGAAAACCGCATTGGGTTGTAATTGGATTATTTTTCACATCGTATTCCGTTCTTCCGTTCTTTCATTTACGACGACAATCACCGAACGCGCGCGCACACATACGCGGTAGCGGCGAAAGAAAAGGCTAAAATTTTCCATTTTCCAACATTAGCCAGTGTGCGATGGTAGGAACCAATGAGCAGCTAACTTTGACGCTTGGGAAGCTAGTGCATCCATTATTCCTATTCATTTTTATGCGCTCCTTTTACTATGGTTGGATGCTCCCGTTGAGCATAATTTAGTATTATTGTACATATATAAATATAACCATATTTTTACGGACCAGCCAACTGAATTTATTATCATCGCACGTATTCGGGTAGACATTACGCGTTCATGTGATGGCGATGCCTATAGTCTGTACGACGAGTATCAACATTTAACGGAATGCTTTAAGTAATAGTTTTCGAATTTCTAGGAAAACCCTTACAAGAGTGCAACAGTTAATTTTGCCGGGGTTTTTGAAACGTTTTCAATTGTAGAAGCGAACGATCTTGTTTTTAAAATAGCTTGTTTTTTTTATTCAATAAAATATCTGTAAATCTGATGGGAAAGAATTTTCTCCAAATCTTTGCTTTTACCTAGTCTATGCTTTAGAGGAAAATTCTGTTTTTCCAATAACCATTCTTATGAATTTAGTTACCAGTGACAGATTACTTTCCCAGTGCTGTGATGCATCTTTGGCAGAATGTTACTCAACCACCATTTTATATATAGATATTGCCAATCAAAATCCAGTGTAACGGAGCAATATCGAACGATTCCAATTCCAACTGCACTAACAATCGAATTGTCAGTCTGAATGGGTTTGAACGACAGTTGTACAACGAGCTCCCATTGGATTTTTGTAGAATTGCATCCGGTCGGTACGGTTCGGCCTTTTATGCAGCTACATGTGTGCAGCATAGCATGAAATGAAAATTCTTAACATAGACAAAAGCAATACGGCTTTTTCCAAGTACAACAAGGGACCGTTTCGAAACATGTTGCCAGTTCTTGAAGGCGCCTAGTGTTGTCTATTTGTTCGTTTTGTCCGAATCGACAATACATCCATCGATCGCAGGGAAACCATTTTTATTGCCTACTGATTTTTGTTGTTTAGTTTAGTTGAATCGGCCCACCGCTATAGTATGTGCTAAACATTTGAATATCTGGTGTTTGTTCTCTTATACAGCATTGCTAAAGGTTGAAATTTGCCAAACCCACTCGCTTGATTGAAAGGCATCCATTCGGCTTCTGCTCAAGTGGAACGGAAAGGATTTCGTTTGAAGGTTAGAAAGGTACTTAGAGGATGATCGAGATGGAAGCTTTACCATTCGTTTGATGATTTCCGCTTGGTCAATTGGGTAGATAAGATCAATCACGGCCAATCAATCTCGTCCTTCATGGATTTCATCGGTGACATTCCAGTTTCAATCGTTCACTGCACATGTGACTGATATGTCGAACGATAGAACAAGAAATAGTGAGAAAAATCCTTCAATGTCTTCGATCTATAACTAATTTTTAGTATAAAAATTAGACAAGTAATTGTTGAAACTTTTAATCAATTTATATTGGCCCGAACCACAGGATGATTTTATTTTTTGAATAAAATTTCTTCCTTTCTAACAAAAGCATTAGGATGGCCCGCAAGCTCGAACGATCTCGAACCGACCGTTTTCCGACTCGACGCATTCAAATCCATAATACGCACGTCTCACACGAGGTGCATTGAATTTCCGAAAATTGCAACGTCGTTCTTCACACTGCACGAGTTCAAACTTTCAACTTTTGTGCACTTCATCATTACTAACAGCGATGTTGCTGCTTCATGCAACCGTCGTTATCAACGCCGCCTGATGGCAACGCTTGGAATCTAACACTCAAAACCATTTTTAACATTCCCTGCAGTACTTGCACGGTAAGACGTTGATCCGTTGATAGCGTATTTGTACCAACAGCTTTACAGGTAACACCACGAAATGTCACGTTTACGTAGGTTTAACGTACCTGTCGCATGGAAAATTTATTCCACGCGCATCATCTTTCGTGGCGATATTGGGCTAGGGTGAAATTCACAACTACCCTTTAAGGGGTAACAGTTGAGCGTGCTGTTGTGGTTACTTTACACTTCAGCAAAGAGATTCTGTGGTCTAAGTTTTCCAACACTTGCACCGTTACCACGGTAGCTCCATTATGCTGAAGAAGATAGTGAGAGAAACTTTGTTGTCAAATTTGCGTCACATGAAAGGATAGTGACAGATTTTTGGCGAAAAAGGTAAGCTTATTTCGTACTATTCGGAGTCAATGCTTGAAACATACCAAAAAAAATCTCTTTCCAACTAATACTTTTTTTCATTTGCTTGTGTATATCTGTTTTCAATGTGATAAAGGACGATTTATTTCCACTTAGCTCAATCATTAATGATGATTGATGGTTTTCGTAGCGTGATTTAAAAGCAGTAAGGCTGCATTAAAATGTTCCTTGTCATTGTTTATCTCTCTCTAGTTGATTATTTGTTCAGTTTCAAGTAGTTTGTGAATGTGACAGATTGTCGTTTAGGATATCTATATATTTTTACGTTAAATGGAATATTTCTCTTGGAAAATGATACCCGCTGATGGAGACGCCTGGTACTTGAACCACCCTTATGGTTAGCTATTTGTCATATTTGATGATATCTTTCGACGTTAGGTGTGCACAACTCTATTTTATAGATGGATCAACACCAAATGGTAACATAATCACCAACAAAACGTTTGTTTGATAAAACATCATTTTTCTATCGGTGCACCAGTTCTTTGTTCAATTGTTTTGGAACGTAGCCAAACATTATACTCTTGGTAAAAACGGAGGAAATAATATTGCATTCAACCATTCAGATTAGTTTAATTCTGTGAAAAATATAATCTATAAGTTTTGATTTTTTTTGTAAGAATATGAAACTACTTTCATATATAATCAGAGAAGTAATGTATGTTCCTTAAATATTTACTTACGCATTTTTCTCAGTTAACCAGTAAAAAAGCAATAAGAAACATCTAGATAAATTAAGATATCTTAACTTACTTCACTAGTACAGTTAAAAGCAATCTCTATCGCTTCGGTTGGCTTTATTGTGAAAACGATTAAGGTATTGTGTGGTAGAAGATAATCGTAATTGAAGTGCGAAGGTAAATATACAGCTGAGCCCGCCTATCAATAGTTTGCTTGATAACGATAATTCGAAAAACCATTATTTGCAGACATAAAGCATAGTTGTTTGCTGCAGGCAAAATTTGATTGGAATTTCTGACAGCAAACTAAGCTCGCAACCATGCACAGTGAGGCAAGTTTTGCGCTTTAGCAAAAATATTTATTATGCAATTTTATACGATGGTGCAAGATTGCCTCATCCATACGCCCCATTTTCGACTGAAGAATGTGATGTACGGTATTTTGGTTTATTGAATGCCCTTATCATAGATATCAGATGGCTGGTGATTTTTTTGTTGTTGTGCCACGATAAACCCATATCGCTGTAAACAATTCACGTGTGAAATTATACAAAAACCGGACGGTCTCATTAATTAACCGGCTCCAGCAGATACGTCTCTCTCTCTCTCGTGAGGATTATAGGTTTTTGTCCAGCCCACGGAACGTGAACGATCTCATCAGCTATCTACTCAAAATGATTGCCTTCGATACGAGCAATATCGTTTTTACTGCCCAAACTATCAATTAGAGATCCGCCTCTATATTACAGGGTTGTTCCAACCAGTCTGTTCCAGTTTTTGCAAGATGGCTTCATTTATTATGACTGTTAGCAGCAAGATGGATCAATCTGCTTCTAGACGCGTTAATTAAGTGCTCTCATGAAGTAGAAGTCTTCATTAGATCTGTTTTTTATGAGCGCGTCAGGGATGAAGGCAGACAAGCTCAATCAAAGCAGGATGGTAGACAGTAGTTGAGAGAAGTCCGTAGTCGCTTCAACTTACAGTACCGTATTTTTGTTCAAAATAGATATTGACCTGGGTTCTTGTTTCAAGTTCGAACAGACTTTTTGAAGTTTTTTATTTGTTTTTAATTTACAACTTTCGATTATTTCAAGTACTGAGCTCTATTGACTCTTGGTGTTCTACTCTTAAAAATATTATTTAAAAAACAACTTTTCATCGTTTTTTGTCTTATTCTTTAAGTAAAACAAGCATCACCGATGACACTTTAGGGAATGTGTAAATAAATGCGAAAAAAAAAATCCCCTTAGTGATGTCGATGTAATGAAGCAATTTAAGCCTCATCAATCTTTCTATAAAAATATTTTCACCAACAACATCCAAACACCATTCCTTGGTACCATGTGCCTTTGGCGTTGGGTTTTTTTTTTGCAATACAGCCGCGTACTTGTTACCCTATTTCTCCTTTTTTCTGGTGTTCCTATGCTACCCGTAAGCTGTCGTTTCTCTCCCATTCACCATTCGTACTCCGTTCGTTCGCTGCTGCTCGTCGTTTTATCATTTGTTTTAATATATTTTCATATTTTCACTACTCAAGAAGGCGAGCCGAGTTTCTCATTGCTTCATCCATCCAGCCGATAGCTGTAGGTTTAAAATTGTTCACGTCTCGTTACGTAGGAGTGCTGTGTCTGTGTGTGAGCTTCTGATGCTTTTACCAATGTCGTACTAGCTGTAGATCATTTTCGTCGGTAAACTGCGGAAAGGACTGTAGAATATCAACACATCGTTTTCTTTGTGGAAAAGCGTTTGTTAGAGGGGTGTTTTTTTGTTGTTGCTCTTCTTCTTTCTTTCTGCTGAATATCGAAGAAAAAAGGAGAGCGTATTTCTGAAAGTAAACCCAAGTGAATCCTGGCTGCAACACCGTTACAATCGACTGATTATGGAAACGTGACGAAATTTTCTCATTTCCTCTATTTAAGCATTCATATCATTTTTCATTCGGTCTTTTCCGCTGGCAAGGAAATGAAAGCAGTCCTTTACCACTTCATCTTCATCACTTGCACCATTTCTTGCACGCCATCGTAACCGGTCGCCGTGTATCAGCGACGTAGCAGCGCGATCCAGCAGGCACCATCATTTCTCACCAAGCGAAGCGGCAACGATGTCTTGTCATCACTCTACGCTTCCTTGGTGTCCGTACACTTCCGACTTGCTTAAGCATGAGCAGTCATATCAAAAATTTAAAAATGGTCCCACGTTCCACAACGTTCCGATCCAGTTGACGAGATTTTCAGCAGTCAATCCTTTTGTGTGTATGTGGATGGATTTTAATAAGCTGCTTTTGACGGTGAAAGCAGTACATGCTACGCAGTCAAACAGTCAGTAACATTTGACAGCGGGTGCAAAAAATAACACAAAAGGAAATAAAATATTTTTGGTATTTATTAAAAATCAAAAGAAAAGTTGTTATACACCGTAAAATAAAAGAGACACGTTGGGAATGGTATTTAAATATTCCCAAATGGACCGAATTCCGAAACCTTTCAAATCAGTATGGACCATCAGGTAGCAAATGGTAATAATGCTGCCACGCTTGTTTGGACAAATTATGATAAGTCGAATCATTTTAACAACAAAACTCATAAATCCAACACCATTGTAGTTTCGCTTTGCTTTTACTTTCACTTCGTATCCGTCCGCCGTTCGGCGTACCTTTCCCCATACCGGTCTCATCCTGTTGGACAGCATTAGCCGCCAAAGAAAGAGACCTTCCCATCGTTTTGAATTCGGTTTTTCGGCAACTGTCTTTGCATATTCAAAGATAATCCGTCTTCCAGCAAAAGTCGTGCAGCCTAAGTTTTGGTGTAGGGTGGACGCGAAAACTCCATAGCCATGCATTCAGTCAGCGATGGAAGCGAGGCAAGGTGGTTGATCTTTATGGGAGACACTCCCGTCCCTATCAGCAGAAGTGGTGAAAGTAATTCCATTATCATCCGTCGTTTGTTTCTAAGAAGGATTATGCTGAGTGCAAAGTCACGTCGAGCAAAAAGTTACCAATTTGCGTGACATTCCGTTGACGTTTCTACGAACAATGCGTTTTTAAGTATTTTATCAAACAGACTAAACTTATTGTATTTAAAAGCGAAACAATGCTTCTCTTTTAATAGAAATTTATTTTTGTAAGGTCAGTTTAATTGATTTATTACTTACAGGATTAGGTTAAAACGTATTGGTGAGAATGTTTATAAGTAGAAAAAAGGTTTCTCTCCTAGTAGTGCAACCTAATGTCATCCCTTATGTCAAAATGCTGTTCCTGTTAACAATTTCCCGCTGTATTCTGCTCGATGTTTTGACAGATACGGCCTTAAAATTTAAACTTTCTAACTTAAGGTATCATAGACCCAAAAGTTAGATAAAATAGACAAAAATCGATTATTTAAATTTTCCTTTTAGTTTTGCATATAATTCTCAAAAAACTTTCATATGGTTATGTGGCACTGTCCATTACCAACTCAATGGAATTATTGTGAATGCAACATCTTATTCGTTTATGTTTTAACATTTATTTTGCTTTTCATTTTATAAATGAGTTTTAATATTATTTTGTGAATAAAATTTACATTTGCGTATGTATGAAACCATAAAACATGTAAATACCATATCATTATTCACATTACCATAGTTTAGTCGGTGAAACTTTCGTGATTTGTTGTGGGATCCTTTACCATCGTGTAAGATTAAAAACGAATAAAAAGTTTTGCTGAAAATTTGTGATAATTTTCGTACTTTTCCACGACCGGCCTTTTGTGTTCGGTTGGGCATGCATAACGTAATATAGCAAAATGTGTGAAGCATATCTAGGTGCAACATGCACAAAAAAGTCACACAACCCTTCCAGTGAAAAATGCTACACTGACGATGCACCAAACAGTGACGATCAACAGAGCGCATCCCAAAGTGAAAAACTGCCTGCTTCGGGCAGAAAGGATGAACTTTTCCTCCACAGCCTCGTTTATATCTCGCAATGGTGAAACGAGGCTATAAACTTTCGAGGGACGCAAAAGGGCAGCCTCCTCCTTCCTTGTGTCCCGTGAACCGTTTCTTCTCATCATGGACAAACAACGGCCAACAACAACAAAAAATGCTATTTCGAACCGAACCGAAACTTTTTCCTCTCCCCAATAGCTCACCACTAAGGAACGGCCTGTGGGAATTTTCTTTCTATGGTTAGTTGTTTGGTGAAGAGCGTTTGCTTTTTTTTTTGTTGTGTTGCTTTTTTTCTCCTCTTCATTACTGGTTGGATGTTTTTTAGCTCAACAATGACCGTACGGTAAACCTTCAACAAAGTAAAATTTATGCTATTTTTATTTTATTTTTTTGCATAAAGAAAGATAAAATATTTGCACAATGCAAACGATGCGTAGAAGGGTTTTTGTTTCATGCATATAGTTTTTTTTTCTCTCTCCCAAAAAAAGAAGGTTTTTATTGTTTGTTGTGCGAGAACGATCTCATATGTTTCCTGAATACAACTTTTAGCCATTGTGGTGTGTGAGGTAAAGGCATTTAGACGAGAGCCGATGTATGAATGAAGAAGCAATTTTTCGGGGTGAAATAAGTTACTGAAAGAGTAAAATGTAAATTGCGTACAGCAATTCGACAACTTTGCTGCACCGTAACCATTTTCCGTGCACGATCAAGTTAGGGATAGGGTGTATAAGACAAAAAAAAAACATAAATAACAGAAAAACAATTCAATTTCTGCAAAACAGTTTCGTGAGATTTTATATGCATTCTCGTACTCTTAGGCTCTTTCCAATGCTCTAATTATCCTGCCGCATCCCGGGCACACACTTTTGCTCGGGCTTTATTTCATTTCCCGGTAAACACAAACATCACGGTACGAAGCCCTGGTTGTGAAATAATTTATTGGCTTTTACGGAACGAAATTGAATTTCGAAACGGAAGTGCAGCAGCGTCCCGAAAGGGTTTCCACAGCCGTAGGATGGTGATTGTCTCATTCGTTTGGTGACTGCATGTGATTGCGAACATGCGACTAGAGTGCGTGCGTGTGTGTGTGTGCGTATGATCGGACGTATCGCTTCGAATGGAAGCGAAACGAAAAAGGCAAAAATGGTGACGAAAAACGGAAGTGTCTCTCGCTATTGCCATTTTAGCGTACGTACTCAATGTATGTTGCCCCGTTCGGTGTGAAACGACATTGCACAAATCAGACAAGCAGAACCTAACCTAACGGGCAAGGGGAGGGCGACAAAAACTGGCCAAGGCTATCAATCACGTTTTCAGTCCGGGTAATTAACGACCGGAAATGGTAGAAAATCAATTCCTGAAGCCATTTGTGAAAAAGACACCATACATCAACGGTATGCCGGTTGAAATGCGTGTATAAGAATGCATTAGAGCTTGGAGGAGAGCAATCAGCGCAGCTATTTAAACCATGCCGTTGAAAGGAAGATTAATGATTGAATACCGACCGTGCTCTAGTGTTCGGTTTGTGTGTCATCCAAAAATGGGTCGTTGTAAAATTATGATTAATTTTCTTTTATTTGTGTTATCTAAACGAAGGAGAAGGTGGGGAAATATTTTCCCCGTATTGTGTAACAAGTACCAATACCAAACCGACCATTCTATTATTTTATTTATCGTTTAGAAATTCCTTCCATTTCTGTAAAGTATCATTGATGCGGAAAAATGTTGTTACCTTATTTCCACCAGAAACGCTTCATTGCTTTGCAGTGGAAATTGTTTAGAAAGCTTTTCCATAAAATGAAACACTTAATAGTTACAATGCATCAGCGAGACAAACGCATTGTCCCGCGCCGAACCCGTGGTAACACTAGCTCAGGTGGGAAATTAAATTGTATGATCATGCCAAGCGTTATTTGTAAAATGAGGATGTACAATTTAATTGTCAAACAAGCGCTCCGGTGCGGTGTAAAACTGCTGGAAGCTCTAATCATTTATTAGGCAACCAGCGGAAGTATGCACCGATGCACCGCATCACCGGTGGAACAATATCCGATTTCCCCGACGTATCTATTCCACACAGACATACCGGGATCCATTTGCGTAATGATCTGTTTGGTGATTCCGGCGCCAGTACCCGTACACGTTGGTTCCGAAATTTTGTGATTGAAAATCGCTGCAGCGGAATCAAACTGCAGTAATGCAGTATCGAATTAATTGCACACATGGCATGATTGTAATTGCGTTCCGCGGCTGATGATGTTAATTACAATGAATAGGTTTTTGGGCAGTGGGCACAAAACCTCCCTACCGAATGAAAAACATGGTAGAAATTACCTTTTTTTTTGGAATACAAATATAGCGTACAAAAGCAATTTGCGCACTTGAGCATCGGAGCGTGGTGTTACTCGGAAACAATGTATCACATCTATAGCAACAAACAATTTCAATATAAAATATTTTCATATATTAAAAAGGTAAATATTAAGTTAGTCCACTGAACTACATTGACTTTATTATAATGTATCCTTTTAATTAAGGTTATTTTTAACATTCTTCAGGAAACTTTTAATCATGGTGTAGCATATTTGCTAAACATCTAATCTGAAATAGCACATTAAAAACTAGTCAAAGTTCAAAATTAGTACATCGAAACAATTCGTTGACATTGTAATAAACCATTTGAAGGTAAAGACCAGAAGGGACCGTGGAAAAATCCCTTCACGCGGATAAAATTAATAGACCACCAAGAACTCGAAGAACTTTTTAAGGAAGTCATAAAACTGAAAACACGGCACTTGATAAAACGAAAAAAACTATATTTGCTTATTCAGATAGATAACAATATGCAAAAATTAATTGTAGCTAACTAGCAACCAGACAAAAAACCAAAACATTAAGATGTCTCAAAACTAGTGAACGATTTCTTATAAACAAAGATAGAGAGGAGATAAAATAAAAGTCTGAAAATTAAGCGTAAACATTCCAAGATTTATTACCAATCTTTAATCAGTTGAAAATAATAAAATGCATCAAGCATACTCAGAAACTCAGAAATATAGGAAACATTCGATTCATAAGACGAAAATTAAAGTATAAAATACACCAAAACCATTAGACCCAGGCCGCACAACTGAGTTCCCAGCACGAAGGTACGTGTTTTAATTTCAAGTGCGTCGAAAGTCCTCCTACTCACGGAAAGGCCTCGATGACTCCAACATCATAAGGAATCTTTACACTCAACGTTCAGTAAAGATAAAGTAAAAGTGAAGAAATAATAATAAGTGATAATAAGTCCAATATAAGTACGATAAAAATTCATATTACAATGGCTTTCCTGATTGATAAAGGAAGCAAAAAAAAAATATTTTTTTCATTTAGTTTCTTTAGTGATACATTTTTCCATTATTTTTTATTGGATTGCAAATGGAATGACTCGTTCGACCGATTTATTTCCAAGCCTTTTGCGAAAGCTTTCACCAGTGCTGCCTAGCTTTCCATTCCCATCACGGCGAAGGTGTTGTGTAACCGTTTATGTAGTGTGAACATCATAGTCTACCGATTCGATATAACCGGAAACGGATAGTACGGATAAGGCGGGCCCTCGAGCAATGTGGGTGGATTTGAGTGATAGGCTGATTTGTTGACACGTCGGATTTGCATTCCGGTTTTATGCTGGCATAATTCTTGACAAGGGTTCACTCACTGTTTGTGCTTGTGTTTGGTCAGCTTGCCATGGATGAAGGGCGATTGTTGAAGGAGTGTGTTTTAGGGATGGCCGACGCTACACAATCACTGTTTGGTCAGAGGATTACGTCGGTCGGATTTCATTCGCCGGTCGACTTGTTTTTTATTTGTTGTGTCCGTTGAAACATTTATACTTTTTTTTTGTTTCCTGTGTATTTGTGCGTTTCGTTAAGCTGTATTTATGCTTTTCAATGAACAGTGTAACACATCATGTGAAGATTTTGTGTTTGTTTTTATTGTTTTTTTTAAAGCACTTATTTTGAATATTTTTATACATTTCAATTTCGATGACAATAATAACAGTTTCAGTATTTACTGCAGTATGTCCCCGATTAAAGCCACCGATAACTGTTAAAGCACATCAATTTATCACCCATCCCGTGCCTTTGTGTTGGCTGATGTTGTGCTGATTATCATATGTTTTCATTTATGCCATGGGCAAAAGATATTGCCAGTGGTTGAAGGGCCGTGCCAGCTTTGGCTGAACTTCGCCCTGTCAATCAATGGCAAAATATTCATGAAGTTGATTGTAAATCGGGATGATTAAATGCGTCTGCTTTGGTTCCCATCTGGATCTTTTTTTTTAATGAGACAATATTTGCTATTATG